>NC_141054.1:11252284-11852284 GCF_041138505.1 Cibotium barometz | reverse complement strand
TAGTACAGAGGCTGAATACAGGGGTGCAGCCTTTGCTACTTGTGAGGCAGTATGGTTAAAGGGTCTCTTGGCAGATTTGGGTGAGCCTATTGATGGCAAAGTTGTCATTCATTGTGACAACATGAGCAGTATATAGTTGGCCAAGAATCCAGTATTTCATGCGAGGACCAAACACATAGAGGTCCATTATCACTTTGTCAAAGAGAAGGTGCTGGATGGTACAGTTGATCTTCAGTATGTGAAGATTCATGAGCAGGTGCCAGACATCTTTACAAAGCCACTTAGCAGGGAGAAGTTTGAGTACTTCCGTACTATGTTGGGAGTACATGGGATGAGCTTGAGGGGGAGTGTTGAGAGTCTTTATATCCCAAGCTCATCTACATCTTCATCGGCAGTACATCATGAGCTTGAGAGGGGCTGTTGAGATTCAAGCTCGATGACAGTGTGAGCCAGCTATGCTATGTGCTAGCATGTTAGGTAGGAACATGTGTGAGACATAAATGACCACGTGTCCAGCTGGTCATAGTGTGTGGACATTAGCTAGGGTTAGATGTGTGTGGACAGAACTCATAGTGTGTTGTGTGTATTATGGATTATGGCATTATGCTTTGTGTGAGAAGGGAGATGGCTTCCCTCTATGGTTAGGGTTTGTAATATACATTAGGGTTTGCTCCTGTGTGTGTGTCTCCTCCCCCTCTACCGTTCTTTCAACAGTATGGAGTGTTTTTTTGCAAGCAATGGTATGTTTTCCTTTCTGCAATTATTGGCTGCCCCCATGGACCTCTTCATTAGACTCATGTTGCATCCATCTCGCATCATTCATGCTTACCATATGACAACCTATAGAGAGCAAGAAATGCACCATCAAAGTGTGTCTAGGTCATAGTTTTAGCATCTAGTTCCAAATGCAAGGCTAATGGGGGGTTCTCCTAGAAACCATCTATAGAAGAAGATAATGAATAAGCAAGGTAGCCTACAGTGAAGGGCATGTAACAGTGTCCTGGAGTAATACAAGTGTTGTTCCAGTATTCTTATCAAATCCATCCCTTGAGAAGATCTAGGGGAAAACAAAGAGCTCAAACAATCAAGAAGTTGTCACTCAAATCACTCACCATCTTAAACTTTAAGCATAAGAGGGTCCAAGCATCAAGTTTAGGCCATTCGAGATTGTTAAGAGGGGGGTTGGGGATCTCTTCTAGCTTGCCAAATGAACCTGGTTTTTTATCTACAAAATATGAGTGAGAAAAGAAAAAGATTTTGTTTTGTCAAAGCTCACTTGGGCTTTGAGATACAAATAGTGCCTCTCCAATGGATGCATGCATAGCATAGAAAACTCCAGTGAGACTTTGGAGTGGTTGTTCCTCTCCAATGGATGCATGCATAGCATCCATTGCCTCTCCAATGGATGCATGCATAGCATAGAAAACTCCAGTGAGACTTTGGAGTGGTTGTTCCTCAACATAATTAGAGGGAAAAATATCTGCATACTAGCATTAAGGCATTATTATGTGTTTTACTTACCATGTCAAATGATGACATGGTAAGTAAAAATGAGGCTGTCCAGAATCTTGGAGCCCACATGCATGTCATGCCTCCAGGGGTCCTCTAGGGACAGAGCTGCCACTCACTCAATCCATCCATTTTGCATCATCACAGCTACCTCAATAGGCACAATTTCTTCTTCTGAGGCTTGAAGTGGGATCAATCGGCAAGGTCGTAAGACTCCAGAACAGATTCCATCATCACCTTTCATATGCCGTAGTTGCTCCCGTCCAACTGACGGTCCAACTGACGGTGGGCCGTCCAACTGACGGTCCACCGGGAACGTGGGGAGTGTCGGGATCTTCGGTGCCGGGGGGGGTGTGGGGGCGTCATGGCACGGCGCCCGGGGGGGCTGCGGGGGCGTCACGGCACGGTGCCCGGGGGGGCTGCGGGGCGTCACGGCACCGCGCGGGGAACAATTTAAGGAAACATATGTAGGGTGGTAGGAAATGAACCTTGTCTATTTATAGCAGAGTTCTTGTAAGGAAACATGTGGAATGTGGTAAGACTACTAGTGTAGCTTCATTTTTACCTTGGGTAGCCTAACACCCTTGCACAAAAGCAAGCAAGAGTGTGAAGCCACGTGGCTCGTGTGCTTTTGCGGCCACGTGGTTGGGGTGACACTAAAACAAGGTATAAAACCTAGGGCATTTTCTTTCCCACTCTTCAAGGTCTTTCCTTGGTTTTCTTTTCGAGTCATGAGATCTAGAAACTCTCCTTGAATCCACAAAATAAAACAAGGCTTCAATAGCACCTGAATCGGAGAGTTGCTCAGCCGTGCTATGGGCTATGCATGCTTTGATGCACTAGGAAGCAATCTTTCCCATCCAAACAAGAAACCATGATGCTATGATAGCAACGCTACCACTGTGCTCTTAATGGTGTGGACAAGATGTGCACTCTTCTTTAAGGCCCCAGGATCTTGCCCTTGGTCTCGGGCATGATAAAGATGATGAAGGTGATGGGCAAGAGGGTGGCCATCACTATCACAACCCCCCCTCGAGAGCAACACTTATGCATGCAACAACACCACTGTGTCAGCAGATCTACGTTGATCCCTAGCACCACGAAGGCAATGCACACCACTATCAGACACCCTATTATGCCAGTCGAGCACATCAATAGTAGCTTCTTTCTCCGCACCTAGTCTAGCATGAAGGCGGCCACTACCTTGAAGGTAACAGGGCTGTAGGAAACTGTTCCCTCTATGCAGCCACTTGTGGAAAAAGTTGACACCGAGCAGGATGACATACATTTTGGCATTAGGAATTTTTTGGACCCAAAGAGGGCCTCTTGGATTAACTTTTGATTAGGAATGGACCAATAGGCTCGTAGTGTTCTCCTCACCATCACCTTGCATGACTTCAAAGGCAACATAGCACCGCAATGGAATATTGTCTAACATTGTAATTTTCTTGATAGGACACTTAACTAAGTTGATGTTGTCCACCTCATAACCATTTCCATTAATGTACCCTCTTGCACCCTATAAACAACAACACCTACACAATGCTCACCAAGTTGTTCAACATTGACACAGTTTTCTGGAAGCACATACAGTACCAATCCCTTGTACATCATCTGGGTGTTGCTCTCATCCCATAAAAGGACATTTTTTCTCTTCCAAGACTCGTGAGTTCTGATATCAGACTCTAAAGATGTCACTACTAGTATAGCATCCACAATTGGAGGTTCCATAGGACCGGCTTCTCCATTTTCATTTTCCATTTGCTCTCCAAAATTTGGAGAATCTCTAAAAGGCATTAACATAACTTTAGTCCAACGGACAGAAGTCCAAACTGCACCTCTTAGATCTCTTGCATCCATAGTTGGAAGGGGAAGGTCTATATCCTTCACACATTTCTCTACAAATACAGACACATTCCCTTGACCGATCTTAGAGCCACTGCAAAACATCTTTAGATTTGTTCTAGAGATGCAGCCAACTCCAACACATTCACTTGCTAGCATCATAAAGACCTTGTCTCCAGGTCGAGCATCCATACCTATCAATATGATAACATCAGAGAGTCAAGAATAGATCATGAAAACCTCCAAGGATGAAAACATAATACTCTCAATTTTGTTCATAATACTAGGGTATATTTGAAAGGGCTAGAATGGCTAGAAAGGTATGTATGTCCCCATTCTTGCATGACCCCAAGGCACATAGGTCATGTTGGAAATGGCCATGGGGTCCAAGAATGGAACTAGGGACATTCTTGATGCTCTTCTACATTCAAGAATGGATATGGGGCCATTCTAGCATGGCCTTGGTGGCACCCAACTTTCTTTCATGCTCTTGGGCATCCAAGAATGGCCATAGGGCCATCTTTTCTTATAAAACGGGTGCAAGAATGGCCATGGGGCATCCTAGAATGGCCCTAGGGCCAGACTTGATGCTCTTGTGCATGCAAAAATTAACATAGGGCCATTCTAGCATAGCCTTAGTGCCACCCAACCTTCTTGCATACTCTTGGGCAAACAAGAATGGTCATAGGGCCATTCTTTTCATGTACAAGCGGTGCAATAATGGCCCAAGGACCATTCTTTCATGGAAAATAAGGTCATTGTTTTGCTTTAAAGGCCTCAAAGAGTATGCAAGATTGGCCCTAGAGCATCCAAGCATGGCCCCAGCATGGCCCAAGGCACATAGATCATGTTGGAAATGGCTATGGGGCATCCAAGAATTATGAAGAGACTAAGGTTTTGTAAAAGGGGAGAAGAAGGGTGTGTGTGTGAATGGACTTATGGTCCACTAGCTCACCTATTTAAAGGTGGAGCTAGAAGGCATTTTTGTATGGAGCAAGAAGCCTAGTTGTATTTTGAGAAACTTAATAAGCAAGATATTTTCTTGTATTTTGTGAGTCTCTCTCCTCCACATCTTTGATCTAGCATGAGCACCATGAAATTCTAACATGGTATCTAGAGCCTTGGTTGCTTAGATCACTTTTGTGGTGTAGAATAGGTCAATACTATTATTTTTTTCTTTGTGGAACTGAACCTCCTGCTAGTGGAGCAGCTCCAGCAACTCTTGGAGGCAACAACTCGGGGAGCTCTCAACTAAGAACTTGAAGAGGACGTCTGGGCGCTCAGGGTTGTATTGCTCATCAGAGGAATTAACCTTTCTTGCCACGGCATTGCCGTCTGAGTAGGCCGGCACCGTTTTCTGCATTGCTGGATGTCGTACAGCAATACGCCATGTGTAGGCGATTGCAAGCTCTGTGGGTTTTGAGATTTTGAAGCCCATAGCCTCAAGAGTCTACAGTTCAAATCTTAGCCCTAATGGCTGCTCCAAGCGCTAGCAATAAGAGAAAAACCAGGTTGCTCTCCTATCAAGCCATTGAAGCTTCCATTAAAGCTTCAAAATCAAGCTTCTTTTTGCTCTAATCCTCTCCTCTTTGCTCTAATCACTTAAGTGCTCTTGTAAGGGCTTGTTGTAGATCCCATTTTTGAGTTTGAAGTGGTGGGCATACACCATGAGGTATTCATGAGCCTCATTCTCATCAAGCTCCATCAACAACATCTTCAAGTGCACAAAGCTCTTTCAAAGTGTGCTTATAAGCACTAATAGTGTTGATTAACACTAATGAGGCTTCTAATCCAACAAAGGGGAGTCATTCCAAAGTGTTTCTAAATACTAAGAGTGTTCTTAAACACTAATGGTGAATCTAATCACCAATGCAAGTGTCATTAGATGCGAGAAATGTGCTCTTAAGCATTAATCATGTTTCTAAACACTAATGGTGATCTTAATCACCAAACAAAGTGTTCTTTGACACTAATGAAGCTCTAATATCCACTACATGGTGGAGATACTTTTACATGCTTTTATATAAGGGTTTTAGCTCACTGTGTGTATATATAGTATATAGTATATATTATATATTATGATAGTATATTATATATTATATATATATATATTATAGTATATTAGTATATAGTATATAATATATTATATAATATATATTATTTAAAATGTAACCTAATACAGCTAAACTAAAAAAAAACGTAACCTAATCTAGCTAAACAAAAGTGCCTCAAAGCAAGCCACCAAGCAAATGGAGAGGCGGCACGGAGAGGAGAGAGAGAGGGAGAGCCAATTCAGAGGAGAGAGAGTGTCGATTCAGAGAGCACCAAAGGGAGGGAGCGTAAAGGAGAAGGAGGAGGAGGTAAGGGCGTTTCTCTCTCTCTCTCTCTCTCTCTCTCTCTCTCTCTCACACACACACACACACACACACGCTAACTCTCTCTCTCTCTCTCTCTCTATGTTTTTTAATTAAGCAAGTTTAATTGTATTTAAAAATTTAAGTAGGACTCCTAATTAAAATTAATTATTTTATTGTGTCTAAATATGCATTTAAACACAATTAATTGAATCTATATTAATTTATTGTGTCTAAATATGCATTTAAACACAATTAATTGAATCTATATTAATTTATTGTGTCTAAATATGTAACCTTGGGCCACTCTTTTAATGCACAAGTGGAAGAATGGCCCAAGGTCCATTCTTGCATGACCCCAAGGCCTGAAGGTCATTTTGGAATGGCAATAAGGCATCCAAGAATGGCCCTAGGACCATTCTTTGCAAGGCCATTATTCCATGACCCAAAGGCCTGAAGGTCATTTTGGAATGGCCATTGCGCATCCAAGAATGGTCCTAGGGCCATCATCCCCATGCACAACATGAGGAAGAATGGCCCTAGGGCCATTCTTGCATGACCCCAAGGGCATTCAGAATAGTGGCCCAAGGGCCATTCTTGCATGACCCCAAGGACTCAAATACCCATTGTTTTACTTTGAAATGCATCCGAGAGCATAAAATAGTGGCCATGGAGAAATCCAAGAATGGCCAAATGGCCATTATTTTCATGACCCCAAGGCCTCAAGGTCATTTTGGGATGGCCATGGGGGCATCCAAGATTGGCCTTAGGGCCATTCTTTTTCATGCACAACATAAGAAAGAATGACCATGGGGCCATTCGTGCATGACCCCAAGACCTCAAGGTCATTTTTGGGATGGCCATGGGGAATTTTGGAGGGCCACGGGGCATCCAAGAATGGCGCTAGTGCCATTCTCTTCATGCACAACATGTGTAAGGACCATTATTACATGACCCCAAGGCCTAAAATATGCACCGTTTTACTTTAAAATGCATCACAGTGCATGAAATAGTGGCCATGGAGGCATCTAAGAATGGTCCTAGGGCCATTCTTTTTCATGCATAACATGAGGAAGAATGACCCTAGGACCATTCTTGCATGACCCCAAGGCCTCAAGGTCTTTTTTGGGATGGCTATGGGGAATCCAAGAATGGCCTTGGGGCCATTCTTTTCATGCACAACAGGTGGAAGAATGACCCTAAAGGTCATTCTTACATGACCCCAAGGCCTCAAGGTCATTTTGGAATGGCCATGGGGCATGCAATGATGGCCTCTTTTCATGCACAACAGGTGAAAGAATGGCCCTAGGGCCGTTCTTGCATGACCACAAGGCCTCAAGGTCGTTTTGGGATGGATATGTGGCATCCAAGAATGGCGATAGGGCCATTCTTTTCATGCACAACATGTGGAAGAATGGTCCTAGGGCCATTCTTGCATGACCCCAAGGCCTCAAGGTCATTTTGGGATAGCCATGGTGGCATCCAAGAATGGCCATAGGGCCATTCTTTTCATCTAGAATAGGTGAAAGAATGGCCCTAGGGCCATTATTGCATGACCCCAAGGCCTTAAGATCATTTTTGAATGGCCATTGGAGCATCCAAGAATGGCCCAAGGGCCATTCTTTGCATGCACAACAGGTGTAAGGGCCATTCTTCCATGACCCCAAGGCCTCAAATATCCACTATTTTATTTTGAAATGCATGACAAAGAATGAAATATCCACTGTTTTATTTTGAAATGCATGACAAAGAATGAAATAGTGGCCATGGGGACATCCAAATGGCCATTATTTTCATGCACAACAGGACCATTCTTTCATATGACCCCAGGACTATTCTTGCATGACCCCAAGGCCTCAAGGTCATTTTGGTATGGCCATGGGGGTATCCAAGAATGGCCGTAGGGCCATTCATTTTCATGCACAATATGAGGAAGAATATGAGGAAGAATGGCCCTAGGGCCATTCTTACATGACCCCAAGGCCTCAAGGTCATTCTTGCATGACTCCAAGACCTCAAGGTCATTTTTGGGATGGCCATGGGGAATCCAAGAATGGCCCTACGACCATTCATTTCATGCATAACTAGTGTAAGGACCATTCCTATATGACTCTAAGGCCTCAAATATCCACCATTTCATGCACAAAAAGTGGAAGAATGGCCCAAGGGGCATTCTTGGATGACTCCAGCGCCTCAAGGTCATTTTGGGATGGTCATGGGGCTTTCGAGAATGGCCCTAGGGCCATTTTTTTCATGCACGATAGGTGTAAGTACCACGCCTACATGACCCCAAGGCCTCAAGGTCATTTTGGAATGGCCACATGGAGCATTCAAGAATGGCTATAGGACCATTCTTGCCATGCACAACATGTGTAAGGACCATTCTTGTATGACCCTTGGGCCTCAAGGTCATTTCGGAATGGCCATGAGGCTTCCAAGAAGTCCAAGAATGGCCCTTGGGCCATTCTTTTCGTGAACAATAGGTGGTAGAATGACTGAAGGACCATTCTTGCATGACCCTAAGGACTCAAGGTCATTTTTGGATGGACATTGGGCATCCAAAAATGGCCTAGGGACGTTCTTTTCATGCACAATAGGTGGAAAAATGGCCTAGGGACGTTCTTTTCATGACCCCAAGGCCTCAAGGTCATTTTGGGATGGCCATGGGGCATCTGAATGGCCTTAGGGCCATTCGTTTCATGCACAACAGGTATATGGACCATTTGTGCATGACCCCAAGGCCTCAAGGTCATTTTGGAATGGCCATGGGGCATCCGAGAATGGCCCTAGACATGTGTAAGGACCATTCTTGCATGACCCAAGGGCCACTCTTGTATGACCCCAAGGCCTCAAGGTCATTTTAGAATGGCCTTGGGGCATCCAAGAATGGTTCTAGGACCATTCTTTTCATGCACAACATGTGTACGAACCATTCTTTTATGACCCCAACTCCTCAAGGCCATTTTGGAATGTCCATGGGGCATCTAAGAATGGCCGTAGGGCCATTCTTTTCATCCACAACAGGTGGTAAAATGGCCCAAGGGCCATTCTCGCATGACTCCAAGGCCTCAAGGTAATTTTGGGATGGCCATGGGGCATCTAAGAATGGCTCTAGGGCCATTCTTTTCATGCATAACAGGTTTAAGGACCATTCCTACATGACCCCAAGGCCTCAAGGTCTCAAGGTCATTTTGGAATGGCCATGGGGCATCTAAGAACAGCCCTAGGACCATTTTTGTATGACCCCTGGGCCTCAAGGTCTCAAGGTCATTTTGGAATGGCCATGGGGCATGTACCATTTTTGTATGACCCCTGGGCCTCAAGGTCATTTTGGAATGGCCATGGGGCATCCAAGAATGGCCCTTGGGCCGTTCTTTTCATGTAGAATAGGTGGAAGAATGACCCAAGGGACATTCTTGCATGACCCCAAGGCCTCAAGGTCATTTTGAGATGGACATTGGGCATCCAAGAATGGCCCTAGGGCCATTCTTTTCCTGCACAACTGGAAGAATGGCAACGGCCATTCTTGCATGACCCCAAGGCCTCAAGGTCATTTTGGAATGACCATGGGGCATCCAAGAATAGCCATAGGGCCATTCTTTTCATGCACAATAGGTGGAAGAATGGCCCAAGGGCCATTCTTGAATGCTCCAAAGTCTCAAGGTCATTTTGGAATGGCCACGGGGCATCCAAGAATGGCCTAATAAGTGTAAGAGCCATTCTTTTCATGCACAACTGACCCCAAGGCTTCCAAGGATAGCCCTATGGCCATTCTTTTCATGTAATTTTAAATTAATAATAGCCCCATAGCAGCATTCAAGAATGCCCTTGGGGCATGCTTTTATTTACCTAGGACCATTCCTTATGGGTGATATACACGAAGTTATCTTTTTTAGCTCTTGTGCGTTGGTGCTTTATTAATTTTTGTAAATATGTTAGAACTATTTTTAAATTATCTTACAAAAATCACTTTTGCATAGGAGAAGATGTTAAGCAAAAGGAATCTTTCATTTCCCTCAAGCATTGACATAGCTAGCGAGAGACTCAAAGGATTGTTACCTTGATCTCTACAACCTTCAATGCAAAAAGCTACATCGGATCCATCTCTTCATTCAGATGGAAGATAGCAAGGAGTCTTTTAAGGGTATGGGACAAGTCTAGGCAATCAATGTTTCTGTGGTTGATTTGCATCAAGAAATCAAATGCATTGATGTTGAGACCCGAGGGGATCTCACGTACCAACTCTCTCCCACTGCATATAGGAGGGATCGCATGAGGGTTGATCAAGAGGACTCTATGTTCTCTAGAGGGTGGAACCTGACTATAGAGAGTGTCTCTGACATTACTTGTGAAATGCTATTCAATGCTTTCACTAAGATACTACAAAAGAAAGTAACAAAGAGAGATGCAGTTTCTCGGGCTGGTGTCTCATCAAAAAGATGGTGGCAACAACTTTAGAGATTGGGGGCTCCACTATAACCATTTCTAACCCAAAAGACCTAGTTAAGAAAGGAAAAAAGGCAAAGGATTCCCCGATGGAGTAGTATGCACAATATTTTCCTCTGGGTTTATATGAGGTTTATATACTGAGTACAAAATCCCCGTGGAGAATTGTTTGGTAGCACCTAGCCACACTATATATCATCCCATGGACATTATCAAAGTAGAGGAAATTTGTGGATGGTTTGTTGGAAAGGCAAACAATCCTTGTTCATGTGCATACCTATTAATGCCTATTAAGTTGATTTCTTAAGGGATACACAAGTCACTCACCAGGGAAGATCTAAGGGCAGGGGATGTTAAAAAATATGTATATTAGATCATAGATGGCCAACATTCTATCTATGCAGCAAAGGCAACTCTATCAGAGGATAATCTTGATCCAAGCTTACTCTACTTGAAAGATGTTTATTGGTATTGAAAGGCTCGGATTGTTGTGAATGCACCTCCAACAGTGATGATGGCCATCGCCAAGATGGCAAATCTAGAGGCACAATCATTATTCACGAAGCAGCCCTATAGTGACATATTAAAGCACTTGAGAAGCCAGTACGAGCATTATAAAAAGCCTTCAAGACTAGCAGTTGGAGTCCCAAAGGGACACCCTTCTCTCATGTAAATTGGGATGTAAGTCATTGTATCTTATCTTTTTTAATCTTATTTGATAGATTTTTTGATGTACCAGAATTGGAACTGTCTCTGTTTGTTTTTTCGTGAGTGATGACCAAATTTCTCTTCGAGTGCCAAATCATCAATGGGTCCCTACTTTGCATAGAAGCAGGCACACATGGTTACATGCCGCAATGGCATCTTCTATACTTAGCTAAAGATTATAGAAGATGTCGAGAATGGCAAACTTGCGGGAAAGAAGCCTAATCCATCTCATTTCATATGCTTGTGTGGTTTAGAAGAGGACGTGATCAAGTTTATTCAAACAGAGCTTTTAAAAGGGGACATCTTGCTCTGGAAGGGGATTGCAGACAAGGAAAAGATTGACATGGTTGATAGAGTGATGCTACTAAAGCAGGATAAGGTTTTGCAAGAATAGCTATTACTTCAGTTCAACAATGTTAAAAATGATTCAAAGAAATGCAAGGACTAGAAGGAGCTGGCTTCAACTTATCACATTAATGATAGTGTCTACCATATGCTTCATCAAAAGTGTGAGCCATGGAAAAAGGAAAGATTGCAGGTTGGTAAGATAAACTTGGAGTTTCCATTAGATGCAAAGGGTTACATACAATGGATTGTTGCTGTTAATAGGGAAGAGCAAGTTGTGACTTATCTTCCATGGTATATTCCCATTGTGAGCTTAGAGATAGAAGGTGAACATTTTTTAGCCATTCATGCATAACAAACAAGTGCAAGAATGGCTCGTGGGCCGTTCGTTTCTTGCACCACAAGAATAATTATCCCAAGGCTATTCGTTTCTTGCACCACAAGTTGAAGAATTATCCCAAGGCCATTCTTGCATGACCTAAGGGCCATTCTTGCATCCTCTTTCAATCTTAAGGTTGTGTTAGACTGGCCCTAGGGCCATTCTTTTCATGCATAAAAAGTGTTAGAATGGCCCTAGGGCCATTCTTTTCATGCATAAAAAGTGTAAGAATGGCCCATTCTCGATGCTCTTGGTGGGCATCCCGAGAATGGCCCATGGGACATTCTAGAATGGGCTTGATGGATCACCCAACTTTCTTACATGCTCCTACACATAATAGGTCAATTCTCATCTCTCCATGTATAGATGAGCATAGAGTAGCCTCAAGGAAAAGTTATGCTTCATATATTGATGAGAAGAGAGATATTCTCCTATTTAATGGCATAGATCCAATTTATATCTTTGTTACCATTTTATATTGGCTTCAAGACATGCTTTTCTACTTTTTTGTGTTTGATGAAGATTGACGTCTACTCCCCTTGTACCGTGTTGGATATTAGAATGTACAACAGGTGCCTATCTAGTCTCCCTTTGTGTCTACTAATGGTACAAAGTAAACTCGTATCTACATACAACCATGTACAATGCACAAGCTATTATAGAATAGTTATAGCATGGGTTTCTAATCTCACTTATACTGCTTGTGCTTGGTACAAACCTAGAAAAACAAGCATACCTCCCTATACCATGTGTTGCGCGATATGTGAGACATCGTGATCCTCTTGGAACATCCATTTTTCCTATTCCAATTGATGAAATGTTTGAAATTAATAATGTAACCTTTATGGTCCATTCTTCAACCATACAAGAAGCAAGTCTTGGACTTTATTTATCCTCTTCTCTTCCAAGAGGTGTGACTATTCTTCATTATGGTGGAGACAAGTACTATCTCCATGATTGGAAGGAGTTGTGTAAGTTGAATCCAAGAGCTTTGAAGTACTCGTTTGAAGAGGATCCCAAGGTGGATAGTCCAGAGGATAGGGTGTACATCATTGGTGATGTAGAGTATGGAAATGTAGCAAGATACATAAACAGCTGTCAAGACACAAACATGAGATAAGAATGTCAATTCAACAGCGTATGGCTATATATGTGTGGAAACCTTATGCAATATTCATGCTGGTGAAGAGTTGTGTACGTTATTAATTGTTTACATTGTCAAGTTTAATCTCTTTCATAATTTTAGTGTAAACGTCATGATTGTTGTACAAAGTCTATTCGTGTAATTGTCATGCATGGAAAGAATGGCCCTAGGCCATTCTTGAATTCCCCAACCCACTCCACCATGGCCTTGAGGCTAACTAAGAATTGTTAAGGACCATTCTTTGATCCTTGTGACAACTCTAGCGTGGCCTTGAAGTGAAGCAAAAATGGCCTAGGGCCATTATTTCTCGTCTTGTTCATGTCAGAATGACTCTGTGACTATTATTAGATGTGCGAGGGCCATTTCAACATGACCTTCAGGTCATTAGGGCATGTAGGAATTACCCTAGGACCATCATTGTAATTGTTGTGCATGAGAAGGAAGGACCTAGGGCCATTCTTAGATTCCCAAGGTCAGTCTAACGAGGGCTTTCATTAGAGCATGCAAAAATCTCCTAGGGCCATTCTTAGATGCCCAAGGTCACTCCAACATGGGCTTGCATATTAGAGCATGCAAGAATCTCCCTACTTCCATTCCTATTCCTATTTGTGTATTAGAAGAATGGCCCTACAAGAAACGACCACGACTTGCCTTACAGGACTCAAACAACATGCCAGAGGGGCCCTGGGGAATCCTCAGGTGCAAGAATAGTCCTAGGGCCATTCTTTCATGGAAAATAAGGCCGAAAAGAGTATTCAAGATTGGCTTGAAAGAATGGCCATCCTTTTCATGCACAACAAGTGCAAAAATGGCCCGTGGTCTTGCACCACAAGTCAAAGAATTATCCCAAGGCCATTCTTGCATGACCCAAGGGCCATTCTCCAAGGCCAGTCTTGCATCCTCTTTCAATCTTAAGGTTGAAAGAGAAAGGCCATGGGGCAACAAGAATGGCCCTAGGGCCATTCTTTTCATGCACAACAAGTGTAAGAATGGCCCATTCTTGATGCTCTTGGGCATCCGAGAACGGCCCATGGGACATTCTAGAATGGGCTTGATGGATCACCTAACTTTCTTACATGCTCCTGCACATAATAAGTCAATTCTCATCTCTCCACGTATAGATGAGCATAGAGTGGCCTCAGGGAAAATTTATGCTCCGTATATTGATGAGAAGAGAGATATTCTCTTCTTCAATGGCATAGATGCAATTTATACCTTTGTTACCATTTTATATTGGCTTCAAGACATGCTTTTCTACTTTTTTGTGTTCGATGAAGATTGTCATCTACTCCCCATATACTATGTTGGATATTAGAATGTACAACAGGTGCCTATCTAGTCTCCCTTGTGTCTACTAATGGTGCAGAAAGTAAACTTGTATCTACATACAACCATGTACAATGCACAAGCTATTATAGAATAGTTATAGCATGCGTTTCTAATCTCACTTATAGTGCTTGTGCTTGGTAGTACAGACTCAGAAAAACAAGCATACCTCCCTATACCATGTGTTGCGTGATATGTGAGAGATCTTGATCCTCTTGAAGCATCCATTTTTTCCTATTCCAATTGAAGAAATATATACCTCCCTATACCATGTGTTGCGTGATATGTGAGAGATCTTAATCCTCTTGAAACATCCATTTTTCCTATTCCAATTGAAGAAATGTTTGAAATTAATAACATAACCTTTATGGTCCATTATTTAACCATACGAGAAGTAGCTCTTGGACTTTTTTTATCCTCCTCTCTTCCAAGAGGTGTGCCTATTCTTCATTATGGTGGACACAAGTACTATGTCCACGATTAGAAGGAGTTGTGTAAGTTGAATCCAATATTTTTGAAGTACTCATTTGAAGAGGATCCCAAGGTGGATAGTCCAGAGGATACGGTGTACGTCATTGGTAATGTAGAGTATGGAAATATAGCAGGATACATAAACAACTGTCAAGGCACAAACATGAGATAAGAATGTCAATTCAACAGCATATGGCTACATATGTGTATAAACCTTATGCAATATTCATGCTGGTGAAGAGTTGTTAGCTAATTATAGCTTTCTTTGATTCTATGTACATTCTTGATGATTGACCGACAATAGAAATATTAATCATTTACATTGCCAAGTTTAATCTCTTTCATAGTTTTAGTGTAAACATCATGATTGTTGTACAAAGTCTATTCATGTAATTGTCATGCATGGAAAGAATGGCCCTAGGTCATTCTTGAATGCCCCAACCCACTCCAACATGGCCTTGAGGCTAACTAAGAATTGTTAAGGACCATTCTTTGATACCTCATCATAATTCCAGCATGGCCTTGGAGTGAAGAAAAAATGACCCATGGCCATTATTTCTCCTCTTGTTCATGTGAGAATGACTCCATGACTATTATTAAATGTGCCAAGGCCATTTCAACATGACCTTCAGGTCATTAGGGCATGTAAGAATGGCTCTAGCAGCATCATTGCAATTAATGTGCATGAGAAGAAATGCATGAGAAGAAAGGACCTAGGGACGTTCTTGGATTCCCAAGGTCACTCCAACATAGGCTTGCATTAGAGCATGCAAGAATCTCCTAGGTCCATTCTTAGATGCCCAAGGTCACTCCAACATGGGCTTGCATATTAGAGCATGCAAGAATCTCCCTATTGCCATTCCTATTCCTATTTGTGCACTAGAAGAATGGCCCTAGAGGTCGTGTTGGAATGGCCTTGGGGCATCATAGAATAGCCGTTATGCATGAGAATAATGGTCTATTCTTGGAATGGTTGTGCATGAAAAGAATGGCCATTCTTTCTATTCTTGTTTATGTAAGCACCACTCTATGGGCTGTTCTTAGATGACCTAGGGCCATTCCAACATGACCTTGAGGCCATTAGAGCATATAAGAATGGCCCTAGGACCATTCTTGCAATTGTTGTGCATGAGAAGAATGGCCCTAGGGTCATTTTTTGATGCCCAAGGCCACTCTTACATGGCAATCAGGGTGTATATCATTTTTATAGAATGTTTTAGAAAAATTCAATGTTGGTATGTGGTTAACTGCTGCAACACAAGAAAACGTTCTCTAGATGGTGAGAGCTTTGCAAGAGAAATCTGGGAGAATACTTCCTTTATTTGCTATAAGTTGAGTAAGAATGCATGTTATAGTTTTGAGAAGAGAAAAGTGTTCAGGCCAGATAACCTAGGTGTTGAGGCGATGTTTAAACCACTTGCAAGAATGTCAGAAGCCTTTCAATGTGATCCAGTGAGGATAGTTTTTATTCATGAATCTCCATATAAAGCTTGTGTTGCTCCTTCTAATAATTGCATCTTTCCAAGCAAGTTTGATTTAGATAAGAAAGATGACAATATCCTCATGATGGGAGAGCTACTACCATACTTAATGCTTCTTGATTATGCAGAAGACATACGTATTATCATTGAAAATAATCGATATGGTCAGCTCCCAATATCAAATGGCCATGATTTTTATAAACTTCCTCTTGCAAGTCAATTAGAGGACTCTGCCAAGGTGAAGGACACAGGTGGAAAGAGAGGTGATAAAGGAGAATCGATTGGTGAGAAGCATGAAAAGCCTTAGTGGTAGCTCATCTCACATCATGGGAGATGAGATAAAGGATATTCTAATCAAAGAAGGTCTTCAAATTTCAAGCATGAAGCCATCAAAATTGATTTCTTTATCTAAAAGATTGGGTTACAAAGGAGGGAGTAACTAAAGAGATCAAAATTGATTTCTTTAGCCAAAAGATTGGGTTGCAAAGGAGGGAGTAACTTGAGGTCTCAGTCGGCAAAGGCATTTATCAATAAATTTCTAAATGATCATGGTCTTCTAAATATCAAGAGGTAGAGCAAAGGTATTATCCTATCTAGAATTTCTCACTGTATTACATATATATTCAGAAACTGTGTACTGTAACATTCTAACTTTCATCTCAAGATCTTTTGTGTGCAGGTTTTTTTAGGTTGTAGAATTTCAAAAAGATCTATTCATGTAATGCAATGGATCAAGAACTTTAAATCAAGATATAACTTGGAAGTTTAGAAATATTCACAATGATGTACATGTTTATTCTCTTGATGAATCTATTCAAGTTTTTTGGAGATATCTATATTCTCTTGATGTACATGTTTATTCTCTTTATTTAAGTTTTGATGGATTGTTTCAGTCTTTAGGGTCTTGAACTTTGTTGCATTTTTTCTAGTGTTAGCCTATAGTGGGAGTGCATCCTATTCTAAGGAGGCCCCTTTATTGCATTTTTTCTCATATTTTATCAGACAATTTCTTCGTTGGAGTGCACCCTCTTCTCGGGGGGTTCACCTCAAAAAATGTTAGTGTACCACGTGAGTTCAGTAGGAAGGGTTTTTTAATTACATACATTGAGAAAAATTAACAAAATTACATTAACAGGATGGGTATTTTAATTCAACTTTAGAAAAAAAATCCGTTAGTTCATAAGTAAAGAGGGCTTGTTTTATTATGGGGAAAATTTTAGTTAAGGGGTTTTTTAAATACCTCTTGAACGCACATGATACCAAGGGTTTTCTAGTAGTGCATCCCCAAAGACCCTCTTAAGGCTTGTTCATAAGTGTGTTCACATAAAGTTTATATACCACTTGTTTCTTATAATGTACCTAAAAACCATTCTACAATCTATTATTTAGTATCTTCTCTTTTGTCCTTCTATAATTTAAAGCCCCTCACTTAAGATTTAATTAGCACCTTGTACTAATATCTTTGCACAAGGAGTTTTGACTGGCCCTAGGACCATTCTATAATATGCACCTAGGGCCATTCTTTTATGGTAAATATGGCCACTAATTTCCCTTGAAGGTCTCTCAAAGAGTATGCATGAGTGGCCATGGGGCATCTTCATGCACAACAAAAGCAAGAATGGCCTAGGCCATTCTTGCATGACCCCGAGTCCTTAAGGTCATGTTGGAGATGGCCATGGGGCATCCAAGAATGGGGACCTTGGGCCATTCTAGCATTGGCTTCGTGGATTACTCAACTTTCATGCATCCTTCTAGGCATCGAAGAATGGCTCTAGGGCCATTCTTGAATCATCCAACTTTCTTGTATTCTCCTCAGCATCAAAGAATGGCATTAGGGCCATTCTTTTCATGCAAAACAGGTGTAAGAATGGCCATGGGGCCTTTCTTTTTCATGGCAAATAAGGCCCTTGTTTAGCCCCTTAAAGGCCTTTTTGGTGAAAGTTACGGGGCTCAGTATTAGGGTCGGTATGAGAGTTGGTAATAGGGCTCAATATTAGAGTCAGTAATAGCCTCGGTATCAAAGTTAGAATTAGGCTTGGTATTGGAGTTCGTATCTCGAGAAAAATTAAGTTTTTTTCACGTGTAGAAATTTGTGAAAAAGTAGAATATAAGCTTGAAACTACAAAAATATTTTAGAACCACATTATTTAATCCTCTTGTTCATCTTGTGCCAAGTCTAAATGTGCAAAAATGTCTATATTGATCAGCTCTCCACTTAATGTCATTTCTTCATCAATGAATACATGATTATTATCTGATTCATAGGTTAAGTTCAATTGAGGTGCCATGTATTGGAATTTCATCCACTTCATTACCTTGTTCATTCTCAGCTTGTACAAGCTACACTACATCATTTATGATCAAGTACTCATTAGGATGTATAACTTCAACATCTTCATCATCATTCTCTTCATTTTTGGCATTAGTCATTGATAGTGTCGTACTTTATCTTTATAAATTTGCTTGGAAGAATTAGGAGCAACTTTAATAATGTACCACCATTTTTTGTCAACCGGATTTGGTTGAAAAATGACCTGATATTTAATTTTTGACCATACATATAAATTGTATGTATATACAAAATGTATGCAAGAATAACTAATTAATTATTATACATATCACATCATTTATATATACTTGCTCACAATGTTGTGGAAGAACAAATGTATCATGTAGATCAGTCCATAACTTTGTGGAGTCAACTTCCACAAAACCTAATCTATCTCTACGTATAGTTGCACCTTGTCCTTCCATGATCACTTTAAACCATTGCACATCAAAGATGTACGTGTGAAAGGTTTATTGGAAATCTGTTTTTAGAATATCTTGAATCAAGCCAAAATATTCTATATCTGATATACGGATGTTTGTGTCACTTGCACTTGTTCCGTTTTGTTGCTCAAACTAAGCCATCACTCCACAATCAAATGCTCAAACTAAGCCATCACTCCACAGTCAAATGCTATATGATTTTTGTCTATCTGCTCCACTCATAAATTCCATCCATATGACCATAATGCTCCAAATGATAAATACTACAAAGTAACACACACGAACGTGAGATAATAATATCTTTATTTTTGTAAATAAAGAATGTAGTAATTATTTACATGAAAGAGTCATACAATAAATAGAAGTAATGTAGTAATGATCATTAATTATATATCTTTTCATTGGAACCTCTAGAGAACTCCCATTCGATGTCAGTGACTCTTTGACCCTCTTCTCGAGCCTTTGTTAAAGCATTGTCTAGCCATCGTAGGCTCATGAAAGGAGGCAAATCCTCCAATTCCTCAGGGTACCTAATGTTTCGTTATCTATTTTGTCTCCTAATGGCTTGTGGTGCATTTCTTCATTCCACCTCCGCATCTTCATACTTTTGAAGCCACTTTTGCATGGTAGGATGATTCAACATGCATAACTTGTTGACCTTCTCTACTAGTGCTGAAATCATTCTTTGGTCCTTTACCTTGCGGGACCTCACCAACTATCTTCTCATTTTCCTTATTTATTTACAACAGAGGCATATCCTCATCCTTTCGACCGAGGAACTCATAAATGTACACTAGTGACTCTTGTATTAGCCACCCCTCAGCCATGCTCCCCTCAGGTCTTGCTCTTTGCCGCATAAATCTTTGAGAGTTTTCATGAATCTTTCCAAGAAAAACATCCAACGACTATGTATAGTATGTAATATTCCTCCCCAGCCTTTCAATATGTCTAGCATCTTCTCTTGTAATCAAATTCCTCCCCAGCCTTTCAATATGTCTAGCATCTTCTCCTGTAATCAAATCCCTCTTCAGAAATATAAAAGATCTTGTTTCTGCCTGTTTTGGCTTAGAGAGAGAAAATATTCTAGAGAGAGATTATTCAAATTTTGAATATTTTTGGATGGAAGAATATCTCTTCTTATTAAATGATAAGTTCCCCCGAAACAGAAGTTCAAAAAGATTTTCAGAAGGTGCATTAGAAATCAGGTATAATCTGTTCAAGAGGCCTTATCCTAGGGGTCCAGATTTTCTAAAAAATTTAAATTAAGGTTTTGAGGGGCCAATCAGATTCATCCAAATGTGTGGAGGAGATAAATAGAAGAAATAAAGAAAATCCCCCCAAAAATGAGTAAATACTCACATAAGATGAAGAGTGGACTAAGGACCAAAGGAATTACTAAAAAAATGGATTTTTGACACCTCACAATGGGAATTCCCCCCTCATGAAGGAGGTGCCTACTTCACGTGTGGTGGAGTTTAAAATTATCAAAAATTGAGATATTTCATCTCTCTTCTCTCCTAATTCAAGTCTAGTTCCAAAAAGTAAGCTAAATTGACCTAAAAATGGTCAAAAATTGACCAAACTGATCTAGAAAATTATAGAATCGGTTTGCTTGGTTAGGAGCTCACTTTTTCCTATAAATATAAGCCTCTCCCTTTGTTGAATCTTAATAGTGTTTTATGCAATGTTACGCTACTTCTCCCAAGAGCCAAGAACTGTGAATTTCTTAATAATTCACTAGTTTTTTGACCATTCTCTCTTCTAAAGAATTGGTGGCCACTCTTGTTGCAAACAAGAGTAGATCCCTCAAACCATCAAGCCAAAGAAAAGCTCCCAGAATTTCATGTAAGTAAGAAATCTTACTTTTTCTTATTCTTTTAATGGTTTTCTAAATTGTTTGTTATCTTAAAATGATAAACAGATGCTATGCCTTCTTGGAAAGCCTTTCCCTCTCTCTCATTCTTAAAATCAGCCCTTCTTTATCCTAGTTAAGTGATCTAATTGTTGGAATTAAACTTTTCATATCGTTTCTCTCTTAAAAGTGAAAATTGATTAGTTTAGAATGCTTTAAACTAATTGGGGATAATTCTTAAGTGGATTAAGATTAGAAAATTTGAAAAATGGTCAGCCATACAAAGGAGGTTATGGCGAATTTTTCTAAAAATTTGTGAAATAAATTTTATCTTTTATTAATCAAAAAGAGTAATCCCCATCGTTTGTGTATTCTAAAAGTGTCATTTTCATTCATGCATAGAAAGATGCATATTGATTATTTTTTTATTATAAAAGAGTCATTTTCAATAGAATTAAGTTCTGTGCATATTGATTATTTTTTTATGTATAAAAGAGTGATTTTTAATAGAATTAAGTTCTATGCATAGAAAGATGCATATATTGGTTATTTTTTTTAAGAGTGATTTTCATTAGATTTAAATTCTATGCATAGAAAGATGCATATTGGTTATTTTTTTATAAAAGATGAAATTTATTTCACAAATTTTTAAAAAATTTTGCCATAACCTCCTTTGTATGGCTGACCATTTTTCAAATTTTCTAACCTTAAACACCATATTGGGGAATATGGGAATTTCCCATAAGTTTGGGACATGTGGTCAAATCTTTGGATTAATCATAACTTGAACACCGTTACTCCAAATTGAGCGCTCTATAGCTCACTAGATTCCATTTTCCAAGCGCTTTCCAACAACAGGTCACATGATATGGTTTTGAAAAACTTATAGGCATGTTATCCAGGTCCCACCTTTTTAGTATTCAAAAAATGGGAGTTGGAAAATTCCCAAACTCACAAATATAGTGTTCTTAATCTACTTATCCCCAATTAGTTTAAAGCATTCTAAACTAATCAAAAAGAGTAATCCCCATCGTTTGTGTATTCTAAAAGTGTCATTTTCATTCATGCATAGAAAGATGCATATTGATTATTTTTTTATTATAAAAGAGTCATTTTCAATAGAATTAAGTTCTATGCATAGAAAGATGCATATTGATTATTTTTTAATTATAAAAGAGTGATTTTCAATAGAATTAAGTTCTATGCATAGAAAGATGCATATTGGTTTTTTTTTTAAGAGTGATTTTCATTAGATTTAAATTCTATGCATAGAAAGATGTATATTGGTTCTAACCTTAATCTACTTAGAAATTATCCCCAATTAGTTTAAAGCATTCTTAACTAATCAAAAAAAGTAATCCCCATCGTTTGTGTATTCTAAAAGTGTCATTTTCATTCATGCATAGAAAGATGCATATTCATTATTTTTTTATTATAAAAGAGTCATTTTCAATAGAATTAAGTTCTATGCATAGAAAGATGCATATTGATTATTTTTTTATTATAAAAGAGTGATTTTCAATAGAATTAAGTTCTATACATAGAAAGATGCATATTGGTTTTTTTTTTAAAGAATGATTTTCATTAGATTTAAATTCTATGCATAGAAAGATGCATATTGGTTATTTTTTTAATAAAAGATGAAATTTATTTCATAAATTTTTAGAAAATTTTACCATAACCTCCTTTGTATGGGGCTGGCCATTTTTCAAATTTTCTAACCTTAATCTACTTAGGAATTATCCCCAATTAGTTTAAAGCATTCTAAACTAATCAAAAGAGTAATCCCCATCGTTTGTGTATTCTAAAAGTGTCATTTTAATTCATGCATATAGAAAGATGCATATTCATTATTTTTTTATTATAAAAGAGTCATTTTTAATAGAATTAAGTTCTATGCATAGAAAGATGCATATTGATTTTTTTTAAATTATAAAAGAGTGATTTTCCATAGAATTAAGTTCTATGCATAGAAAGATGCATATTGGTTATTTTTTTTTAAAGAGTGATTTTCATTAGATTTAAATTCTATGCATAGAAAGATGCATATTGATGGAAATTGGCAAAGGCAGTATAATGATACACGTGGATGCTTTTATTATGGTAAGCTTGGACATGTGTAAGTAGATTGTTATAAGAAGCAGGCTGACATGCAAAATGGGAAATTGCAGAGCAAAACAACTATGCATCCTCGAGTAGAAACGATGAGGATAATGAAAGGTTATTTGTTATGCAGCATGTCGTTAATGCCATGTCTAAAAATATTGAAGCAGCACATAAAGATGATGTATGGTACGTTGATTCAGGTGCTTCGAACCACATGACAAGTCATAGGGAGTGGTTCAAGGAGATGAAAAACCTTGAAAGACTAGGTTTTGTGGAAACAGGGGATGACATTGCTCATCAAATTGCCCATGTTGGAGATGTGCCATTGTCTATGCAGGATGGCAAAGTGAAGTACCCTGTAGATGTACTTCATGTTTCGAACATAACAAAGAATCTAGTTTCAGTTGGCCAGATGATTGAGCAGGGTTTGCAGGTTTAGTTTAACCCTGATGGTTGTTATGTTGAAGACTTTAAAGACAAGTGCAGGTTGGTTGCAAAAGGTAACAGAGTGGGCAGAATGTTTACATTGAATGTAAACATGCCTGAAGTGAGTGCTGTGATGTTTGCAAATGGTTTAGGAATTGTTGCAAACACAAACATTTGGCATAAAAGAATTGGAAATGTGAATGTGCAGAGAATGAAGTCTATGCAGACTAAAGGAATTGTGATAGGGCTACCAAAGTTTAAAGTTGAAGGTATGCAGAAAATATGTGAAGCATGCCAATTTGGAAAGCAAAAAAAGCATGTATTTCCACGTGACAAAAATGTGAGCATAAATGCACTAGATGTTGTGCATTCAGATGTATGGGGTCCTACGAAGACCATGTCTATGGGAGGCTACAGGTATTATGTGACATTTATTGATGACCACACAAGGAAAGTGTGGGTATACTTCATGAAGGAGAAGGGTGAGGTGTTCACTCATTTTCAGAATTTCAGAGTTATGGTTGAAAAGCAAACAGGGAAATATGTAGTGTCTAAGGTCAGATGGAGGGGGAGAGTACTTATCCAATGAGTTCTCTGAATTTTTAAAGAAGAATGGTATTTGGAGACAGTTTACATGCAGATACACTCCGCAACAAAATGGAGTATCTGAGCAAAAAAATAGGCACATTGCTGAGATTACGCGAGCATTGATGGGAGAGAAGAATATGCCGCATAGCTATTGGGATGAGGCTGTTTCTACAATGGTTTATATTATCAACAGGACTCCAACTGCAACCATACATGATGAACTCCAGAGGAGAGGTTTATTGGCAGAAAACCTGATTTGTCTCATCTTTAATGTGGTTACATAGAATGCAAGTCAGCAATCACAGTCTTTGAGTGGACCAAGAGAGTCCTCATCTAGTGGTTCAGTTGTTGATAGACCATGGAGCGGCAGGTTGCATCATAATACCAGTCCTGCAAATGTGATTAGTATATCACATAAAGGCAAAGAGAAAGTGGTTGAACCCCTTAGTATGCCTGACATTTCTGCAGGGCATTCTCATGTTGATGGAGAGTCTAGTGGCTATGAGGAACACCTGGTGTACAGAAGGCTATGGAAGCCATGAATGCAAAGCTACGAAGATCTGGGAGAGTGAAGAATCCTATGTAGAGGTTTACCTATAATAGTTATGTGGCACATCACTATGCATACATGGCAAAAGTTGTACAGGTTTTAGAGCCACACATGCATTGATGAGGCTATTGGAAATGCATGTTGGGCGAAAGCTATGGATGAGGAGATAGATGCACTATATGGAAATGAGACTTGGAATTTAGTGCAATTACCTGAAGGCAAGAAAGCCATTGGATGCAAGTGGGTGTACAAAGTAGAACATAAGAGTGATGGAAGTATAAGCAGGTACAAGGCTAGATTGGTAGCCAAAGGATATGCGCAGACATATGGCATTGATTATGAGGAAACTTTCAGCCTAGTTGCCAAGATGGCAATAGTGAGAGTTGTGATAGCAGTGGTGGCTGCATTAAAGCCATGGTCTTTACATCCGATGGATGTAAAGAATGCATTCTTGCATGGGGATTTGCAGGAAGAGGTGTATATGTTGTAGCAACCTGGTCATGAGAATGTGTCACCCCGAGCATGTGTGCAAGTTGAAGAAAGCCTTGTATGGCTTAAAACAAGCGCCATGAGCATGGTCTGACAAGATTTCTAAATATCTTGTCACTATTGGCTTTCATATAGCCAATGCAGATTTCTCGCTGTATGTGAGACACAGTGATAGAGGGGTTGTGCTTGTTGTCATCTATGTAGATGACCTGATCATTACGGGGGACCATGATGCAGAGATCTTTGATATAAAGATCTTGCTTAGAAAGAAGTTTGAGATGAAGGATCTAGGGTAGCTCAGATATTTCTTGGGCATTGAGGTGATTAGGTCACCACATGATGGTATTGGATGCTTCATGTTTTCTTTGGGGAGTGTTGCTATGACTTGGAGCAGCAAAAAGTAGCCTATGGTTGCTCTATCTAGTACAAAGGCCGAGTACAAAAGGTGTTGCTATGGCAGCATGTGAGGTAGCTTGGTTGAGAAAGTTACTTGCAGATTTGGGTCTATCAGTGGATAGACAAGTTGTCATTTTACTTGCAGATTTGGGTCTATCAGTGGATAGACAAGTTGTCATTTTATGTGACAACATTAGCAGTATACACTTGGCCAAGAACCAAGTTTTTCATGCTCACACGAAGCATATAGAGTCCACTACCATTTTGTCAAAGAGAAGGTTTTAGGCAGGAGACGTTGACCTTGTTTATGTCAGTACACAGGATCAGGTCGCTGACATCTTCACCAAAGCATTGGGTACAGAGAAGCTCCACAGATTCAGGGCTTCGCTTGGTGTACATGAGATGCAGTTGAGCTCGAGAGGGAGTGTTGAGATATCGAGCTCATCTAGTGAGGCGGTGGACACTGATGACATGCCTGGGGGATAGGCCCCATAGTTACACCACTGGCATGGTTGGTGAGATCATGGGTGATATGCGGCTAGTGGGATGACAAGCTGTGTGACAGCCATTCTGGCATAGTTATAGCGCCAGCTCATTTAGTTGGGTTCACACTATAGATAACCCAAGTATGTATTTGGTTGAGTATTTTTTCATATGGGTGTACTCTTTTCTTTGTATATGGTGTGTTGAGTGTTGTGTTAAGAAGAAGAAGATTTTAAGCCTCTCACCTTGTGTGTTCTCTTTTAGGGTTTTATGAGTGTGTGTGTGTGTGCTTGCAAGAGCTCAAGCTCTCTTCTCCCCTGCATCTTTTCACAAAGTTGATATTTAGTTCGATATCAGACTCGGTTTTAGAGTCAGTAATAGCCTTGGTATAAAAGTCGATATTAGCGTCGGTGTTATCATCAGTATAACACTCGATATTCAAGTCCGTATTAGAGTCGATAAAAAACTTGGTATTAAAGTCCTAAATTTGAATACTGACCTGAATATCGACACTATTACTGCCATTACTCCTCTCGACCCTATTACCGAGAGGGTACTACCGACCCTATTACCGAGAGGGTACTACCGACCCTATTACCAACTCTATGTTATCGAGGCTAATATCGAGGCTAGTACCGACTCCGGTGATATGAAAAATTGCTAAGTGTGATATCCTCCTTGCTATATTCTGTATCTGGCCGATATGTTGTAGTGCATCCATCCACCAGATGTATTCAACAAACTCTAATCTTGCTTTGCACATGCATCATCCTACCACCATGAATGCTAACATGGTGTATCAAAGCCACCTTAGCCACCTCATCCATGCTTGACATGCCCTCTATGCATTTCTCATCAAAGTTGTCACCATCATTCCTCTGCTACTTGTGCTATGCGACATTTGTTTTTCCATAGTTGGTGTGTGTTTTTGCAGTCAATGGTATGTTTTCCATAGTATGGTGTGTTTTTTTGCAAGCAATGGTATGTTTTCCTTTCTGCAATTATCGGCTGCCCCCATGGACCTCTTCATTAGACTCATGTTGCATCCATCTCTCATTATTCATGCTTACCATACGACAACCTATAGAGAGCAAGAAATGCACCATCAAAGTGTGTCTAGGTCATAGTTTTAGCATCTAGTTCCAAATGCAAGGCTAAAGGGGGGTTCTCCTAGAAACCATCTATAGAAGAAGATAATGAATCATCAAGGTATACAATAGAGGAAAATTGCAAGCCCATCTTCAATGCAATAGAAGGAAAGCAAGCTAGGGAAGAGAAATGCCTAGTGGAACGGGTCCATCTTAGGCCCAAATCAGGTCTTATTCAACCCACAACAACATCTATGCAAAAATGCACATCATCTTATTTTATAGGAGAAAAATGCAAGGCGAGTGAGAGCTGCAAATCAGCTCTCCTCACCAGATTTTGTATACAATCTTGGTCAGTATACAATTAGGTTTGTAGCACTTGAAGCTATTATAACTACATTTATTTACAATAATAGTCTTCATGTGAAAGGAGGAGACAGATTTTTGGAAATATAGAGAAAATCATCAAATTGAAGTCTCTGAACCCTTAAAATTTTGGGATTTCAAAATCAAACCTCCTACATCAAATTGGAGCTCCTATAGTTCCATGACGCATCACCATTTTATCTTTGAAAAAAAATATCCATCGGCAATAGCATGCAAATGTTACCAAAAGATACTTCCCTTCACTAACGGGAAGTTTTAACTTCCAAAGTTACTTACTTTGAGTCATGGTTTTTCTGCCCAACAAGACCCCCAAAATTTGATTTAAATATTTTGTGTCTTTCTTCTTTTTATAATGCTTTATCCTTCTCTGTTTAGCCCTTCTTAAAGCAAGGCTTGATTATAATTATAATCAAGCCTAATTAATTATAATTATAATTATAATTATAATTAGTTATAAGAAAAGTACCTAATTTTCTCACTCTTGATTTTATTACATATAATATTAACTAACTTTAATTATATAAGGCTTCTTAAATCCATGATGATATATTTATACATTTCCTTTGAATATGGGACATTAGAGATGATGGCCATTTTTTTAAAAGCACTACAAGGCACTACAAGGCCATAGGCATGAAAGGTAGCCCCAAAAATATTGAGAGAATGGTGCTAGTAGTGATAGCAATAAAATCAACAACGACGTGGCTATTCTCTAGCTATACATGTGGCTCATCTATTAGTGTACATGGGTCACGTGTATAGTCATCGATAGATGTGCCGATAGCTGTGTTGACTAGGGAAAAATGTCATCCAGCCAAACACATTCTAGTACCTCGTTATAGTATTTTCCAAGAAGTTCTAAGATGATGACCATGGGGGGGAGCCATGTTCTTTAAACTTTTCTACTAGTTGATATTTTGTTACAGTAATATCTTATGTTAGTATAATTTTTCAAGAAGGGAATTCTTTGAAACACTAGTTAAACAAGAAATATTAATTTTTATTAAAGTATATAAAGGCTGTATCATCGGTTGTTTTTTAAGATACTAGTGTTAAAGTTAATTGAAAATCATGCTATTTCAAACTACCTAATCATAGTAGTGTTAAAGTTAATTGAAAATCATGCTATTTTAAACTACCTAATTAATAAAGTAAAAGCCACTTTATCAACCTTGTATTAAGCTTGACTATACAATTTAAGTCTTTTTTCATAAAAACCCATTTTGTGGCTTTCAAGAACCTTGTAAAATACTTCTCTCTTTAACAATCATGTTTCCATGATGCATCCTAACATTATAGCTTTTTAACAAAACAAGAAGAAATCTCCGTGGTAATTTTTGTAACAGTTGCCTAAGACATTACAACATGTTTCAACCACTTTTTCTATTTTTAGAAATGGCAAAGACCAATTTTTTTACTCAAATTTTTGATAAGGTTTAGATCTGCAATATGGTTATTATGGATAAAAATGAGCTAATTTCATGGAATTTCAAGTTCATTCCATGTCAACTGGAACAGTTTAAGGAAACATATGTAGGGTGGTAGGAAATGAACCTCGTCTATTTATAGCAGAGTTCTTGTAAGGAAACATGTGGAATGTGGTAAGATTACTAGTGTAGCTTCATTTTTACCTTGGGTAGCCTAACACCCTTGCACAAAAGAAAGCAAGAGTGTGACGCCAAGTGGCTCGTGTGCTTTTGCGGCCACATGGCCACATGGCTAGGGTGACACTAAAACAAGGTAAAAAACCTAGGGCGTTTGCTTTCACGCTCTTCAAGGTCTTTCCTTGGTTTTCTTTTCGCATCATGAGATCTAGAAACTCCTCTTGAATCCCACAAAATAAAACAAGGCTTCAACAGCGCCTAAATCAGAGAGTTGCTCAGCGGTGCTGTGGGCTATGCATGCTTTGATGCACTAGGAAAGCAAGCTTTCCCATCCAAACGAGAAACCATGATGTTATAATAGCAACGCTACCACTATGCTCTTAATGGTGTGGACAAGATGTGCACTCTTCTTTAAGGCCCCTAGGCCGGGTTCCTCAAGGATCTTGCCCTTGGTCTTGAGCATGATAAAGATGATGAAGGTGATGGGCAAGAGGGTGGCCATCACTATCACAACCCCCCTCCAGAGCAACACTTGTGCATGCAGCAACACCACTGTGTTAGATCTATATTGATCCCTAGCACCACGAAGGCGGTGCACACCACTATCACACACCTTATTATGCTAGTCAAGCTCATCAACAGTAGCTTCTTTCTCCGCACCTAGTCTAGCATGAAGGCGGCCACTACCTTGAAGGTAACAGGGCTGTAGGAAACTGTCCCCTCTATGATGGCCACCTGTGGAATAAGTTGAGACCGAGCACGATGACATACATTTTGGCTTCTATATTGATCCCTAGCACCACGAAGGCGGTGCACACCACTATCACACACCTTATTATGCTAGTCAAGCTCATCAACAGTAGCTTCTTTCTCCGCACCTAGTCTAGCATGAAGGTGGCCACTACCTTGAAGGTAACAGGGCTGTAGGAAACTGTCCCCTCTATGATGGCCACCTGTGGAATAAGTTGAGACCAAGCACGATGACATACATTTTGGCATTAGGAATTTTTTGGACCCAAAGAGGGCCTCTTGGATTAACTTTTGATTAGGAATGGACCAATAGGAAGAGGGTTGGGTGCACATTTGTGACTTCTTTGACCCTAGGGGGCCTAGGCTTTGGTTTGCTAATGGGGACTAATTACTACTCTTTTCCCCCTATCTCCTGGGCCCAAACTTAGAGGTCCCCCCACCTAGAATCTCGCGGATTAAAAAACTGTAAAAATTGAAAATTTTTATTTTTCCCCAAAAGTTTTCCCTCTCAAACATCCTCCCAACATACTCTAGGTTTGGAAAGCTCATTTTGAACCTCTTTCTTCCTCTTCTAAGCTCTCCATTGTTGTAGAAACTCCATACTTCTCAAACTCTCCCTCCTTCTTAGGCTCCCTCCCTCTCAAGCTCATTTGAACCTCTTTCTTCCTCTTCTAAGCTCTCCATTGTTGTAGAAACTCCATACCTCTCAAACTCTCCCTCCTTCTCAGGCTCCCTCCCTCTCAAGCTCCCTCTCCTTCTTTCTTCCTCTTTTAAGCTCTCCATTGCTATAGAAACTCCATCCCTCTCGAGCTCTCCCTCCTTCTCAAGCTCCCTCCCTCTCCATTGCTGCAGAAACTCTATCCCTCTCGAGCTCTCCCTCCTTCTCAAGCTCCCTCCCTCCTTCTCAAGCTCCCTCCCTCTCCATTGCTGCAGAAACTCTATCCCTCTTTAGTCTACTTTCAGGAAGCCTATTCTCAAACTCTAACCCTCTTTTAAGCTTTCCATTGCTACATTGAAAACCCTGAACTTTCTCTCCTCTCCACTCCTCTATTGTAACAAGCTTTTCTTTTCCCTTCTTCTCTTTTCTTACCACCATGGCCTCTTCTGATAATGTGAGAAGACCTAGGGAGAAGGTGGAAGATCTTGTGCTACATAACACAAGAGATGCGCATGAAGTTTGGGCTCCAACAAGATTCAGGGTTGGGGCTTGGGTCTACATGCAGCCAAGCTCTAAGGGACCACATCGAGTGCATCAACTAAGGAATATTCTACATCATTGAAAGGGGTGGCTACAAGGCTTCAAGCATAGTAAGAAGGAAGGACTGGTTGCCATAGTGCAACATGTGTATACCCTTGGAGACCTTTACATTCAAGGCCAACGACCAAGGTTTCCTTCAAATTGTTAGTGTAATATAAACATATCTTTAACAACATGCTAATATTAGATTTTTTGTTTCAAATTTTCTTATGATTCTCCATTTTCTTATGTCTCTATCTGTAGATATTTTCCCCTCTAATTATGTTGAGGAATAACCACTCCTTAATTTTCTTATGTTGTGGAGTTTTCTATGCTATGCATGCATCCATTGGAGAGGCAATGTTTGTATCTCAAAGCCCAAGTGAGCTTGTATAAAACAATATCTTTTTCTTTTCTCACTCATATTTTGTAGATAAAAAACCGGGTTTATTTGGCAAGCTAGAAGAGATCCCCTAACCCCCTCTTAACAATCCCGAATGGCCCAAACCTGATGCTTGGACCATCTTATGCTTAAAGTTTAAGATGGTAAGAAGTGATATCAAGACATCACTCAAGTTTTCAAAGGCATCGAGGTTAGTAGGAATAAATTGGTTTTATCTTTTACGTGTTTTTGTGCACATGTTCAATTCCATGCCAATGCACCAAACAAAAACAATGTATATTTGTAAGGAGGTATGGTCTGAGTAAATTCAACGACTACTAGGAGAGGGTTGGGAGGTTAATGAGGGGTCACATCAAGGTGATGTGTACAAGTGCAATGTAGTAAATTCTACATTGTCTTTCAGGCTCTTGAAGGCACGCTCTATTTTGTACATGCGTCTGCACTACCAAAGATGGATGCAAAAGCACGGGATGTGGATCCCACAAGCCTCAGAAGAAGAAATTGTGCTTATTGAGGTAGCTGTGATGATGAAAAATGGATGGATTGAACGAGGGGTAGCAAGAAAGCATTGGAGCCTAGCAGACCTGTGCGATCAACACTTTAGCATCATGGGCTTTGATAATGTGAAAGAGTCAAGTTTCAAGTTGATGAGAAGAAAGGTATATCTGATTCCACTACATGTCTAGAATTAACCCTTACACTTTCTGGTTATTGTGCAACTTTCTATATTTTTACAGATTGGGAAGTGTAAGGAGGGGACAACCATGGTATCAGAATCATGGCAAATGGGGGATCTTGAAGTTTTAACAGTAAGGTGCATAGCCCTACCAACACATTATAGGCATGTGATTGTAGGCATGTGGAAGAGCTTGAAGATGAATTGGGTATATGGGAAAATAGCCTAAGTTCTGATGCATGTGAGGGGCAAGGGTTTCAGGATCGAGGTGAAGGCAATGCCAAGCTGTCAAGTCAACAAGGAGATGGAGATCAACATGAAGTAAATGTCACAAGAGGCAAAAAATTAAGACATTATAACAATTTTAGATTTGATGACATGCTTGTAATTTTGTAGTAGGCTCTTTTTTACCCCTCTTTATTTAATTGAAATCTTAATATTTTTGCAAACGATGAATTCTTTTGTCTAGCAGTGTAGTGTGAAAAGGCCAAACTTTAAATTTTAACTATAAATAGGCCAAAGGTGCCTTCTTTCTCATTTTCACGCGATAGAAACCAAGCATGAGCTCACACTCTCTCTTTGCATTCACACATGGCTACCCACTTTGATGACTTTTGTGAGTTCCTCTCCACCACCCCATGGGCACGGGCAAGAGCGAGCTCTTTGCAAGGTTCTATTGTGAAGTCGATTTTGAAAAGTTGCTCGCCCTTGCGTCCCAACATTATGAGAGACAGATTGCATTCATGGAGCAATATTTGGCTCCCCACGCCATCTCCTTTCCCCATTGCCCCAATGATCGATGGGTTCCTGTTGAGCTACCTAAGTACATTCAACAATACGCCCGCCCCTACATTTAGTGCCTTAAATGCTTCATCGACATCTGCATCCTCACAGGGGCTTACTGTACCTTCAATAAGTAGGAGGTGAACAGGTTGGTGGGGAGGGACAATTTAGGAACTAGGTTCCTCTTATAGCTCACCACTTTTGCATTCCCCATCAGCGCAAGACGATGAGGATTTGGATAAGGAGGTTGAGATGCCTACATTGCAGTTGGCAGGGTATTTGAGGGATGACAAGGAAGTGAAGGCACTAGGTGTACGAGTGCTGATGTGGAAGAGAAGCTTACTGTACCTTCAATAAGTAGGAGGTGCAAAGGTTGGGGAGGGGCAATTTAGGAACTAGGTTCCTCTTATAGCTCACCACTTTTGCATTCCCCATCAGCGCAAGACGATGAGGATTTGGATGAGGAGGTTAAGATGCCTACATTGTAGTTGCCAGGGTATTTGAGGGATGACAAGGAAGTGAAGGCACTAGGTACGAGTGCTGATGTGGAAGAGAAGCTTGCATCAGAGCATTGTCCAGAGGGTGCACAATCTGTAGCTGAACAGCCTGCTGTAGTGGAAGATGCGAGGTCATTTTTCCCACACAAGGAGAGAAAGGTGCTCCCAAATCTTGAGATGAGTCTCTTGAGCATCATTGTGGTGGAAGGTGAAGAATACTTATTTCTTCATGACCTTGAAAAGGCAGCTCGCTTGAGAATGGATGAATGCTTGGGAATTATATGCACGCGATGTGAGGTGGACCTTGATATGTCCAACCTTGGTACTCACCTAGATAGTGTCATATTACCCCTTGGAGAATCGCAGAGATAGTTGCTTTGGTCAAGGATAGTGTGGTTGAGACCGCGGAGCAAGCCTTGTTTCCAGAGGAGGAATTCACAACCTTACAAGACAAGCTAGAGGCTGAAAAGGATACCCCTACTACTACTAAAGTGATGGAGGAGACTAAAGCACCTAAAAAGCATGAGTCTAAGTCTTCATCTTTGCCCCCACCAGCACTTTGGCAAAAGAAGACATCGAGCAAGAGGTAAGAATTGACCTTTTACAACTTAGAAACATTTGTAATTATGTGTAGAAAAATATTTTAAATTTTCCTTTGATTGCAGAGGGTGGTTGAAATTGACGCATTTGATGGGAGAGGCAGCGAGACAGTAGAGACCAGGCCAAGGTCCATGGACATGATGTTGTGTTGGCGCGCTATCTTGGTTGGCTTCTTGTGGATGGCATCATCCACAGGGACTACACCCCTCAATCTGCCTTCACTCTTTTTTTTTTGAAAGCCCTCTCTAAAGTGCTTTGTGTAGCCTCTATGGCGTAGAGCACAAAATGTATAGTTTTGATTAGAAAGTCCCTTGCCTCTTCGATGTTTTTGGTTCTGGATTTAGGGGGTAAGCTTCTTGCTCATATAGGGATAGCCAAAAGCATAGGCACAGAGGATCCTCAAGAAATAGTACAATCATTCCTTTGAGCACACTCTGCCTGATAAATAAGAGAAAGAAACTCAATATTATAAGAAAGCTTTTATGAAGATGATGTATCACTTTAATTATGAATACAATACAGTTTTTGCAAACTTATTTTCATCAAGTATATCATTGTTTTTTCTAGTTTGTACCATCAATTTCTTTGTAAATGTATCAAAAATGACCATGGGGGCATGGGGGAACAGCGTTAGAACAACGTTAGAATAACGCAAATTTTGAGCCTGCACCACTGCTTTAGAGCCCAAATTTGCATTGTTCTAGCACAGCTTTCCCAGCCCTCTAGGAGAAATTCTGATGCATTGGATGACAAATAATGTATTTTTACACATGATTAAATCTATTTTCATGTTGTAAACTATTGTTTCTCACAATCAGTGTACTCAATTTCTTTGTAAATGCATCATAAATGACCCTCGAGGCCTGGGGGAGTAGTGCCAGAACAATGCAAATTTTGAGCCTGCACCGCCCACTATAGAGCCCAAATTCTCATTGTTCTGTCACAGTTTCCCCAACCCTCCAGAAGTAATTCTGATGCATTGGATGATAAACAATGTATTTTTACACATGATTAAAGGTATTTTTATCTTGTAAACTATTGTTTCTCACAATTAATGTACTCAAAGTTTCATTAAAAATGCATCAAAAATGATCCTGAGTGGTTGGGGGAGTAGTGCCAGAACAAGGCGAATTTTGACCCTGCACCGTTGCTGTAGAGCCCAATTTCGCACTATTCTAGCACAGCTTCCCCAGCCTTCCAGGAGAAATTCTGATGCATTGGATGACAAACAATGTATTTTTACACATGATTAAAGGTGTTTTTATTTTGTAAACTATTGTTTCTCACATCAGTGTACTCAACTTCATTATAAATGCATCAGTGTACTCAACTTCATTATAAATGCATCAGAAATGATCCTGAGCGGCTAGGGGAGAAGTGCTAGAATAGTGAAAATTTTTAGCCTACATTGCCGCGCTGTGTAGAGGCCAAATTTGCATTGTTCTGGCACAGCTTTCTCAGCCATCCAGGAGCATTTCTGATGCCTTGGGTGACAAACTGGCACATGATAGACACTCCATGTTAAACAAACATGATGACACCGAGACATTGTAAGCAAAACTTAAAATTGAAATTATCATAAGGTTACAAATGAAAGACAAATAGGCTTATTACAAAGGGGGGTTTGAACTAAAAGAGTTGCTTCAAAAAGCAGGTTAACATCTAAGATCTCTAGATCGTATCGCGCTCACCTCAAATACGCCAAGCTAGTTGCATGTCCTTGGTAGAAATGGTAATCCTCTTTGCATGTATTACAAGGAGGTTGGTGTCTTCAAAAAGCCCAACAAGGTAAGCCTCGGCGTCTTCTTGCAATGCTTCAAGGGTAATCCCCTGCACACGGAACTCTATTCTATATCGTTGGAGAATCTCCTTGACTGTACGAGCGAAAGGGGCTCTTCTTATCACAACAACTCAGTGTTTCTCTGATAAAACTTGATTTGTTGGAGAGCCCTATGCCCTATGCCCTTGGCGTCGCATCCTTATCCTTGATGGAGAGCCCTATGCCCTTGGCGTCGCATCCTTCTCCTTGGAGCTCTCTGTGTTGTGTTGGTGCGTTGGCAAGGTTGGGACTTCCTTGGCTTGAAGAGCTTGACCTTTCTACGCTTGCGTGCACTTGCAATAACCTCCCCTTGATCTCTCTCATAATCTGAATCCTTCTCCTGCTGTTGTTGTCGTACCTGTGTATCAAGTTCCTCCCGAGTAGGTAGGGGACCCTGTCCTGGTAGTAGGGTCTTGCCACCTATGGTGGTGCGCAATGTAGGATTGTTTTCACCAACCCAGTCAAACTGCTCATCATCGAAGTCTCTATCTTGATCTCTGGAGTGGTTGCTTTGTGGGGTCTCCTTCATGCGCTTGCTCCCACTAGAAGGGCCTACATGTGTGTGCATTGGTGGTGTTGTGGGAGGAGGCCTGGACTCTAGTGATCCCGTTGGGCATGTCCTAGAATCCCAAGGGTCACTCTCTTCCGTGGTATCGCCAGTATGTGGTTGTTAGGTGCCTTGCACTGTGTTTTGTGAAGGCATGGTAACACATGCGGTGTTCTTGGTGCGTGCCATGTCCATGTATGACTATGCCTATTGTGCTAACGTGGTGATGTGCTAGTATCCTTACGTGGGTTCCTATGTAGATCTTAAGCTCAAGCTCTCTAAAAAAGTGAAATGAAAATGACGTGAGTGAAGGAGCTATTAATAGTTTTTTTTAAGGGCAAAAAGAAAAAAAACTAGCTAAACTTATTTCCTTAGCCTTATTTACATCTAGATTTATGATGGTGCATGCACAACCCAACGCCTCCCTTGTCTCCTCATTGGTGCACGTCAAGCACCATGGCTATGGGGAGCATTGGTCTGCAACAACCATTCAAGCCGAGCATGACTTTTGCAGCCTTGCATGCCTCTTGCACAAGCTTTGATTGTTGGGTCCACTCCCTAACCAATACCCTTCGAAAGGTTGTGCGATAAAACCAATTGAACATCTCTTGTAGATAGTTTGTATGTGTTCCTCCTGCACAAGCTCCACCTCCATGTCTTGTATTTTTGAAAAAAACCCCTCTTGCTTTATAATGTGATTTCTCCATCCCTTGGGTATTCCATATGTTAAACAATCCATACTTGTTCATGAAATACGTACCATGCACATAAACTATGTGTTGTACACATGACAACAGAATTTAATTAGAAAAAGTCCATGTTAAAACACCAATTTATTTTCTTATTATACAACTTACCATATAGTGTGTTACTTTACTCTCTCCCCAAGCACCTAGCACACTTTTGGTGAATTCTACGATATGTTGTTGGAATGATGCTTATTCTTGGGAAGTTGTGCTACTTTAGTTCATAATGTGAACCATGTTATTGAAATTTATTTAAGGCTATTTGTGCATATTTACAAGAGCTGGCATTGGACAATCTACATTTGTGGTGATTGCACACAGGTCTCTCCAGAGTCCCCAAGTCTTCTTTGAATTCTCTATGTTTGTTGGCTTCTCCAAAAATCTCCTTGCCTTTGCTCCAATCATGGAAACCTTGCAACTCATATGACATACAAGAGGCCTGCTTATTCACTTTAATTTTCACATTTTTGCCATGGCAGCCCATAGAATTCAAAAGATGCTCTAATTTACCAAGGGCTGCAACTTTCCTCTCTTGTGTTTGGCATTGTGAATGCATAATCGATATGGCACTTAAGCAATTGATCAAAGATTCTCATGAATGCATGAAGTGTGCAAAAGGGAATATTCTTTAGTGGTGGAAAATTAATGATGGGGCTCCAATTTGAATTCCTGTTTGGTTCTCCTAGCATATTAGGAGACATGACACCTTCCACCCATCTTGCATTTGGTTGTTCCTCATCTTCATCATCGTGAGTTGACTTGAGGATCTACTACATGTTCCTGTTGATTCTTCCCTTTCTTGTGACCTTTTGAGGCATTCTTCCCAATAGAACCAACCTTCTGCATACCTTTTCCATTTGTCTTTTTCTGCCTAGGAATATCAATCTCAGCAGCACTGCAGTATGGACAAGGCCATCTTGATGTTGCGCCTTGAGCACAACCCATCATGCATTTAATTGTCTTCAAATCTCCCCCAGGATCCAATCCACCTTGAACTTTCCTATGTTTTCTACATCTAAAAGTTGACCATCAATTTGCTTTTTGATAACATTTGTTATCCAAGAAGTCCTTTCAAACATCCATGTCAATACCTCACGTGTCTCCTTTGGTACCTCGAATGCACCAAGCCACGAGACCTCTTTTTTAGATTTCACACTAAAACTTGGTTTGGAGTCTTTTCCCATGCACATATCATGGCCTCATTCATGAGCATAATGCTCATACGTTCCAGCTTCCGACCTTTCATAATTTGGCACTCATCTAGCTTGAGCACAATTGAAAGTGTGCTCCTCGAAACTGCAAATAAACGGTAATTTACAATATTCAAAAGAAAATAATCGTCTTTATTTTATACTGAAAAACATGAATAGTAGTAATTGCAAGTTCTCACCTTTTGGTGAAAGACCATAGAACTTCACCACAGCTTGTTATAGTCTCTCAATATGAAAAAAGATGTTATTGTAAAAGTCATAGTGAAATTTTGTACTTGTTGTCTTGCTTTTCTTTTTGTTTGACCCTGTGTCTAATGTTAGTGTGCCCTCAACGTGATAAAACCGTCCTATAGCCCACTACACATGACCATTATTGATACGCTTGACATTGTGAATTACCTTGAGTGTAGGAAATAAAGTGATAGTGATCCCTTGTCTTAGAAATGCATCTTTTACAACCTGACGGATCGCTTGGTACCCTTTCATGCTGACTCTAGTCACATCACAAGCATGTTGAATTGATGAAGAATCAATGGAGGTGGTAATCTCGCTCACCACATTGCTGACAACAACTTGGCATATTTTAGGATGATGAGAGTCAGTATAATTGAGAAAATGTCCTTGGTATTTAGAATGGCTTTGACCATCCATCCTCGTTAGAATCACACACCTCTTACAGAAAAGTCATGGCAAGACACAAATCATGACTATTTTGTTTAAATCACTGAGTGCATAATGATAGTTTATGTTACTTACTTTGTTGTACACGAATCATTTTTTTCCGTGCTCCACCTTTAAACATAAGAGATTCTATACCAGCTAATGTCTTTTTGCATTCACGAGCACCATTTGGCATTGCTTTGAGTCGTTTGATAAGTTCCTCTAGCCTTTGAATCTTTGCATCCTTCTCCACATTCTCTGCGAGGATCTCTTTCATTTTATCCGATGTTTTAAGTCCTTCTTGACATTGTAAAAGGGTGAATTGTGCCGATAGTTTTAGGAGTCGTGGTAGTGGTCGTGGTCATAAGTCGTAAATTCAGTTTGAATACTGACCTGAATATCGATGCTATTACTGAAAGTACTCTCAACCCTATTACCAAGACGGTACTACCAAACCTATTACCAACTCTGTGTTACCGAGGCTAGTACCAACTCCACTGATATGCTAAAAATTGCTAAGTGTGATATCCTCGATTCTCTATTCGATATCTAGCCAATATGTTGTAGTGCATTCATCCACCACCATATCTATTCAACAAACTCTAATCTTCCTTTGCACATGCTTCATCCTACCACCATGAATGCTAACATGGTGTATCAAAGCCACCTTAGCCACCTCATCCATGCTTCACATGCCCTCTATGCATTTCTCATCAAAGTTGTCACCATCATTCCTGTGCTACTTGTGCTATACGACATTTTTTTTCCAAAATTGGTGTGTGTTTTTGCAGTCAATGGTATGTTTTCCATAGTATGGTGTGTTTTTTTGCAAGCAATGGTATGTTTTCCTTTCTGCAATTATCGGCTGCCCCCATGGACCTCTTCATTAGACTCATGTTGCATCCATCTCGCATCATTCATGCTTACCATATGTGACAACCTATAGAGAGCAAGAAATGCACCATCAAAGTGTGTCTAGGGGCATAGTTTTAGCATCTAGTTCCAAATGCAAGGCTAATGGGGGGTTCTCCTAGAAACCATCTATAGAAGAAGATAATGAATAAACAAGGTAGACAATAGAGGAAAATTGCAAGCCCATCTTCAATGCAATAGAAGGGAAGCCAACTAGGGAAGCGAAATGCCTAGTTGAATGGGGCCATCTTAGGCCAAATAAGGTCTTATTCAACCCAAAAAAATCTATGCAAAAATGCACATCATCTTATTTTATAGGAGAAAAATGCAAGGCAAGTGAGAGCTACAAATCAGCTCCCACACCAGATTTTGTATACATCTTGGTCAGTATACAATTAGGTTTGTAGCACTTGAAGCTATTGTACCTACATTTATTTACAATAATAGTCTTCATGTGAAAGGAGGAAACATATTTTTTGAAATATAGAGAAAATCATCAAATTGAAGTCTCTAAACCCTTAAAATTTTGGGGTTTCAAAATCAAGCCTCCTACATCAAATTGGAGCTCTTATAGCTCCATTGCGCATCACCATTTTATCTTCAAGAAAAAATATCCATCGACAATAGCACGCAAATGTTGGCAAAAGATACTCCCCTTCACTAACGGGAAGCTTTTAACTTCCAAAGTTACTTACATTGAGTCATGGTTTTTTTGCCACCAACAAGATCGTCTTTTGAATACAACATTTATAATAATATTTGGATGAACATTAGAAAAGTCCAATCTTTTATGGTGAGATATTACAACATTCGAGAAATAGATTGTGAAGGAAAACTTGTATTTGTAATAAAATTAGATGAAGCTTAAATCCAAAAATGTCAAAAAATGGAAATAATATCTATATCCCTAATGAATAAAGCATTGGACTATAGTCAAGGTAAGCTTGATTCTCCATACCACAAAACTCAATCAGAAATGGAGCTATGGTGGATTGGATCAGCTCTCATGTGCCAGTAGAGAGTCATGAAACATTAAAGTGGCTCTTTTTACATATAGACATTCCTTCAGTTATTCAGAGCCAAAATACAGGTGAACACCTTCATGTAGACGACATAGGTGATTTCATTGTGGAATGGCATTTGAGTGCCGACCTCAAGGCATTGAAGTGTATGTTTGGTGTATGTGGAGGAGCAAATACCAAATATCCATGTCTTTATTGCATGGCAAGCACAAGGACAAGAGAATGGCTTGCAGAAAATGAGATTGGAAAACCACCATCCAAAAATAATGTGAATGTTGTCGATTATCCAACTTCTGTTAAAATTTGGGATCCAATTCTACCAATACATTTAAAAAATGTGCATATATATACATTGCATACAGAGATAAGAATCTTGGACAAATTGCTCTGACTTCATCTGGACTATGCATATTCTATTAAGCCGACTAAACTTGCAGATGAGTGCATAGAAAAATGCAAAGCCTCGCTCTCTCAAATGGGTTTCCATGTTGGCGAAGTGCATCTTAAAAAAGATCCTGTTCTTTCTAGAGGTACAGGTGATGTTCTGCAAGATGTTTCAATGGGAGGAGCAAAAGCAAGAAGATTTTTGAGCAACCATGACACCAAACAAGTCAATGCAATGTGCAACTGCTGGAAACATCTATGTGTCATCACCACAAATGTCAAAAGTAGACCAGATGTAGCCAACAAACGTATGGAAGTTTGGAAAAAACTCGACAATTTTTTCAAAGTCCTAAGACAACAAGTTGGTTCAAATACTTATGCAGATGATTTCAAAAAAGCAATAAAGCTTTTAATAAAAGCTATCATAGATGCCTGGGGAGAAAAAGACATAACTTATTACTTGTGTTCAGACTTATCAAAACAGTTAAAATTAAAGTGTAATTTCTTAAATTTACTAACAAAGAATTGTCTTTGTAGCATATTCTTTACTTGCATGGACCATATTTTGCTATAGAAGGACCCCTTGCAACATGGAACACACAAGGAATGGAAAAGTCTCACTATCAAGCGAGAACTTCCTTTTTTAGATGTACCAGAAGAGGAGGTGGTCAAAGAAGAAGCAATGCACTTAAAGAATTATTCAATTGGTTCTACAAGAGGCAATTACAAAGGATGAGATCAAAGAACCAGCAATCTGAAACTACACAAACACCTCAAGATAAAGACTAATGATTTACTAACACATTTGTACCTCTTACAAAATATTTGCTGAATTATAATCAGTCCTTGCAAAATATTGTGTGTACATTAGTTTTTTATTCTCTTGGGACTATTTGGCATGTCACCTCTGTATCTCAAAAATTTTCTCCTTCTATAACCTCCAAGAAGATTGATATCTGACTCCTCAGCTGCTGCAGCTGCATAGCTAGAGTAGCAAAGAAAGTATCCTGCTCTTGAGGCATTGAAACCTGCAGCATATCCAAAGATTCTAAGAGCAGCAGCTCTCTCTAGAAGCAAGACCTTGTTAGCATTTATTTGAAGGGGAGTGTATCCCATGAACCTTGACAACACCTTCAAGGAAAATATTGGCAACTCAGCATCTTCAGAGAAGTTCATGTGGAATGCACAGAACACAGCCTTATCCAATGTAGGTAAGTAGTGCATGAGAGCAGATGGAGGCCTTCTTGACCTAGTCTCTATAGCTTTCACTCTGCTGCCTTTAGCTCTTCCTAGAAAATCATCCTTATCAAAGCAATTCAATCTGCAAGACAAAAACCTCACTTTAAAAAAATTACAATCACAATAACATTTTGCAAAAGATTAAAAGGAAACTACCTTCTGCAACTCTTCCTCACTTACTACTTTGTCTTTCATCAAGTTGCATGAGCCAACCCTTTCCACTTTATCAGAATCTGTCCGAAGCTTGAAATCTCTACCAAAAGACTCTACACCTAACTCAATAAGCCTGTTCTCAAAATCCTCATCTCTAAGGGAAGGTTTCTCCTCATCCACTCTTTTAAGGCACAAGGCAAGTGCATCTGGAGAGCAGGGATAAATGAGTGGTCAGATGTTTGCAAATCAAGTGCCAAAAACTCTTCCTTTGACTCTATTTCTGTATCAATAAAGTCTTTGGTCACCTCACAAGCTTCTGAAATTGCTGCAATACAGTGGTCTTCCCTGATATTGAAGAGACATTGAAGATAGGACAAAGGAATAAAATCTTTCTCATTGATATAGAAGAAAGGAAGGCTTGGAACAGTAACAGAGGATTCAGATATGCTTGCTTCCTCTGAGGGCTCTTCAGTAACAGTGAAAGCCCTAAATTCAGCAACATCAAGATTTGCACTTTCTTTCTCCTCAGCTTGAACATCAATTTCTTCCTCTTCTAAAATCTCACTTTTCTCTAGCTTTGAGACTGTGGTGACATTTAAGTTTTCTTCCTCCTTCTCTACATCAATTTCTGATTCTTGCTCTTTATCTTATATTTCTGCTCTCAAAAATAGAAAGAAAAGAAAGGAGACATCTTTGGGGACAAGGTTACAAAGCTTTTTATGAATTGGACAAGAAATGGATGAAGGGCATGTGAAAGAGATTCTATTTGAAAATCTACTGAACCTCTTTGTAACTTTGGCTTTCTCCACTGACACCTGAGTAAAATCGGTAAGGTGACAAAAATCATTGTCTCCGATATGAAAACAATGAGCTTCAATTGACATTTCAAACTGTTTGTACTCCTCTTCAAGAATGTCCTTAAGCTTCATCAAAACATCTAAAAGAACAAACCTTGGATTGAATATCTCCACTGCATCTACGTATACCTTCATGTCATGACCATCTTGCAAAATAGCATTCAAGAGTCTTTCACTTGGGCTTTTTTCAACAAGTTCATGTCATCCCTCAACACTTTTACTCATTGTGATATTTGAGAAAAATGCTGGAATAATTCTGAAGAAGGTTTAGAAGTCTTTATATGAAAGAGCCCGAACTAAGCAAAAATAAGTGGTCCAAAAGTTTTGGAATGCTTCTATCGCTTGGTGCGGGATTTGGCAATTTGAAGGTTCGAAAAAAAAAGAGAGAGTTTTGCAAAATAGAGCTTGGAAGTCACTATATGGCAGAGCCCGACTAAGCGAAAATAAGTGGTCCAAAAGTTTAGAAAAAATTTGAGAGAGAGTTTTTGAGAATATCCGATGGAGCACGTGGAGCGTGGCAAAAATACCTTAAATAGTGACCGTTCGTGCCACATGGCAAAAATGATTGCATGACACGTGTATCCAACGGTCCTATGTACGACGGATTCGAGGTATAAAAATTTAATTTTCTTGAAAACATTTCTATTTTTCACCGACATGGTATCAAGCGAGATCGCTCCTCCGAAATTCCCGGAATCTCCTTTTACCCTTCTCACCCATATCAAGCGATAGATCTCATCCATATCAATCGAACCTTCTTCATCGCCTCGTTCCGGATCCTCCCCTATCACTTGGCCATACGGAATCAAGCAATAGAGCCGATCTCTATTTTCACCTTGTTTCGGACATATCCAGAACCAAGCGATTGAGCATTTCCAATCCTTTTGGAAGCTTTTAATCGCTTAGTTCCATCTCCTATAGCCATAGCCCAAATCAAGTGATAGAGCTAATCCAACCACTTTGGATCCGCCCCATCGCCTAGTTCGGGCCACTGTTAGTTTTTTATCTCAACACACAAATCACCTCGATCGGGTCTCTTTTTTTTCTTTAACTTCAATGGCGAGGACAAAACAGACTGCAAGGAAAGTCTACGCCCCTTTGGAGACTGAAAAAGCTCAAGACAAACCAGGATCTTCCAAAAAGCCAGTTGTCGATGAAAAACAAGAAAAGCCTCCTCCAAAGCCTCGTGCTAGGGCAACAGCAAGAAAGAGATTAAACTATCAGGTGAAGTCACTAAGAGAGATCAGAGCGGCACAGAAATCTACTAGTCTTCTCATCCCTCGACTGCCATTTATTCGGGTTGTCAGGGACATATCAGAAAGGTTAATTGGCAAAATGAGAAACACAAATCTTGATAAAGTCCGATGGGAGTCACAGGCCCTTATGTGTCTTCAAGAGGCTGCTGAGGATTTTTTAATCGACTTTATGAATGATGGATACATTGCTGCTGCATTTGCTCATAGGATCACTCTCATGAGCAAAGATTTTGTGCTTGTGTCCAGACTTAGATACAAGTTTGACAAAGCTTTGGAACCCATTCCAAGTCAAGATATGAGGGCTTTTGAAATTCTAAATATTCCTCCAGCAAGACAACCCAAACAATCAGTTGTTATTGAAGATATTTCGCATACTTATAGTACAAGAAAAGCTCAGGATATTAAAGAAGAAGTGGAGAAAGAGAGAGAGCAGGAGAAGATTACAGAGGATGCCATTCTTTCTCAGCAAGCTGAAATTCTTCATGCATCCAATTCAGAACTTTATCAGAATGTAACAGGTCAAATGGTAGTAGATGTCTCCATGCATGGAGAGGATGAGGTTTATTGTGACATTGCCACTGAAGACACAAGTATGCTTGTGAATCACAATATTGAGATATGTGACACAGTCCTCTTTATCTGTCTCAGGTTTGTGTGGATTTCCTTTTGCTTTCTTGATGAATTTCTCAGATTCCATATTTTGTTGATATGTTTTGTTTATGTCTCCAGATGTCTTATGAGGGATCTTCCTGACTCAATGGCTATGCAAGTGACCATTCTTGATCCCCTTGTTACACAGTGCCTTTTCAATAGGCAAGGGGATCTTGCAAGTTTTCTAAAAAACTTTGATATGCTGACATGCAATTACATTGTATACCATTATGTTGAAGTGTAAGACTGACGCTCAATTATCTTTTGTCCATCATTACAATATTCACAACTAATTGCAATATTCATCTTATCACCACAGAGGCCATTGGAGTCTTATTATCTTCAATCTATTGGATAGAGATGTAATCTTTATGAATTCTTTAGCATCCATTCATGGGAGAAGTAAAATGTAAGAATCAACTTTACCATGGTTTATGTTCTAGAGCAATATTTTGTAAGTTTTCAATTGTTTGGTTGACCCTCAATATTTTATGCTTGCAGTGCTGCCAAACTTATCTTGAGTTTTCTAGGTTCCACCTATGAAGACTACAAACTTGAAGATTTTAAGCACTACAATCAGGAAGTTCCTTTGCAGAAAGACTCAACATCTTGTGGATGGATGGTGCTTGTTGCTAATGCTTGGAGATATCTTGAGTCAAGATTTAGAATGACAACACTTACTGTAAGTTCATGTAATAATAGCATTGATTGATTGGGTCAATACATTTAGTGACTTTCTCATTTTAAGAAATTTTATCATTTTCTTTTGCCTTAGTTGCATGAATATCTCGAATTTTGGGTAAGTTGGGTAAGGGAGAAGGCAGTTTCTATGGTTTTGGAAAGATCTATCAATCCAGTTGATCGTGATTCCCCCTTTCCACCTAATAAAGGAGCCAAGGGTACAACTTCAAAGGAAAGAAAAAAGGAGGAGAAGAAAAGCCATGTCAAGGATGGCTCATCCAAAAAGAAAAAGACCTCTTCCAAAGAGAAGAAGGAAAGAAAGAAGAACCCTACTAAGAGCAGATCTTCCAAGGGGAAAAAGAGCACTACTAAAGAGAAGACCCATTCTAAAGGGAAGAGCCCTCAGGCTACAGAGAAGAGCCCTAGCCCTCCTGCTTAAGAGAAGAGCCCTAGCCCTCCTGCTAAAGAGAAGACCCCTAGCCCTCTTGCTAAAAAGAAGAGCCCTAGCCCTCCTACCAAAGAGAAGAGCTCTTCACCAGCTCAAGAGAAGACCCCTAGCCCTCTTGCTAAAGAGAAGAGCCCTAGCCCTCCTACCAAAGAGAAGAGTCCTAGCCCTCCTACCAAAGAGAAGAGCTCTTCACCAGCTCAAGAGAAGACTCCTATCAAAGAGAAGACCCCTGTCAACAAAGAGAAAACCCCAATCAAAGAGAAGACCCCTGTCAAAGAGAAGAGTGCTACTAAAGGTCTTCCGTTTCACTCACCAGTGAAATTTAAAATTCAGAAGCGTCGTTCATCCAGCAAAGAAAGTAAGAGGGCAAATGTTGGCTCTCCATTCAATTTCTTTTTCATGTTCCCCAAGAAGACTGCCAAGTCTCCAAAGCCAACCTCCAAAGAACCTTCTCCAAAACCAGACCCCACTGCCAAATCTCCATCGCCAACACTTTAAGATCTCAGAGAAGAGCCCAACTTACCACCAGTTGAGGAATCCACGGCAAAGTCTTCCTTTCCAACACCTCAAGAGCTCAAAACACCGGAACTTGAACCTCAATCAGCCAAATTTGATCAAAGCAAACAGAAGAGAGAAAGATTCTCTAAAGATCCAGGGTCATCCCATGCCAAAAGAAAAGTTGATTTTGTTGAGTGATTCCACAAATTGGCTTTTGTTTTGTTCATTTTGTCCATATGAACACACCCTTTTTGGGACTATATTCTGTACTTAAATTCAGTATCAATTTGATATTCAACTGTTAAACCTTGTTTTGTGTTGCGAACAATATGTTGACCATTTTTGTGAAGAAGTCAAGACGAAATTTAGCAGAATATATTGATTATATTATTGGAGAAATCCTTTTCAGCTTTACAAACTTGCCCTTGCAAGTGGCTCAAATACAACTTTTTTTGGGGGAAGACATGTGATGCATGAGGTTACACTCTCCATCCTTGTATTGACAACAATATCATCTACTTTAAATCTATATTCAAGTGATGTTTCGTCCCAGAAACTCAAGCGACTCTCTTACATATTGTAGTCTCCAATTTGATGTTACTATAAGGTTCCTAGGATCTATGAATGGATGGACTATGATGTTAAATTCAAACTCTGGACAATTCTCTTCAGAATCCAAAGGGACCCAACTACCAAGCTTGCTTTTCCATCTCCTATAGTCATAGCCCAAAACTAGGGATTGACAACATAGTTGGTATGAGATAGACATAGAATTTGGGCTTACTCTACAACTGATATTGTCGCCAATATGAAAAGTTTCCTTGGTACTCCATCCTTCTCCAAGTACAGTGTCCAGATCAGTCGTAGATAGTCTTCTATTAAGCCACATCATTCTTGTCCTCTCCAATTCCATTGTATTGAAACATGCCACAAAGACATGTATAGGCAAGGACCATTGAATTTTTATCCTTCTTGAAATCCTTCCAGGAGACATAGCTTTAAGAATATCATCTTTGATTTTGGATTTGAAGCTTGTTATGATATTTGGATCAGGAACTTCCCATTTGAGTGACATTAATGTGGGAATAGGTATGTCATATAATTCTCCATGAACACCTTCTCTTGATGGAACCCTGTATTCTACAAAATACACAAATATATCCCCACTGATTTGTAGAATGAATGTGGTTTGTCGGCATACATTACATCTGCAATCCCCTTGTGAATTGCTTTGAATGTGCCACTTAAGCTCTCAACAGGCTGCCACTCAGCTGTTGATGGAAAGATAACTGAAATTAAACAAACAACAAATATATCAGAAGGAGAAATATTGTGTTGTATCAAATAGATAAAGTTTTGTTAAATTACAGTAAGAATGGAGAATTGGATGTTCATCCAAGTTCAACACCGTCTTTGGCCATGTAGACATGTTGAACTTTTGCAAGCCAGCCATTGTCGGTCACTTTGAAGGCAAGAACACGACCTTTCCAATGGGATTTCACTTCATTTCGCTTGGTTCTTTTCACCCTGTGGGCACCTTTGCAAGAGGGAAGCATTGTTACCCAATCATTCACACGAAAAGACATGGGTTTCCAAACACCATCCTCTCTGGTGTTATGAAAATCACAAGAAGTTATATTATGAGAAGGACGACGTGAGGACGCCATAGAAGCTCATAGATGAGAGAAAAATAGTGAGTCTTTTGAAAATGCAAAGAAAGGAGAATAAGCCATATGCCAAAATGGAGGGAAGGTAGAAAAGGGAATGAGCCATACCAAAATGGAGGGAAGGTGGAAAGTAGACGTTTGAAAAAATTTGGTGATTTGTCATTAATAGCGTTGTTTTCAAAGCCTGAAAAGAGAAGATTTCGTATCTTCCTGCTTGATTTTTTGAAATATAAAATGGAACAAGATGTCACTATTTTGGACCCAAACTTTAATGTTAGCCATCGTAAACGTCTAAATTAAGCCGTTTTAGCCGTTCGCCACTAAAATAGAACCGTTAAGAAGACAGGAGACAAGAATGCCATACTTTTGTATACGTGTCAATTCACAATTGGACAATTTCTTAATCCTTAGATTAACAAACAGCCCTTTTCTAGCCGTTTTTGGCCCTAATGGCACCTAGCACACTTTTGGTGAATTCTATGATATGTTGTTGGAATGATGCTCGTTCTTGGGCAGTTGTGCTACTTTGATTCATTACAAACCATGTTATTGAAATTTATCCAAAGTTGTTTATGCATATTTACAAGAGCTAGAATTGGACAATCTACATTTGTGGTGATTGCACACAAGTCTCTCCAGAGTACCCAAGTCTTCTTTGAATTCTCTATGTTTGCTGGCTTCTCCAAAAATCTCCTTGCCTTTGCTCCAATCATGGAAACCTTTTGAGCAACCTTGTATGACATACCAGAGGCCTGCTTATTCACTTCAATTTTCGCATTTCTGCCAAGGGAGCCCAAAGAATTCAAAAGATGCTCTAATTTACCAAGGGTTGCAACTTTCCTCTCGTGTAGGCATTGTGACTGCATAATGGATATGGCACTTAAGCAATTGATCAAAGATTCTCATTAATGCATGAAGTGTGCAAAAATGAATATTCTTTAGTGGAAAATTAATGATGGGCCTCCAATTTGAATTCTTGTTTGGTTCTCCTAGTATATCATGAGACATGACACCTTCCACCCATCTTGCATTTGGTTGTTCCTCATCTTCATCGTCAGTTGACTAGATTGGATCTACTGCATCTTCCTGTTGCTTCTTTCCTTTCTTGGGACCTTTAGAGGCATCCTTCCCAACATAACCATCCTTCTACATACCTTTTCCATTTGTCTTTTTCTACCTAAGAATATTAATCTGAGTATTGCAGTATGGACAAGGCCATCTTGATGTCGCGCCTTGAGCACAACCCATCATGCATTTAATGTTGAGATATCGAGCTCGTCTAGTGAGGCGGTGGCCACTGATGACCCGCCTGGGGGATAGGCCCCACACTTACACCACTGGCATGGTTGGTGAGATCATGGGAGATATGCGGCCAGTGGGATGACAGGCTGTGTGACAGACATTCTAGAGACTGGCATAGTTATAGCGCCAGCTCATTTAGTCGGGTTCACACTATAGAGAACCCGTGTATGTATTTGGTTGAGTACCTTTCATATTGTGTGTACTCTTATTCTTGTATATGGTGTGTTGAGTGTTGTGTAGAGAAGAAGAAGATTTTCAGCCTCTCACCTTGTGTGTTCTCTATTAGGGTTTTGTGAGTGTGTGTGTGTGCTTGCAAGAGCTCAAGCTCTCTTCCCCCCTGCATCTTTTCATGGTATCAGAGCCTGGTTCGTGCTAAGGGCTGAGCTGCAAGCAAGAGAACCACAGGAAGCGGTACGAGGGTAAGAGCTTCAACTACTCTTCCCTATTTGTGTTGGTGACTACACCCTTGTCGGGAGCTCTACGGGAGGCACTGGCAAACGATCTCTGATTGAGGAGCTTTCTTCGCGGGAGTAAAGCTACAGGGCAACTACACAGTCCTATTGGACTACAATTTTCTGGCCGAAAACGCGTTTTGGGCGTGTCTGGACCTCCGTTTTTCAGAAAGCAGGCGATTTCGAGCACTGCAGGTAAGTCATCGATTCTCTGCAGAACTCTGTTTTAAGAACTGCAGGAAGACAGATTGACTGTGCAGACACTGTGGGTGCTGCAAAGAGGTCTACAGTTGCCATTGGGTGTATGTATGCACATTGAAGTCACTGGTTGTGACATTTGAGTGGACTGCAGTACCGCTGTGCAGAAAATACAGTAGTTGTGCAGGAAAAACCAGAGTGCAGTTTCTGGTAAAATTGTGTATTTGGCAAGATGTCGAATGATGGCATAACATAGATTGTGGTTGAGAAGCTGGATAAGAATAACTTCCATGCTTGGAGGTTCAGGTTAACGAATTTCTTGATGGGAAAAGGCTATTGGGACTACATAGACGGTGAGCATGAAGAGGCACCGGAGATATCGAATATAAATCCGACTGCTGCAGATGTGAAAGAGTTTAAAGACTGGAACCAAGGAGCCAGGAAAGTAATGTATTGGCTTTCCATTAGTATACAGGACACCATGATTGGGCACATTCAGGATGCCAAGTCCCCCAAGGAGGCGTGGGACACCTTGGTAAAGCTTTATGAAACAAATACCAAGGCACGTAAGATACAGTTGAAGAATGAACTTCATACTATGGAGAAAAAGAGCATGTCTGTGAATGACTATGCGTTGAAGATAAAGGGTATTGTGGAATCCCTTGCATCTATTGGTGTGTCAGTAGATGATGATGACAAGGTGGAAGTCTGTCTACGTGGTCTCGGGCCACAATACAAGGCGTTTAGGACGTCTATTCAGACTCGGGAAAACATTCCCAACTTTACAGATTTGGTGTCTATGCTGATTATCGAAGAGAAGAACTTGGGTGAAGACCAACAGTCTTCACAAAGCAAAAACAGTTCAAAGCAACAGGCCTTCTAGACGAGTTCAGGAAGAGGACGAGGTAGAGGAGGCCGTGGACGCGGTCAAGGAGGTGGCCGAACAGGTAATCAGAATTATGGCCAGCAGCAGCAGCAACAACAACAGTCCCAGAATCAACAACAACAACAACATGCAGGTGGAAGAGGCAAATTCAGAGGCAGGGGGAGTCAAAGAGGCCGTGGAAATTGGCAAAGGCAATATAATGATGCACGTGAATGCTATTATTGTGGTAAGCCTGGACATGTGCAGTCAGAATGTTATAAGAAGCAGGCTGACATGCAAAATGGGAAAGTGCAGCAAAACAACTATGCATCCTCAAGCAGAAATAATGAGGATAATGAAAGGTTGTTTGTTATGTAGCATGTTGTGAATGCCATGTCTGAAAATGTTGATGTAGCACAAAACGATAATGTATGGTATGTGGATTCAGGCGCTTCGAACCACATGACGAGTCATGGAGAGTGGTTCAAGGAGATGAAAAACCTGGAAAGACCAAGTTTTGTGGAAACAGGGGATGACACTGCTCATCCGATTGCCCACATTGGAGATGTGCCATTGTCTATGCAGGATGGCAAAGTGAAGTACCTTGCAGATGTACTTCATGTACCGAACATAACAAAGAATCTGGTTTCAGTTGGCCAGATGATTGAGCAGGGTTTGCAAGTTCGGTTTAACCCTGATGGATGTTATGTTGAAGATTTTAAAGACAAGTGCAGGTTGGTTGCAAAAGGCAACAGAGTGGGCAGAATGTTTACGTTGGATGTAGACATGCCTGAGATGAGTGCTGCGATGTTTGCAAATGGTTCAGGAATTATTGCAGACACAGACATATGGCATAAAAGAATTGGACATGTGAATGTGCAGAGATTGAAGTCTATGCAGACAAAAGGAATTGTGACAGGGCTGCCAAAATTTAAAGTGGAAGGTATGCATAAAATCTGTGAAGCATGCCAATTTGGGAAGCAAACAAAGCATGTGTTTCCACGTAACAGATATGTGAGCAGAAATGCACTAGATGTTGTGCATTCAGATGTATGGGGTCCTACGAAGACCATATCTATGGGAGGCTGCAGGTATTATGTGACTTTCATTGATGACCACACAAGGAAAGTGTGGGTATATTTCATGAAGGAGAAGAGTGAGGTGTTCACTCACTTTCAGAATTTCAGAGTTTTGGTTGAAAAGCAAACAGGGAAATATGTAAAGTGCCTAAGGTCAGATGGAGGGGGAGAGTACTTCTCCAATGAGTTCTTTGAATATTTGAAGAAGAATGGTATTCGGAGACAGTATACATGCAGATACACTCCGCAGCAAAATGGAGTTGCTGAGTGGAAAAACAGGCACATTGCTGAGATTGCGCGAGCATTGATGGAAGAGAAGAATATGCCGCATTGCTATTGGGCTGAGGCTGTTTCTACAGCAGTATACATCATGAACAGGACTCCAACTGCAGCCATACATGATGTAACTCCAGAGGAGAGGTTTACTGGCAGAAAACCAGATTTGTCTCATCTGAAAGTCTTTGGATGCATTGCATATGTGCATGTGCCAGATGAGCTGAGAACTAAGCTGGATCCGAAAGCTGAAAAATGTGTGTTTATTGGATATTCCCTTAAGCAAAATGGATACAGGTGTTATAACCCTGCTACACGTGAGTTGAGGGTAAGCAGGGATGTTGTCTTTGATGAGATGAGCAGCTGGTATGCTGCTGAAAAAGAAGCTGTTGGGGCTGATGTGAGTGGAAGTGTGGTTGCACAGAATGCAGGTCAGCAATCACAGTCTTTGAGTGGACCAGGAGAGTCCTCATCTAGTGGGTCTATTGATAGACCATGGAGTGGCAGGCTGCGTCATAATACCAGCCCTGCAAATGTGATTAGTACATCACGTAAAGGAAAAGAGAAAGTGGTTGAGCCCCTTGGTATGCCTGACATTTCTGCAGGGCATTCTCATGTTGATGGAGAGTCTAGTGGCTCAGATATGAGCCTTGATGAGGAGCTTGGGATCCCAGCTATGAGAACACCTGGTGCAAAGAAGGCTATGGAAGCCATGAATGAAAAGCTGCGAAGATTAGGGAGAGTGAAGAACCCTGTGCAGAGATTTACATATGATGGTTATGTGGCACATCACTACGCATATATGGCAAAGGTTGTGCAGGTTGTAGAGCCCACATGCATTGATGAGGCTGTTGGAAATGTGTGTTGGGAGAAAGCTATGGATGAGGAGATGGATGCACTATATGGAAATGAAACTTGGGACTTAGTGCAATTGCCTGAAGGCAAGAAAGCCATTGGATGCAAGTGGGTGTACAAAGTTAAACATAACAGTGATGGAAGCATAAACAGGTACAAGGCTAGATTGGTAGCCAAAGGATATGCACAGACATATGGGATTGATTATGAGGAAACTTTCAGCCCAGTTGCCAAGATGGCAACGGTGAGAGTTGTGATAGCAGTGGCTGCATCAAAGCAATGGTCTTTACATCAGATGGATGTAAAGAATGCATTCTTGCATGGAGATTTGCAAGAAGAGGTGTATATGTTGCAGCCACCTGGTTATGAGGATGTGGGTCACCCCGAGTATGTTTGCAGGTTGAAGAAAGCCTTGTATGGCTTAAAGCAAGCACCAAGAGCATGGTCTGACAAGATTTCTGAATATCTTGTCACTATTGACTTTCATGTAGCCAATGCAGATTTCTCGCTGTATGTGAGACATGGTGATAGAGGAGTTGTGCTTGTTGTCATCTATGTAGATGACTTGATCATTACGGGGGACCATGATGCAGAGATCTTTGATGTAAAGATCATTCTTAGACAGAAGTTCGAGATGAAGGATCTGGGGGAGCTCAGATATTTCTTGGGCATTGAGGTGATTAGGTCACCACATGGTATTGGATTACTGCAGAGATAGTATGGCTTGGACATGTTGTCCAAGTATGGTATGACAGGCTGTAAGCCTATTTCTGTGCCATTGGATCAGAATAGCAAGTTGAGTGCAGATTCAGGAGAGATCTTGGAGGATCCTACTATATACAGGAGCATAGTAGGAAGTTTGATCTACATGACGATCACCAGACCAGATTTGAGCTATGCTATTGGGTTGGTGAGTCAGTTTATGCAGGTTCCACGGAAATCGCATTTGGATGCAGTGAGACGCATACTGAGGTATGTGAAGTCTACTTTGCATTGTGGACTATTCTATGAGACTGGGACAGAGATATGTGTACATGGGTACACAGATGCTGATTGGGCTGGTAGTATCTCAGACATAAGATCTACCAGTGGATTCATGTTTTCTTTGGGGAGTGCTGCTGTTACTTGGAGCAGCAAGAAGCAGCCTCCTACGGTTGCTCTATCGAGTACAGAGGAGCTACTATGGCAGCATGTGAGGTAGCTTGGTTGAGAAAGCTACTTACAGATTTGGGTCTATCAGTGGATAGACAAGTTGTCATTTTCTGTGACAACATTAGCAGTATACAGCTGGCCAGGAACCCAGTCTTTCATGCTCGTACGAAGCACATAGAGGTCCACTACCACTTCGTTAGAGAGAAGGTCTTAGCAGGAGACCTTGACCTTGTTTATGTCAGCACAGAGGATCAGGTAGCTGACATCTTCACCAAAGCATTGGGTACAGAGAAGCTCTGCAGACTCAAGGCTTCGCTTGGTGTACATGAGATGGAGTTGAGCTCGAGGGGGAGTGTTGAGATATCGAGCTCGTCTAGTGAGGCGGTGGCCACTGATGACCCGCCTGGGGGATAGGCCCCACACTTACACCACTGGCATGGTTGGTGAGATCATGGGAGATATGCGGCCAGTGGGATGACAGGCTGTGTGACAGCCATTCTAGAGACTGGCATAGTTATAGTGCCAGCTCATTTAGTCGGGTTCACACTATAGAGAACCCGTGTATGTATTTGGTTGAGTACCTTTCATATTGTGTGTACTCTTATTCTTGTATATGGTGTGTTGAGTGTTGTTTAGAGAAGAAGAAGATTTTCAGCCTCTCACCGTGTGTGTTCTCTATTAGGGTTTTGTGAGTGTGTGTGTGTGCTTGCAAGAGCTCAAGCTCTCTTCCCCCCTGCATCTTTTCATTTAATTATCTTCAAATCTCCCCTAAGATACCAATCCACCTTGAACTTTCCTATTTTTTCTACATCTAAAAGTTGTCCATCAATTTGCTTTTTGATTATATCTATTATCCGGGGAGTCCTTTCAAACATCCATGTCAATACCTCATGTGTGTCCTTCGATACCTTGAATGCACCAAGATGGCCTCATTCATGAGCGTAATGCTCATATGTTTCAGCTTTCCACCTTCACAATTTGGCACTCATCTAGCTTGAGCACAAATGAAAGTGTGCTCCCCAAAACTGTAAATAAATGGTAATTTACAATATTCAAAACAAAATAATCATCTTCATTTTATACTAAAAAACATGAATAGTAGCAATTGCAAGTTCTCACCTTCTGGTGAAAGACCATAGAACTTCACCATATCTTATTGTAGTCTCTCAATATGAACAAAGATGTTATTGTAAACATCATAGTGAATCTTGTACTTGTTGTCTTGCTTTTCTTTCTGCTCAACCCTGTGTCTAATGTTAGTGTGCCCTCAACGTGATAAAATTATCCTATAGCTCGATGCACACCATCATTATTGTATGCTTGACATTGTGAATCACCTTGAGTGTAGGAAATAAAGTGACAGTGATCCCTTGTCTTAGAAATGCATCTTTTGCAACCTGATGGATTACTAGGTATCCTTTCATCCTGATTCCAGTTGCATCACAAGCATATTGAATTGAAGAAGAATCGATGAAGGTGGTAATCTCACTCACCGCATTGCTGACAACAGCTTGGCATATTTTAGGACGATGAGAGTCAGTAATAATTGAGAGAATATCATTGGTATTCAGAATGGCTTTAACCAAATCCTTCCATCCCTCTTCATTAGAACCACACACCTCTTGCAGAAAATTCCTGGCAGAACACAAATCATGACTATTTTGTTTGAATCACTGAGTGCATAATGAAAGTTTATGTTACTTATTTTGTTGTATGAATCCTTTTTTTCTGTGCTCGACCTTTAAACGCAAGAGATTCTATACCAACCAATGTCTTTTTGCATTCACGAGCAGCATTTGGCATTGCTTTGAGTCGTTTGATAAGTTCTTCTAGCCTTTGAATCTTTGCATCCTTAGCCACATTCTCTGCGAGGATCTCTTTCATTTTATCTGATGATGTTTTAAGTCCTTCTTGACATTGTAAAAGGGTGAATTATGATGCTTGCAAAATTGAGAGTGGAGAATATGGGTTTGCCAAGCTCCACTTGTAGTCAATCTTCTCCAGTGTCCTAACAAGCCAAGCAATCCTTCACCAACAAATTGCATAAAAGATGATAAATCTTCTGCAGTGTCCTAACAAGCCAAGCAATCCTTCACCAACAAATTGCATAAAAGATGATAAATCACGAAAAGGAGGGTTTGCTCTTAATGGAGGGTCAATTGGATAGAGATGCCCATGAACCTAAAGATCTACATTTTTCTCCTTAGCTATCCTATGAGCTTGGAAAGATTGTGTATCAGTAGGATGGGTTTTTTTAGAGTTGCCATACTCTTCAAGAATACGAATGTGTAAATCAACCTTTCATTTTCTAGCTTCACACAAGGGGCTACACACATAGCTTGCAAAGGCTCCATAGCTAAGCAAAGGAAGAAGCTAAAGCAGAGAGAGTGAGTGAGAGAGACTCTTAAAACTTTGCTGTTGGAGGTTTAACACAAATCCGTTTTTCTGAGTAGAAAATGATATTTTTGATATACAAATATACTAACATGGAGTTTTTCATCAATAAATTGCATTTATGAGAGAAATTAAAAAATAATAATTATTGGGATCCCCACAATTTCGGGATCTCATGGATGTAGTGGTTCCTGACAGTTAGTTATGTTTATGGGGTTGGGGACCTGACAGTTAGTTATGGATATATTGGCTCCTGACAAGCTTCTGATGTGACCCTTGAATTACAAGCTTTTTGGAGGGAAAAAAATATTTTCATCATACATATCGGTTGTGTGGTGTTTTTTCCACCTCAAAATGTTAAAAAAAATAGAAAATTAAAAATTTTCACCTTTTGGGGTCCACCTAAACATGAGAATGTTTTGTTGATGTGGAAGAGAGATATGGTGGGAGTTAATGAGGAAAGAGATTTCAAACTAACAAGAAAGATTCAATTTGTAGAGAGTGTAGATAAAAATTTCAAAAAGTAAGAAAAAGTACGAGAAAAGTCAAGAAGTAAGAGAGAGAGTATTATGAGAATATTCCCTTTAAAAAGTGAAACTAGGGGGTATGGCTAATGTGGCAAGGTAAAAAATAGGGGTCATCATAGCCTTTGTCTACCTTAAGCAGCCCAGCTTTTCAAGCTCTAATCCCTTAAAATTAGGAATCTTTAGGAGGCCCTTTTTGGGTCCAAAAAACTCCTAATGGCGACTTGAAGCTGGGAGATTATCAGAGTCGCATCAGATTTTCCTTCTTGAGGTTGCTCCACCTGAAGCCAAATACACGATCTAGCTCGTTGGGCAACAATGATCTCCTCCAACCGTTGCTTTGTAAATGCAGATGCAAAGGGGGAAGAACCTTAAAGGCTTCTTCTTTCATGCTGAAATATGATGCTTCTCCCTCTCTCTCCGGTCGATAGTAGACCAAGGGCTACATGCTGCATGTAGGCAATGGCTACATGATGCGGGTGGTGCTCGAGGTTAGCAGTAGTGAGCTGGCGGTGTGTATGTATGGCTAGGCCTGCAAGCAACAAGACGGTGGGGTTGTAGGCATCCCGAGAAAGAAGCTCCTCAAGCATGCCCTCTCTTTAGGATTAGCTATTTGATCAAGCTACCTTGATAGCCACTTGCAAGACAAGATTTGCTTGCATCTTAAATTTGTTTTAGAAACAATATCACACAAGACTCGTTACATCATCGACTTCAATATTGCAGGAGGCTAACAAAGGTACTCCTATGTTTCTCTCTTTTATATTCAAACAATCTACTGGCCACTTTCAAGACTGAAGGTGTATCTGGTCCACTTTCGATATCGAGAGTGTTATCTGGGAAATGAGAGAAGGGCACATTCCCTTATGTTGGTATCGTGGGTGACCCCGCATTAAATACTAGTGTTATTAGTGTAACTTGAAACCATGCTTGATGGGTGTATGTTGTTGAGGTGTAAGAAGTATTGTGGTCAAACTGAAACAAGTGGACCATGCTAGACAGCTGCACATGATCAAATTGTAACAAGTGGTTAATGCAATTGATGTGCCATGCTAATTGAAGTGTAGTAAGTGGTAATACATGCAAAGGTAGATGATGTGTATAATGATATGCTCATTGTTGTGAAACAAGTAGTGAGTGCGGCCAAATGAGCACACAAAAATTCCCTTAGTACCCAAGCCAACATTCTAAAGGCCACCAAATAAGTAGGCCAAAAATCATTTGAAATGTTGTAGCACTCGACCACCAGAGAGTAGACAAAGTAGCACCATAGGGGAGTGAAAATCAACCCACACATCTCTACAAGTAACCTCTGCTAGAGAGTAACCAAGACAAAGAGACTTTCAATTACCCAACTAAGTTAGAAATGAGGGGGGGGTGATGAAATTTTGTAAACCTCACATCCGACCACCTTGCAGTAGCCTAAAAATATTGCACCAAGGGGGGGTGTTGAGAGATGTGGTGCCATAGAGCACAAGGAGGGTAGGGAGCGAGTCACATATGCAAGAGAAGAAGTATGCAGCACATTAGAAAAAGGAATAGACTAAGGGTCTAATGTCAAAGGTTGAATTGTATGGTTATTTGTAAAAAGTGAAGTTAAAGGTCAAAACGGTACCACATTGGGAAGCACAAGGGGGCACATGGCATGTAAGCATTTATGGACACATGGTTGGCACTAGGGTGCACACATCTTGTGAGTTTGGAGCTCCATGAGAGCTATAAAAAAAGGATGTACTTGCATCTCTAAGTAAGATGATTATTGTGTCTTTTGCCTTGAGCTAATTATTTATTAATTTACATTATTTATCAAGCTTCTAGTTCTCTTAATCACTTGACTCTGAGATTGATTAGTTTTCATCCTACATAGCCTAGCCTAGATCCATGCTTTCTAACATGGTATCACAGCTAGTTTGGCTAGGATTATGGTAGATTAAATTGCCTTGGAGAGTTAGCTAGTAAGATTAGTGATTCTGCCACAATAGGCATCACAATAAGTTTCTCTCGACTAGAACTTTAAGTAGATTCTATTTACAAGAGTGGATTGCACATTCACAAAATCTCACTCCTTTTGCTCACCTACATCATCTCTATGCAAAAATAGAGTTGATATTGGGGAGCATAGTAGGAGAGTAACAATCACAAGTGGTTTGAGTGCAACATTGACCATTGGTGGTTGGTCAATGACCATAGCAAGTGTAAAAGCAAGCATGTCTAGGAGAGTGTGACCATCACCGAGTGGATTTTCTTGCAAAAATTTATACACAAGAGAGAAGGAAAACATCAGCGCAGTGTAAGAAGTAAGAAAGCAAGAAAGAGTACTGGTATCACGAGAGAAGCAAGAGTCTTGTGTGCACAAAGCTTCTCCCTCTTATGGTACTTCTCTACACACTTCATAGGAAAGAGGACATAGCGTTGGGAAAAATCACTAGCCAGCTCAAGCACCTCGGCCCCCAGATACTTGAGGAGAGATGCAAGGTAGAGGCAAGCATCGAAGGTAATTTTTTGATCTTTTAAGGTAGTGAGCGATGTCAAATCTCCCAAGAGGGTGACCTTTTGCAAGATTATGCCGAGCGAGAATCCCCTCTTTACTTCACAAAGAGGCTCACATAACATTACCACTAGCATGGACAGTGCCCGCAACTCAAGTATATGCATTAACTCCAAAGATCAGAGGTGAACATGATAGATGGTGGTGAAACTTTGCGAGCAGGTCCATGGGGCTACTACCCCACTATTCACAAAGTTTCACCACCATCAGACGTAGATGTCTAATGGTGGTGAAACTTTGTGAGCGGTTCCATGGGACCGCTACCCTTCCACTCGCAAAGTTTCACCACCATTGGACGCTAGATGGGTGGGATGATGTGTAGTGCCCAAGGGGTCCCCTATGCAACAAATAGCGGGTTTGATAAAATTTTAGGGAGGAGGACTGTGCCATCTCCCCGCCGTATTTTATGTATGGTTTTTTTTTCACCCACACAAACAATCACAAAATTCGAATGACTTGAACGATAACGTGTAACTCTGATTCAGATGTGCTAACCAATTTGTGATTATCCTCTTTGCGAGGTACTTCAAGGTCTCCATCGCATGGTGTGTAGTTCTTCGATAGCATACGTGCCTCTAGCATGCTTTCCAAGTATGTTTACAGATTCATGTTCATTCGATCACTTCAAGATATTTACTTTCCAAGTATATTTACACATTCATGTTCGTTCGATCACTTCAAGATATTTATTTTCCAAGTATATTTCATATTTATTTTCTAAGTCTGTTTACATATTCATGTTCGTTCAATCATTTCAAGATATTTATAGTAGAACTACATGGTCATATGTTTGTTAATTTTAAACTTTACCTTCGAGATATGTCAATCAAAACTGCCAAACATTTGCTATTAGTAACATGGCAAACTGAAACTTGGGAAATACATGCCTACGAGGAAGACATGCTACATAAATTAGGACAATTGCTTATGCCAAATGCTTCCACGTTGTATAACGTGGAGATGTTATATGAGCAATGGCATTTTGAGTGTGATATTGTTGTCAGCAACATTGCATTATATCCTAGATACGACGTGTGTTTATTTCTGATTTGAACAACACTTTATCTTTGAATGTTCTATGTTAGTATAATGCATTCAACTTCACATTTGTTTTGTTTAAGCACACTCGTGCACTTGTACAGGCAGATAAAGATAAGGCTACCCAAGCACTCTAGTTGTAGGCAAAGTTTGATAAGCCTTCCACCAATACAAATCGTTATCCATATGCAGCTAGGACGAATATAAAGTATATAAAGCATTGCAAGGAATAGATATTAACGCAACGAGACATAGAAGAGTGAGTCTAAGAGAGCAAGAACTATGTTAAGTGAAACATGAGCATGGATAGTAGCTAGCTGCTGTAGCCGTAAGCTAGCTCTTATTACAATGTACCCGTTAGCATTATTCACCAATTAACATGAGGGTGGCGGATCTGATGGGGAGATAAGAGTTGGCTAGTAGGGAGGCGGCGAGCTGTAGGATTTTGGGGGCGCATTGTAGTTGGGTGTAGGGGGCTTGTTACCGTAGTAGGGAGGAGGAAATTTGCGTGGCCCGTGTTTGGGGTAGGGAAAGACGGGAGGCCACTCGTGGGAAGGTGGGGGCGGAGATTTGTGGAGGTGTGTGGGGGGTGAAGGAGGAGGCGGCAGCACGTGGTAAGCTGGTGGGGGAGACATGGGCTGTGGCTGAGGAGGGGGAGGAGACTCTTGGTAAGGAGGGGGAGGCGACTCTTGGTAAGGTGGCGTGTGCTGGGGAGGCGGTATAGTAAGGAAAGGGGGGGGCTTGTGTTGGGGAGGGGGGGATCCATAGTAGCCGCCGGCTAGGAGTGGGGAAGCCATGGAGGACAGCACCACCAGAACCACCAGCAATGATAGCCCACCCATTTTTCTCAGGCAAGTAACAGCTGAGCTGAGCTGAGCTGATCTAGTGTGCAGCACAGCAGAACCACTAGTGCTCGAGCTGTATATATAATAGGAGCGGCGATCATATTGCGAGGGTGCTGAAAGTCTTGACGTAGTAGTGAAGTGATGACTCCTCTGATCGCTTGAAATTATGCGTCGACCTCTTCAACCCGCCTTTTTCACCGGTGAAGTGTGTGTCGTCGGTCGCAGTGGCATTGCCACGACTTTCCGCGTCCAAACGATCTCCCTAGTCCCTTTCGCTTCCACCGACGAGACTCTTTCCTCTCCTCTTCGCTTTCGCTTCCAAGCTCCACCGTCAAGCGGCTGGCATCGTACGTTGGGGCCTTCACATCAACAACATGTGTCTCTCTGCTACTACTAAACGTATTACGCCTTCACATCAACAGCACGTGTCTTGCAGCGCCGAAAAAGTTCTATTGGCGTGTGTGCCCGTGTTTTTTTTTACTGCAAAGAAATTTATATTAAGTATCAAAAAAGATACAGCACCCTAAGGTGAACACTGGAGCTTATGGATCCTAAGCTGTAGATCCACAGTAGATTAAGTGTGTGCCCGTGTTTACTTACATGACTAGGGCTTTTTTTTTGGGGGGGTTAATATGTACTTCTTTGTGGCAACTCATAAATATTTACCTTAGAGAACTAGAATGCTTGGGTACCCTCATCCACTTGATTGCTTGCGCTTGTGCGTTGTCAACGTGCTTTCAAAGTACGTGTGTCATCTTCGAACATTCAAATGAGCTTGAATTTGAAAGCATACTTGGAAGGGATGCTAGAGTGACATCCGCACAACAATTGATGAACCTCAAGCGTGTGCTTATATTTGGTGGAGATCTCAAAGTACCTTGCAAGACAAAACGTTATAGATTCATTGTTGCCACATTTGAATTTGAGTTCCATATCATTACTCAAGTCATAGGACATTTGTGGTTGTTCATGTGAGTGAGGGGGAAAAAAAACCGTGTATAAAGCATGGTGCGGAGTTGGCACAATCCTCCCCAAAACATAATAAACACAGGGAACTCGCCCTTCCCCCGTTTCCAAAATAACACTACCGATATCGAAAGTGGACCAAAGATACACCTTCAATGTTGAAGGTGGCCACCATACCTTCACCGCTCTTGAAGTCTAGTGCCCTTCAAAGCTTGAGAATTTGATACACATCTTGCAGATGCTCCCAGAAGATGTCATGCTTCTGCCAGTAGTCCGACGCTCCAGTCTCCCATAGCTTCTCCATAGACCCTGGCAAAGTCAGATTCATGGTCTCGTATGCTCACAATTTTGCTGCCTTCAGCACCTCCTGCGTGCTCCACGAACATGAATCTGTAAACATACTTGGAAAGGGTGCTAAAACCACGTTTGCCTATCGATAAACTTCACGCCTACGCTGATGATCGATGGAGATCTTGAAGTACCTCACAAAAGGATAATTACAAATTGGTTAGGACATCTGAATCTGATTGCCTACGTTTACAAGGCCGAAACTAAGAAGAATGGCACCCTATTGTAAAGGCCAGGTCACAAGCAGCACCTCCCTTCTCTCTCTGCATTGGTTATCAAGTGTCAAACTACACCCCTGCTCTTTTCTTTCTATGCATGATGCTAGCACAGCTCCACACCTCCCTTTTCTTCATTCTCTACAAAGGCAAGCCTTTCTTGCTCTTTGGTATACAGACAGAGCTTCTCCCCTCTCCGGCCAGGTCCCTTCTCTTCTTGCCCTTCACGGGCCACGAGGCAGTGATCTCGTTAAGTGGTGAGGCAGAGGGCAAGGAGAAGCAGGTTCGCAGGGGGTCTTAGGGGTTTGCAAAGCACGGTGTCCCATCCGCGTCAATCCAAATTTGTTTTTTCTAGAGTGTTAGCTTTTTTCCTCTGCCACGTAGACTTTTGTCCATGCTATGTGGACCTTTAAGCAAGCTTTCTTTTCTACAAGGTTTTGAGGCTACCTAAGTTAAAAATGTATTTTACTTAATTACCTTTATAGTTTACATAAAACAATAATAATTTTATAAGAGAATACAACGGGCAATGTATGCACAAGAAGACTCATAAGAAGTAAGATCTTTTACAACATAATAATTTAAAACTCAAATTGTACAATAAAAAATATAAAGAGAAGGGGCTGGTCGACCAGCCCAGCCCTGGACTGAACACGATCAATCGCTCGGTGGATGTCAGAGAAGAAATGTAAAAATCACCAAAGAAGACATGCTAGCAAGATAGGCGACCCCTTACCTATGAATTTTTCATGAATAAAATGACCTCTTTTTCTTTATGAACTTACAGGTTTTTTTTCAAAATCGATTTTGTAAATGTATTTCTTTAAATTTACCTTAAAATTTTGAATTTGAAAACTCTTTCATTTGAACTCACTTGGTATACTTACATATTTTAAGGTGAGCCCCCCGAGGTGGGAGTGAGCCAACGCTAGAGCATAGAGTATGAAGCAGATCTTTTATTTGCAAGGTGGATCCAGCCCAAAGCTAAAAGCCAAGCAAAGTGAAACAAAGCTAATCAGTGGCCGCACCTAATCCGAAAGGCCATAATTGGATACATTACATTAATATCGAAGCAGACCGTCCAGATTTCGGATCCCATAGTCAAAGTAGAATTGGCTTCAGATCCAGTAGTGACGGCTCATCTTGCACAAAATCCATCTTGCAAACGTGGACGCCATTCGAGCTCATTCTATTTTTGTGTGTGCCTCAAGGTGATTACACTATTGTCAATGTAGTGGGGGGCTTACGTAAAAATATATATATATATTAAAAATGTGTAAAAAGGAGATTTTAAAAACCCCTTCTATTGAACCCGCATGCTACACTTACATTTTTATGAGTGACCACCCCCCCTTCCCCCGAGCACTTATATTGCATGGAGGCATTGCAATCAAAGATGGATGGGTTGTATGACATCTTTGGAAGGAGAAAGCTTATGAAGAAGCTAGTGCACATATGTCAGGATTTAGTGGACAATGAGGATGATAATAGTGATGATGAGAGTGATGTTGACCTCTTGATAGCCAAGATATTGGGATAGATATGATGAGAGTTGAGGGTGCATAGGAGAACTAAGAAGGCAGAAAGTGCGAGGAGGATTTCTTGAATGTACCTAGCTTTACATCGAATATTTTCCATGGTTTTGTAGATGGTCAACATGGTCAGGATGATAGATATGCCGATGTGCATAGCTCTGACTGACATGTCTATGATGATGTCATATTGCCTCATGATTTGAGAGCATTGATTATGTGGTATATAGGATGGATGCCATGATTATGTGGAGTATGTTGTCCATGATGATGATGTGATTTTTTATTTTCCAGAGGAGGAAAATTTTATGGTTTATGATAGCCAAGTTTCTTCTCATGTTTCTAATGATACTTTCACACATGATACAATGATGCATAGTGATATGGTGCATAGCGATCTCATACAGATTCTTCATGATGATCGAGTGGATCTAGCTTTGGCTAGTATTGAATTGGATGCAGATATGATGAGTATGTTTCACTCTATTTATGGTGATCCAGTTCTTCATGTGAGTGTGGAAACTTACATTGAGTCTACTACACATGATCTAGATATGGAGGTTCTATTGATTAAGCCTAGTATGCATGAAAATGATGATCACATTGATGTGGTATTATTTGATGGTTCTACAGAATCTCTAGTTATTAATCTTCATGGTGTGTGTTCCATGTATGATGGGACCATGTTGATAGATTTTTCCATGTGATGGAGGGTTTATCCCAATTTTTTTATGAGGCATGATGGGGGTGATTTGCATATCCATGCTATGGTTTCTTATGCTATGAATGATGGGATTTATTTATCTTTCCATGCTCATATTGATGGATGCTCAGAAATATGCTACTAGACTATATGTTGCAGTGGGATAGCATGGATTTTCCTATGCTATTATTAAAGGGATATCATTCACCTATGGTTCTATATTCTTTGGTGTTGACATGGAGGATGAGGTCCTTGAAGACTCTTTTGGTGCTTGGCCACACACATGCAAGATGGAGAAGATTTCTCTTATTTTTATGGATCAGGAATTGTGCATGAATGATGTGCTAACTTAGTTGAAAGAACGGTAGAGGAGAAGGAGACACACACACAGGACCAAACCCTAATGTATATTCCAAACCCTAACCATAGAGGGAAGCCATGTCCACTCTCACACAAAGCATAATGCACTAATCCATAATCCACACAACACACAATGAGTTGTGTCCACACTCAACTAACCCTAGCTAATGTCCACACACTATGACCAGCTGGACACGCGGTCATTTATGTCTCACACATGTTCCTACCTAATCTGCCAGCACATAGCATAGCTGGCTCACACTAACATCGAGCTTGAATCTCAACAGCCCCTCTCAAGCTCATGATGTACTGCCGATGAAGATGTAGATGAGCTTGGGATATCAAGACTCTCAACACTCCCCCTCAAGCTCATCCCATGTACTCCCAACATAGTCCGGAAGTACTCAAACTTCTCCCTGCTAAGTGGCTTCGTGAAGATATCAGCCACCTGCTCATCAGTCTTCACATAGTGAAGATCAACTGTACCATCCAGCACCTTTTCTCTGACAAAGTGATAATGGACCTCTATGTGTTTGGTCCTCGCATGAAATACTGGATTCTTTGCCAACTGCATACTGCTCATGTTGTCACAATGTATGACAACTTTGCCATCAAGAGGCTCACATAAATCTGCCAAGAGACTCTTTAACCATATAGCCTCGCAAGTAGCAATGGCTGCTCCTCTGTACTCAGCCTCTGTACTGGATAAAGCAACTGTAGGTTGCTTTTTGCTACTCCAACTCACCACAGCACTGCCAAGTGTAAAAGCATATCCACTAGTAGACCTCCTGTCATATGCGCTACCTGCCCAATCAGCATCTGTGTAGCCATGTATGTCCAAGTTTTTACCACTCTCATAGAATAAACCATAATGTGCTGTGGTCTTCACATATCTCATGATGCGTCTCACTGCATCCAAATGTGGTTTCCTGGGGCTCTGCATAAACTGGCTAACTAGCCCCACTGCATAACTCAAATCTGGGCGTGTGATAGTCATGTATATGAGACTACCAACCATCTTCCTGTACATGGAAGGATCATCCAATTCCTCGCCATAATCAGCCCGCAACTTTACATTTTGCTCCAATGGTGTACTCATAGGCTTACACCCTGTCATGCCATACTTTGCCAACATATCCAAGGCATATTGGCGCTGTACTAACCAAGTACCTGCATGATCTTTCACCACTTCAATGCCAAGGAAGTATCTCAACTCACCAAGATCTTTCATGTCAAATTGCCCACTCAAAGCTTTCTTGACATGTATCACATCTGCACCATGATCACCTGTGATAATCAAGTCATCCACATAGATGACTAGTAAAACAATCCCATGCTGTGTCTTCTTCACATAGAGTGAAGAATCTGCTGTAGAAATCTGAAAACCAAGTGCGATAAGATATCTGCTCATCTTATCACTCCAAGCATGTGGTGCTTGCTTCAGACCATACAATGCCTTTTTCAACCTGCATACGTGAGTGGGATATCTAGGGTGTACATACCCTTCTGGCTGTGCCATGTATACTTCCTCTTGTAGATCTCCATTCAGAAATGCATTCTTAACATCCATCTGATGCATTTCCCAGCCATTAGCTGCAGCCATAGCAATGACTGCTCTCACTGTGCCCATCTTAGCCACTGGGCTAAACGTCTCATCATAATCCAATCCTTGGGTCTGTGCATAACCCTTTACTACCAATCTTGCCTTATGTCTTTCAATAGAACCATCAGATTTGCACTTCACTTTGTAAACCCATTTACATCCAATAACATTCTTGTCCTTTGGTAGTGCAACCAAGTCCCATGTATCATTATGGACCAATGCGTCCATCTCAGCATCCATTGCTTTTTCCCATACATGCTCTCCAACAGCCTTTGTATAGCATGTAGGTTCCACATGCTTCACCATAGATGTCATGTATGCATAGTGCATAGCAAAATCTCTGTATGTCAACCTGTCAACAGGATATCTGACCCTCTGGGATCTTCGCAATGCCTGCGGGTCACTCTGTACACCTGTGACTCTAGCATGTGGTGGCACATATCTGTCCTGTCTAGCACCAGGTGTGCGTAAAACAGGTATGCCAAGCTCCTCATCCAAACTCTCGGAGCTAGATGACTCATATCCTGTGATTCCAATTCCTTCGACTTTCTTTTTGCCTTTATCCATAGCACTACTCCCAGTGCTTACACTTTCATGCCTCAAACGTCCTGACCATGGACGTACACTGCTACTCTCAGCTTCTGCTGCTGGCCCAGACATAGTAGTTGAACTAGAACTTGCTTGTGATGGCAAGTTCACAGGCACATCTGCTTCCAGTGACTCAATAACACCTTCATCTTTTGCCTTGTACCAACTAGCAAGCTCATCAAACACCACATCACGTGAGATGACCACTTGTCTAGTTTGTGGATTATAGCACTTGTAGGCTTTTCGATCCTGTGCATATCCAACAAATTACATTTCTCTGCCTTAGGATCCAACTTCCTTCTTCTTTCATCAGGCACATGCACATAAGCTATGCATCCAAAAACTTTAAGATGTCCAATGTCTGGCCTGTAACCTGTGAGCCGCATCTCTGGCGTGCTTCCATGAATGGCTGCTGTAGGTGTTTTGTTCAATATGTATACTGCAATAGCACATGCTTCTGCCCAATAGTAATCTGGCATGCTCTTTTCATTAAGCATCGCCCTTGCCACTTCACATATAACTCTATTCTTTCTCTCAGCCACACCATTCTGCTGAGGTGTATACCTGCAAGTCAGCTGTCTCCTTATTCCATGCTTCCTCAAGAAATGCTCAAAGGCTTTTGAGGTGTATTCACCACCTCCATCTGTCCTCAGACATTTAATCCAACAGCCATACTGCTTTTCTGCAAAAGCTTTGAAGTCCATGAATTTTTCCAATACTTCACTCTTCTCTTTCAGAAAATATATCCATGTCATCCTGCTAAAGTCATCAATGAATGTAACATAGTATAGACTGCCTTTGATAGATGGGTTTTGTGCAGGACCCCATACATCACTGTGCACGATCTCAAGTGGCCTGTTACTCATATTTCCTTCTCTAGGAAATCTCAATCTTGCCTGCTTCCCAAACTGACAGGCTTCACAAACATGCATATGTCCATCATATTTGAACCTAGGCAATCCATTGACAATGCCTCTTGTTTGCATGTTCTTTAATCTCTGTATATTTACATGGCCAATCCTCTTGTGCCACATATCAATATCCTGTACCACATTCCTGCTCTTTGAGAACATGGCTGATTTTAGCTCAGGAATTCCAGCATCCAGCTTAAACAGTCTTCCTTCTTTCTTGCCTTTAGCAATCACTCTACATCCATGTTTGAAATCTTCAACGAAGCATCCATGCTCATTGAATCTAACTTGTAATCCCTGTTCTACCATTTGACCAACTGAGGCCAAGCTTTTAGTGATCGAAGGCACATACAGCACATCTGACATAGACTTTGTCTGACCATTATGCATGACCAATGGTACACTACCAACATGTGTAATGACATGCTGGGTATCATCACCTGTTTCCACATAGCCTTCTACATCCATTGGCTTCATGTGCTCAAACCATTCTCCATGGCATGTCATATGATTTGATGCTCCTGAGTCCATGTACCATGTATCACCATTCTCAGCATTTGTTGTCATAGAACCCACAACATGCTTCATGGCAAACAAATGATTTGCAGTTCCATCATTGCTACTTGATGCATAGTTGCCACCATGTTGTGCATAGTTTCCACCATAATGACCACCACGTTGTGCTCTTCCCCCTCTCAAATCATTCTGTTTGTGAAAGCAATCTCTCGCCATATGACCATATTTGCCACAATAATGGCATTCCACATCTTGCATTGAATTTTGTTGGCCTTGCCAACGTCCTCTTCCACGGGGGTTACCTCTGCCTCTTTGTGGTGCATATCCACGACCACCTCGTGCACCATATGAAGGCTGAAAATTCTGCTGTGGAGGCCTATCCTGCCATCCACGACCATTACCACCACGTCCACGTGATGCAAATCTCCCCCTGCCTCTAAAACCTCTTTGCGAGTAAAATGCCTGATTTCTGCCATCATCATGGCTAGAAGATGCATCCAAAAATGAATCACTGAGCTTGATTTCCTCAACCAATAAGAGTGAAACCAACTCATCGAAGTCGGGTAAACCTGTACTCCTCACTGAGATAGATGTATCAAAAGATTTGTATTCCTTGCCAAGACCACGCAAGGTAATATCCACCAAATCATCATCAGGCATGGGGGCATTTATTGTGGCCAATGCATCTGCAAACTTCTTGATTTCTTGCACATAATCATGTATGCTCCTTTTATTCCTTTTCACATTGTGTATCTGCTGTCGCAATTGAGACTTGCGAGCACTCGTATCTGTATCAAACATTTTGACCAAAGTATCCCATGCATCTTTGGGATTCTCAGCATCCTGAATGTGTATGAGCATAGCATCAGATATACATATAGACAAATAATGCAGCACTTTGAATGCTCTCTCTGACCACTGCTTATGAGCAATAAACTGCTGCTGTGTAGGTTGCCGAGGTAGCTCAGGCTCTGGCTCAGCACCTGTAATGAGATTCCAAAATCCTTTTCCTTTCAAGAAACTCTTTATCCTGTACTTCCATGCCTGGAAGTTCTTCCTATCCAGCTTTTCACCAACAATCTGAACTGGATTGTCCGACATGTTGCTCAATGCATACACCTTCCGCACACTTCAAATCTGTAAATGAGCCTTCCTCAGCTCAACCACACTCCAATGAGTGTTCCAGATACTCCAAGATAGCCAACAAACTCCAAATTTGATGTAGAAAATCAACCTGTAATCATCCGAGATGAACTGACTCACACAGTGCGGGATACCCTGAATTGACACGCCTTCCAAGGCTCTCGCAATGTAATGGTGCAATCAAGTATAGGCAACTTGCATTGACACCTAATGAACCTCAATGTTGAGTATCAACTCCATTTGACATGTGTAATTATCAATTTTTGAAAACCCCTTTCTCTGTTTTTGAAAAAACCAGAAAAACCAGAAAAACCAGTAATGATTTGGCTCTAATTCCTTCAATATTTCACCAAATTGAGCAACCAGGCATTCATTGGCTTAGCAATAGTGTCCATCAACTCCATGTAAGAGGAATTTGTCCAATTGTAAAACACCAAAGATTAATTGCTCGATTAAAATGCTCTGTTTCTCTGCAACCAGTGGACAGCCTGTTTTAATCAGCTCATTCCCAGCTCAATTAAGCATCATTGGCTAAACAAATCACATAGCCCTCTTCTCCAAGATGTAAAGCATCCAATTGCTAAAGAAATTGTGGAAGATGTCAAGTACCAAGTGAGAATTTGACCTCCTCGTGTGAAAAATACCAGAAAACTGCCCTGTTTTCTCTGTATGGGCTGCGCCGCCTGCAAATCAGGGGTTTTGGAGTGGTTCTAGAGTTAATTGATGATGGGTAATAGTCCCTAACACTCCTAGGTAGGTGTGTAATCCACCAATGATTGAATTTTTGCCAAATACATGCTCCAAATGATTCAATTTTGGGCTTGCTTTTCTCTGTTTTGTGTGAGCTCAAAAACCAGAGTTTTCCACTCATTCAAATGCTTCCAAAATGCTCCAAAATCACAATAGGGCTTGCATAAGAGTTGCCATTACATCCCTCATTGTCAGATACATGTTTGCTTTGCCAGAATCACACATATTTCCACCATACATCAATGTTCCCAAGCTTTAATGGAAAGCTTCAAAAACCAGAATTTTGCTTTGCTTTGATTTGCTCTAAAATGCTTTGCTTTTGCCTGTTTCACCTGCAATCCGCTCAAGGATGTTTAGAAGACCTTACCCGGTAGGCCTAGCTCTCAGATCTGATAAGATTCGGTGTGCTCCAAGCTTCACAGCTCCAATGGCAGCTTCACAGCTTCTTCTTCTCCCTCTTCACTCACTCACTCATAAACCCTAATAAACAGCACAAGGCTCTGATACCATGTTGAAAGAACGGTAGAGGAGGAGGAGACACACACACAGGAGCAAACCCTAATGTATATTCCAAACCCTAACCATAGAGGGAAGCCATGTCCACTCTCACACAAAGCATAATGCACTAATCCATAATCCACACAACACACAATGAGTTGTGTCCACACTCAACTAACCCTAGCTAATGTCCACACACTATGACCAGCTGGACACGCAGTCATTTATGTCTCACACATGTTCCTACCTAATCTGCCAGCACATAGCATAGCTGGCTCACACTAACATCGAGCTTGAATCTCAACAAACTTATGATGATGTGCTGACTTATGATGATTCTCTTCATCATGGTGATGATGCTTCTATTGATTGCGAGCATAGTTATCCACTATGTGCTTCATTCGATAATATGGTTCTAGTGCTTGTGATCATGTGTATGATGTACATGATGAGGATGTTCCAGATGCAGATTCTATTATGGTGGATCATGGTGATTCTATGATGATTTCCTTGGTGGATGATTTGACCATCTATGAGTTGCTGATGCAGATGCTTGGTGATCATGTGTATGATGTACATGATGAGGATGTTCCAGATGCAGATTCTATTATGGTGGATCATGGTGATTCTATGATGATTTCCTTGGTGGATGATTTGACCATCTATGAGTTGCTGATGCAGATGCTTAGATTTTATGTGGCATGGTTTTACGGTGACAATCTTTCACCACCCATGTGTTTCATTGACTTATTCTTTTGGTGGTATTCCTTTCTTGGCATGTGTCCCAGCTATACTGGAGAATCGACATTGTTATATGTACCAATTTTTGGAGGTTCTTCATCGACATATCTTTATGGTGATAGGCTATTTTTGGCCTATGATGCAGATGCTAGAGCTTCATGCATATGTTTTATGTGGCAGTTTTACATGGTCCATTCCATGCTCTTGGATTGTGGACATCATTATTGATTCATGGTTTCATATATTCATATTGTATGATATAGCATGGTATTGCATTTATCTCATGGGATTTTATTTCTTATCATCTGTGTGGGTTTGACCTTCAGATTCCACCAAGTGTGCTAGATGTTTGGCTTGAGGTGCACCCATGTGCACTCAGTCTTATGGTACAGCACTTTCACACTTGTGATGTGAGGAGGTGTGACGTGTGGGTTGTGCCCTCTCGGGTCACAACCACCCTCACACCCTTTTCTCTCACATTGATACACGCTGAGCATTATACGTTGATGATCATGGATATGGATACATGTCTTGCATATTTCTCCACCAACAATGTATCTATATAGACATGTATAGGTGGGCCCAACCATGACATGACTACATAGGTCCCTGATCATAATCAGTGCCATTGTCTCATGGTGTAGAATTGGCCCATCAGGATGTACTAGACATTTATAGTAGCATATCCACCCTTTGGGTGTGAACAACTGTTATTTAGTTTCGGTCAAAAAAAGTCTTGATGCCTACAAAGCATGTACTTGGGTGGTTCTACTAACATGGAGTATCATTTAAGTCGTGCAATATTTCTATAATACAATGGAGTATCATTTGAGTCGTACAATATTTCTCTATTAGGATTCATCACATCTTTGTCTCTCTCCACATACGACCATGTCTATCCAACATATCCATTGAGCAAACCCTAATCTTGCTTTTCACATGCTCCATCACTACGACATATTGGCTAGATACCGAGGCTAATCACCCGACGGTTTGGGCAGATAGTAAGTCTATATTAGATAAAATGGGAAAAATCTTACATTTTGGGAATTTTCAAATTGGTATGTTTCGTATAAATTGGGAATTTCCCACTTATTGTGGGAATTTGTACGTGTGTAAAGAATGGCCGCTTGGCCATTTGCAAGGAGATAGATAGATCATGTAGGAAGGTGGTGTTGATAAACACCATAACAAGGAAGCCGCATAGAGAGAGAGAGAGAGAGAGAGAGAGAGAGAGAGAGAGAGAGAGATATGTCTTGTACAATAATACCCACAGACTTCATGATTGTGGATCAAACTAATAAATGAAACTCTACCCTCAATGGCAACAATTAAATGAAACAATCTTTAAATTTAAATACCAAGTCTTGATGAACAAGTATGATGATAGATTATGATGGTGGAAAAACAATCTCGTTTGCAAATTAGGTTGTGAGAAATAGAAAATTTCAAATAAGTGAGACTGCTGCATTCATGCAAATTTAAAGCACAAAAGTCATAACTCTTCAATGTAGGCACTTTCAAAGTCTTCCTCATGAGGTTGATCTGCTGCATTTTTACTATCATGCAAATTTAAAGCACAAAAGTCATAACTCTTCAATGCAAGCACTTTCAAAGTCTTCCTCATGAGGTTGATCTGCTCCCCCTAAGCGCATTCCTTCTTGTGCTTTTTTGGCTTGCTTGAATGGTATCTTGATTCTTGTATAAGGCCCTGGTTTTCTGGGCCTCCATGACCAAACAATTGTATAAGGCCCTGGTTTTCTGGGCCTCCATGACCAAACAATTGTATCCGCCTCTTCCCACACCCGAGGATCTACCTTGTTCTCCACCCAAAACCCCTTCCAACAATCAGCATAGGCCTCCGCATCTGTCAAACCACCCTATCCATATCAATTTTTGATTCACCCATAGCAATCCAAATAGGATACATATCTCTGTTTGGTGGGAGCAACAAGAAAAAATCCCCTTGCTGGACATCTAGCATTGGGTTGAATTCTTCTCTTGGTTTCTCTCATTGAGGCCCAGAGTAATTATCATTGTACTCCTCATAACCTAAGAACCTTTCAGGCTCAAAGGAAGCATCCATGTCCCACTGTTGAAAGCCTTGAGACTTTGGCCAAAAATGTGTGTACAATCTAGCCTCCGATGCTATAATTGGTTTATCAAGCTCTTGGATTACATTATTCCAGTATTCTATCACCATAGGTCTATAATATCTTGGAACAAAAGAACCGTTTCCAAGATTTTGCCAAAATCTAATATAAGACTTTATACCTGATATCACATCCTCATGCCCCTTTACATGCTTTGCCATCGACAACAAAGGTGGATGACCTGGTGGTGGTAACATTGGCTTACCGCGTCACTATCTTTCTTCCACGTTGGAATACACCTCCGCCACTAGGCCTCCAATCAGGTGTTGCTACATGCACTTTATATTGCATTAATCGTGTGTCCCCATTCATGAAGAATCGAAATTGAAGTGGCCTACAAGTGCATCTTGCCCATCACAAATGTATCCATCACAATATTGCTTGAAGTCAGGCACTTGAGTTAGCAAAAAAGGCACTGGTGATGAAGAGCTTGATCTGGTCCTTAAGGTGTCCATCAAATGTGGTAAAGTGAAGGTCTGTCCGACTCTCAATTTTTTTGAGAACCTATTAGACATTGCATCTATGTCTTCATGTGTGTGCTCGACTATTAAAAATCCCAATTGAACAGTTTAAAAAAAAATCCCTTGCAACTAGAAGAGATAGATATGCAAACAAATATCGATTCTTTTTTTCACCTGCATAATTATCTAGTTGCAGTAGCAGGTTCTCTGGCAATCTGCAAAAAGCTCAAATCACATTGACACCTTGTAAATCTTTTGGACCTAATGCATTTTCTCCTGGAACAATGGTTGTTGTGGAATTTGCATGTGCATTGTCACTCGTCGATACTTGCTAGCCACCAATAAGCTCTTTACCACCAGTATCATAGTGGTAATCTAAAGCTTCCCTTGAGTTCAAGGCATGGAGAAGCAAAACATTGCTCCTTGAATCCCCATCTATAGCTAGATCACTAATGGGGTGCTTATCCAACCGCTCTAGGTTATGCAAACACGATGCAATTGATCCAATTGTGAGATTAGGATCCGATGGCCATAACCCATTTAGCATAAAGTGACCATAATGCCCCTCCCCATGTCCATGAGTGATCATACCAATAAATGCCACCTGTAGTTGCCATGGTGAATCTGTGTCCTTTGGTACCATTCATAATCTAGGAATGGCCGTCTTTTTTGATCCATCTTATAATGGATGATGCACACATATTTCTCTGGTTGTAATTCTCAAAATGCACGCCATGCATAGTACATGTTTCTACAACTCTGTTGTTGACTCATGTGAACTTTTATTTCCTCCTTGATCTTTGTTCTTTCCTGTAGACTTGGCTTGGCTCCCATTCTAGCCTTCAATGAACTACACAAATTGCACTTAGAGAACTCACTTGTCTTTGTCAATGCCACGTGGGGATACTCTTGATTCCATATCCTCCCAAAAGGAGACTTGGATAACTTCTTTTCATATCCCCACATGGCATTATCTTTGTCAATGCCACGTGGGGATACTCCTGATTCCATATCCTCCCAAAAGAAGACTTGGATAACTTCTTTTCATATCCCAATTGATCAAGCGTTGTATTGATCTCATCTAATATGTTAACTTGCTTGTTTGTTTTTGGTATCCTTAACAGAGTCTCCCTTGAGCCATCCAGCATAGTTCTACTCTTGTTAGGAATCCACTCTGAGTTAACGAGGTTGATGAAGTCCTCAAGTAGTGCTCTAGCCATACCAGTATGCTCAAGGCTTCTTTGGACTATCCCTGTGTTTCCATGTACATTTTGATTGCACACCAGCCTCAAACTTTTCCCTATAGCAGTAAAAGGTTTCGGGATTCCATGCACCTCATACCATGATCAGCAGTAGACACCCACCCCATTAAGTTTAGATTCATATTTAATCTTCTTTGTTTTTGAGTCTTGTAGCCAAGACACAGAGACCAAGACACAGAGAGCACATCCTATACATAGTTTGTCTGAATTTCTTGAGATTGTCCCCCAAAATCTTGGCATATGCGCATTATCATGTCGCGATCTGCAGGCTAACAACATTTATTTTTACAACAATCAATAGAGGCAACCCTTTGCACTCATTCCATTGACAAATAGAAACTCAAAGTTGGTGGTTCTCTCTCATTTGGAGTTCTTTTTATAAAAGTATAGCTTCTCTTTTTTGAGGTTGGGACCTCCTGAACCACCATTGGGGATACTCAACAGTGTTCTCCTCACCATCACCCTTTGCATGTCTTCATCAAAGGCAATATAGCGCCGCAATGGAATATTGTCTAACATTGTAATTTTCTTGATAGGCCACTTAACTAAGTTGATGTTGTCCACCTCATAACCATTTCCACTTAATGTACCCTCTTGCGCCCTATCAACAACCACACCTACACGATGCTCACCAAGTTGTTCAAAGTTGACACAGTTTTCTGGAAGCACATACAGTACCAAACCATTGTACATCATCTAGGTGTTGCTCTCATCCCATAAAAGGACATTTTTTTCTCTTCCAAGACTCTTGAGTTCTGATATCATACTCTAAAGATGTCACTAGTATAGCATCCACAATTGCTTGTCCATCTACATTTTCCATTTGCTCTCCAAAATTTGGAGAATCTCTAAAAGGCATTAACATAACTTTAGTCCAATGGAGTCCAAACTGCACCTCTTAGATCTCTTGCATCCATAGCTGGAAAGGGAAGGTCTATATCCTTAGCACATTTCTCTATAAACAGACACATTCCCTTGACCGATCTTAGAGCCACTCCAAAACATCTTTGGATTTGTTCTAGAGATGCAACCAACTCCAACACATTCACCTGCTAGCATCATAAAGACCTTGTCTCCAGGTCGAGCATCCATACCTACTATCAATATGATAACATCATAGAGTTAAGAATAGATCGTGAAAACCTCCAACGATGAAAACATAATACACTCAATTTTGTTCATAATACTAGGGTATATTTGAAAGGGCTAGGATGGCTAGAAAGGTATCATGTATGTCCCCATTCTCGCATGACCCCAAGGCACATAGGTCATGTTGGAAATGGCCATGGGGCATCCAAGAATGGCCCTAGGACCATTCTTGATGCTCTTCTACATTCAAGAATGGATATGTGGCACACCCAACTTTCTTTCATGCTCTTCCAAGAATGGCCATAGGGCAAGAATGGCCCTGGGGCATCCAAGAATGGCCCTAGGACCATTCTTGATGCTCTTCTACATTCAAGAATGGATATGGGGCCATTCTAGCATAGCCTTGGTGGCACACCCAACTTTCTTTCATGCTCTTCCAAGAATGGCCATAGGGCCATTCTTTTCTTATACAACGGGTGCAAGAATGGCCCTGGGGCATCCTAGAATGGTCGTAGGGCCAGACTTGATGCTCTTGTGCATGCAAAAATTACCATAGGGCCATTCTAGCATAGCCTTAGTGCCACCCAACCTTCTTGCATGCTCTTGGGAAAACAAGAATGGTCATAGGGCCATTCTTTTCATGCACAACCGGTGTAATAATGGCCCAAGGACCATTCTTTCATGGCAAATAAGGTCATTGTTCTGCTTTAAAGCCCTCCAAAGAGTATGCAAGATTGGCCCTAGAGCATCCAAGCATGGCCCCAGGGCCCAAGGCACATAGATCATGTTGGAAATGGCCATGGAGAATCCAAGAATGGCCCTAGGGCCACTCTTGATGCTCTTCTACATCCAATAATGGATATGGGGCCATTCTAGCATGGCCCTAGGGCCACTCTTGATGCTCTTCCACATCCAATAATGGATATGGGGCCATTCTAGCATGGCCTTGGTGGCACCCAACTTTCTTTCATGCTCTTGGGCATCCAAGAATGGAAGGCTAGGGCCATTCTTTTCTTGCATGCTCTTGGGCATCCTAGAATGGCCCTAGGGCCACTCTTGATGCTCTTCTACATGCAATAATGGATATGGGGCCATTCGAGCATGGCCTTGGTGGCACCCAACTTTCTTGCATGCTCTTTGGCATCCAAGAATGGCCATAGGGCCATTCTTTTCTTGCATGCTCTTGGGCATCCTAGAATTTCCCTAGGGCCAATCTTGATGCTCTTGTGCATGCAACAATGGCCCTAGTGCCATTCTAGCATGGCCTTGGTGCCACCCAACCTTCTTGCATGGTCTTGGGCAAACAAGAGCATGCAAGAATAGCCATAGGGCCATCCTTTACCTAATCATCACAAGTGCAAGATAGCATGGCCTTGGTGCCACCCAACCTTCTTGCATGCTCTTGGGCAAACAAGAGCATGCAAGAATAGCCATAGGGCCATCCTTTACCTAATCTCACAAGTGCAAGATTGGCCCCAGTGCCATTCTTTTCATGCACAACCGATGCAAGAATGGCCTTAGGGCCATTCTTTCATGCAAAGTAAGGCCATTGTTATGCTTTAAAGACCTCAAAGAGCATGCAAAATGGGCCCTAGGGCATCAAAGAATGGCCATGGGGCATCCACTAATGACCCTAAGGCCATTCTTGATGCTCTTCTACATGCAAGAATGGATATGAGGCCATTCTAGCATGGCCTTGGTGGCACCAACTTTCTTGCATGCTCTTGGGCATTCAAGAATGGCCCTAGGGCCAATCTTGATGCTCTTGTGCATGCAAAAATAGCATAGGGCCATTCTAGCATGGCCATGGTGCCAACTGGGCCATCCTTTTCATGCACCAGAGGTGCAAGAATGGCCCTAGTGCTATTCTTTTCATGCACAACCGGTGCAAGAATGGCCCTAGGGCCATTCTTACATGGTAAGGCCTCAAAGAGCATACAAGATTGGCCCAAGGGCCATTCTTACATGACTCAAAGGCACATAGGTCACATTGAAATAAGGCCACTCAAAGAGCATGCAAGATTGGCCCAAGGGCCATTCTTACATGACTCCAAGGCACATAGGTCACATTGAAAATGGCCATGGGGCATCCAAGAATGGCCCTAGGGCCACTCTTGATGCTCTTCTACATGCAAGAATGGATATGGGGCCATTCTAGCGTGGCCCTAGTGGCACTAGCTTTCTTGCATGCTCTTGGGCATCTAAGAATGGCCCTAGGGCCATTCTTTTCTTGTACAACAGGTGCAAGAATGGCCATGGGGCATCCTAGAATGACCAACGGGCCAACCTTGAAGGTCTTGTGCATGCAACAATGGCCCTAGGGCTATTCTAGCATGGCCTTGGTGCTACCCAACCTTCTTGCATGCTCTTGGGCAAACAAGGATGGTCATAAGGCCATCCTTTTTCATGCACAATAGGTGCAAGAATGGTCCCAAGGCCATTCTTTTCGTGCACAAAACCGGTGCAAGAATGGCCCTAAGGCCATTCTTTCATGGAAACTAAGGCCATCCTTTTTCATGCACAATAGGTGCAAGAATGGTCGCAGGGCCATTCTTTTCGTGCACAAAACCGGTGCAAGAATGGCCCTAAGGCCTTTCTTTCATGGAAACTAAGGCCACTGTTTAATACGACTGAATTATATACCTACATGAATCCACGAGCATGCCCAAATACTCATGGGAGTCAACCCACAAGACTATATAACTATCAACGCCATTATGCATAGTATAGACTAGATACTGTGTGTCATCCCCACTAACCTCATCAGTGCTAGTGGGTGTAGAACTCTATATCAAGATATGCTCTCACACATGCACTCCACACACACACACACACACACACACACACACACAAGAGCATGTATTCACACAAAGACCTTCGTACTAAGTTTTTGTCAAACCTCTGGAGATGCAGGGTAGACTTAGCCATAATGAAGCCTAGCACTAAGGGAAGTAGCAAATAGAAAGAATTAGTATACCAAATAAGTAGTTGATAGGGCAAATGCAGTCCTAAATATAATGTATAGTATATACACATATACTATATAATGTATATAGAATATACACATTATAATGTATAGTATATATACATTATATACTATAATACACTATATATTATACATTATAAACATTAAAGATTATTTACAATTTATATATATACTATATTATACTATAATTTACTTTATACGTATACTATATTTTTTACATATATATTCTATACTTTTTATATAAATAGTATATACTATACTATATTATTTATATACTATAATATACTATAGTGCTAAAAAAAACCAATGTTTCCAACTTCAAATTTTAAAAATTACTTTTTGAAATTTGAGTTCAAGGTATGAATACCTTCAAATTTTCAAGGGTTATAGTAGTAATACTTTTTAATTTTTAAAATTTTCTCAAGTGATAATTTTTAAAATTTTAGATTAAGGGTTTTCTTCTTTTTCTAGAAATACTTTTGTTCAAGCACTGATATAGTTTATAATATATGCTCTATTATATATATACTATATATACTATAGTATATAATGTTAGGTGGTGGAGCTTGATCTCATTGCCACCACATGTTTCTTAGGACCCTCCTTATTACTATTGTCGTGGGGGGTCCAGTGGGGCGGCGACACTAATAGGGTGATATCTCATGTACTTTTGCTCGAAAATTAGGTGATATCCACTACATGATGGTGGAGATACTTTTACATGCTTTTGTATTAGGGCTTTAGCTCACTGTGTGTATATATAGTATATATAGTATATATAGTATATAGTATATATTATATATTGTGATAGTATATTATATATTATGATAGTATATTATATTATATATTATATATATATATATATATTATAGTATATTAGTATATAGTATATAGTATATTATATAATATATATTATTTAAAATGTAACCTAATACATCTAAACTAAAAAAAAATGCAACCTAATCTAGCTAAACAAAAGCGCTTGAAAAAGCAAGCCACCAAGCAAATGGAGAGGCGCCACGGAGAGAGAGAGAGAGAGAGAGAGAGAGAGAGAGACGCCCTTACCTCCTCCTCCTTCTCCTTCACGCTCCCTCCCTTCGGTGCTCTCTGAATCGACTCAGAGGAGAGAGAGCGTTGATTCAGAGAACACCGAAGGGAGGGAGCATGAAGAAGGAGGAGGAGGAGGAGGAGGAGGAGGTAAGGGCGTTTCTCTCTCTCTCTCTCTCTCAGTATGTTTTTTAATTAAGCAAGTTTAATTATATTTAAAAATTTAAGTAAGACTCCTAATTAAAATTAATTCAATTTATTGTGTCTAAATATGCATTCAAACACAGTTAATTGAATCTATATTAATTTAGATTAATGTTAATTAGGATTAATTCATTACTCTTGATTGTAATATTAATTAAATTACTTAATCAACTTAAACAGCTCTAATAACATGAGAAAATTACTTAATCGACTTAAAAGACTCTAATAACACGAGAAAACAATTTGCATGCCTAATGTGGGTGCGATTCGAGTGTAGAGACGGTGGCGCTCCAAATGTCGATTAAGCACACGTAGCGTAGAAGCATTGGACGTAGATGGGTGGGAAAATTATAGATGAGGGTGGTTTCAAATCCAAATTTCAAAATTGATATGGGGAGAGGGGAAAAACATTATGCACGAAAGAGGAAGGCGGGAAGATTATAATTTGAATTTAAAATTCAAATTTCAAATTTGATTCAAAAATTCGGCGAAAAAATCTAGTTTGAAATTCAAATTTTAGATTTGGGAATGCCCCTAGGACGCCAAGAATGGCCACAGGGCCATTCTTCTCATACACAGTATGAATGGCCCTAGGGCATTCAAGGGCACCCAAGAATGGCCATAGGGCCATTCTTTTCATGCACAGCATGTGGAAGAATAGCCATAGGGCCATTCTTGCATGACCCCAAGGCCTCAAGGTCATTTTTGAATGGTCAAGGGGGCATCCAAGAATGGCCATAGGGCAATTCTTTTCATGCACAACATGTGGAAGAATGGCCCAAGGACCATTCTTGCATGACTACAAGGCCTCAAGGTCATTTTGAAATGGCCATGGGATGGACATGGTGCATCCAAGAATGGCCATAGGGCCATTCTTCTCATGCACAATAGATGGAAGAATGGCCCTAGGGCCATTCTTGCATGACCCCAAGGCCTCAAAGTCATTTTGGAATAGCCATAGGATGGACATGGGGCATCCAATAATGGCCCTAGCGCCATTCTTTTCATGCACAAAATGTGGAAGACTGGAACAATGGCCCAAGAGCCATTCTTACATGACTCTAGGGGCTCAAGGTCATTTTGGGATGCACACAGTGCATCCCATGAATGGTCCTAGGGATGGACACAGGGCATCCATGAATGGTCCTAGGGCCATTCTTTTCATGCACAACATGTGGAAGAATAGCTGGAACAATGGCCCAAGGGGGGCCATTCTTGCATGACCCCAGGGTCTCAAGGTCATTTTGGGATAGATATGAGGTATCTAAAAATGGCCCTAGGGCCATTCTTTTCATGCACAATAGGTGCAAGGAAAATTTTGCATGACCCCAAGGCCTCAAATATCCACTATTTTACTTTAAAGTGCATCACATTGCTTGAAATAGTGGTCATGGGGGAATCCAAGAATGGCCATAGGGCCATTCTTGCATTACCCCAAGGGGCCATGGGGGCATCCAAGAATGGCCATGGTGCCATTCTTTTTATACACAACATGTGTAAGGACCATTCTTGCTTGACCCCAAGGCCTACGTGTCATTTTGGGATGGCCATGGGGCATCCAAGAATGGCCTTAGGGCCATTCTTTTCATGCACAACAAGTGTAAGGACCATTCCTATATGACCTCAAGACCTCAAATATCCACCATTTTACTTTATAATGCATCATAGTGCATGAAATAGTATCCATGGGGTCATCCAAGAACAGCCTAGGGCCATTCCTGCATGACCCCAAGGCTCCGTGGGTGCATCCAAGAATGGCCATAGGGCCAATCTTTTTATGCAGAACATGAGGAAGAATGGCCCTAGGGCCATTCTTACATGACCCCAAGGCCTCAAGGTCATTTTTGGTGGGATGGCCATGGGGCATCCAAGAATGGACGTAATGCCATTCTTTTCATGTAGTACAACAGGTGCAAGAATGGCCCTAGGTCCATTCTTTCATGACCTCAAGGCCTCAAGCTCATTTTGGAATGGCCATTCAGCTCCCAATAATGGCCTGCTTCCATGCACAATATGTAGAAGAATGGCCCTAGGGCCATTCTTGCATGACCCCAATGCTTCAAGGTCATTTTGGGATTGTGTTGGGGGCATCCAAGAATGGCCATAGGCCATTCTTTTCATGCACAACAAGTCACAAAGAATGGACCTAGGGCCATTCTTGCATGACCCCAAGGCCTCAAGGTCATTTTGGGATGGACATGGAGCATCCAAGAATGGCCCTACAGCCATTCTTTTCTTTTATAATAGGTGGAAGAATGGCCCAAGGGCCATTCTTGCATGACCCCAAGGCCTCAAGGTCATTTTGGGATGGCCACGGGGGCATCCAAGAATGTCCTAAGGGCCATTCTTTTAATGCACAACAGGCAGAAGAATGGCCCAAGGGCCATTCTTGCATGACCTAAAGCCCTCAAGGTCATTTTGGGATGGCCATGGGGGCATCCAAGAATGGCCCAAGGGCCACTCTTTTAATGCACAACAGGTGGAAGAAAGGCCGAAGGTCCATTCTTGCATCACCCCAAGGCCTCAAGGTCATTTTTTTGGAATGGCGATAAGGCATCCAAGAATGGCCCTAGGACCATTCTTTTCATGCAAGGCCATTATTCTGTGACCCAAAGGCCTAAAGGTCAATTTGGAATGGCCATGCGCATCCAAGAATGGTCCTAGGGCCATTCTTTCCCATGCACAACATGAGAAAGAATGGCCCTAGGGCCATTGTTGCATGACCCTAAGGGCATTCGGAATAGTGGTCATGGGGGGCATCCAAGAATGTCCCAAGGGCCATTCTTGCATAACCCCAAGGACTCAAATACCCATTGTTTTACTTTGAGATGCATCCCAGAGCATGAAATAGTGGCTATGGAGAAATCCAAGAATAGCCAAATGGCCATTATTTTCATGTCAACAGGTGGAAGAATGGCCCTAGGGCCATTCTTGCATGACCCCAAGGCCTCAAGGTCATTTTGGGATGGCCATGGGGGCATCCAAGATTGGCCCTAGGGCTATTATTTTTCATGCATAACATGAGAAAGAATGACTATGGGGCCATTCATGCATGACCCCGAGACCTCAAGGTCATTTTTGGGATGGCCATGAGGCATTTTGGAGGGCCATGGGGCATCCAATAATGGCCCCAGTGCCATTCTTTTCATGCACAACATGTGTAAGGACCATTATTACATGACTCCAAGGCCTAAAATATGCACCGTTTTACTTTAAAATGTATCACAATGCATGAAATAGTGGCCATGGGGGCATCCAAGACATTAGGGGAAGGTTGAGGTCTATGGGGGCCCTTTAAGCTGCCATGAGATTAAGGAGATGATTTGTGTGAAGGCCAATAGGAAAAATACATGTGTACAAAAACGTTGGGTTGATTAAGACCCTAAATCTTGTGGTCAAAGGTAGAATCTTACCTTTTTCAGATCTGCCAGCAAAGAAAATCTTCAATATCTTTTTTTTAAATATTTTTTTAAAGGAAAAGTTTCAAAAAGTTACCTCCCCTCACTTCCCTCTTCCCTCCAAAAGTAGGGGCGTGTTTCTCTCTCCTCCCTTTTAGACTAACCCACTTTCCCCATCTACCACTCACTACACCCTCACTTGCAGCCCTATCTTCATCCCCAACTTGAGGAAAGCTCTTTGCTACCACCTACTCAAAGAAAGCTCTGTTATCAGCCTCTTTCTCTCTCTAGAGGAAGCTCTATTATCAGACTCTGTCTCTCTCTCTCTCTCTTTCTGTGTGCAAGCAGGCACCTATGCAATCTCTCATTAGCTTTCTTTTGAGGAAAGCTCTTTGCTACCAGCTACTCACAGGAAGCTCTGTTATCAACCCTTCTCTCTCTCTCTAGAGGAAGCTCTATTATCAGACTCTCTCTCTCTCTCTCTCTCTCTCTCTCTCTGTGTGCATGCAGGCACCTAATGCAATCTCTCATTTGCTTTCTTTTGAAGGTTTAGCTTTGTGTGTGTGTGTGTATTGTGTGTGTGTGTGTATGGATTTGCAGCAAACTTCTTTGAAGCTTTAGCTAGCTCTCTCTCTCTCTCTCTCTCTAAGCAGGTATTTGCTTTTTTGCCATATTCTTAACATTCACTTTCTTTTCATTTGGGCCATCTATGGCTCTTCAGTGTGTACGCAGGCCATCATCCACTATCGAGTCCATGGCTATTTCCACAGTACAGGATGATGACCGTTTTTAAGCAATTCGTGTGGATAACAATGCAGCCCAGTTTGAGGGGTGCACACAAGGTTCCTCGAAGGCACATGGCTTCCACAAGCCATCACTCGAAAGGAAGGATCTTAGAATTCAAAGTTTGCAACAAGGATGGAAAGCGGCTTGCAAAGGTGCAACATGTTTACACCTCAAGCCAAATACATCTTGAAGATGAGAACTCACCACGGTTCCCAACTAACTGTAAGTTTCAGTACTTGTTTAATGTTTCTTTGCTTTAGAGAAATGCTTGCATGAAGACTATGTGAATATCAAGAACTCCAATGTATTCTATTGTATGCAGATGTTTTTCCTTCAACATGTGTGGAATGGCAGCCTCTAGAATGTTTTACAGGGACCTTCGAAGCATGTCATGTTGATCTAGGTAGGCTTATGTATGCTGGGGAAACAAGTTCCGAACTTGCAAATAGAGGAATATTTTTCATTGCTGCAACATATGTTGTGCCACAGAGGGGAAGGTTTGGAGCACTTGAGCCAATTTCTCCTCCTGCACTAAATAGCCCGGAATGGCCCATTCCAGACCCCACCACAATGGAGAGCTTTCAGCGCAGGATTTTCCATGACATTCAGTCAAGCCTAAAGGCTGCATATGGATCCCACAGGATAAGTGTATCTCTTTTCATGCCTTTACATGTGTTTATTGCTATTTTCAAAGCAGGCAAGTTCCATCGCACCCCAACAATGTAGATAAGCAAAGATGGGGCCTTTGAAGCTCTAGATACATTTCTAAAAGGCGATTGGACCACCAAGGTGGCAGAACATAAGGGCGATGTAATAAAGTGCTCAGCGGTAATGTCAATGGTAAGATGCAGGTATCAGATAGGCAAGCAAAATCTAACTATGGTGTACCCTATTAGAAGGTGGAAATGCTCGCATGGTGAATGGGAGGCTTTGGACTCTGATCTCTATGCTAGGGAGGAGGTAGAACTTCATATTGAAGTTCACCCAGGAGAGGAGCATACAGTGGTAGTTAATGATGATTGGAATTTTGCTCAGTTGAGAGATCGTATTGTCATGTCCTTTAATGTAAGGAACCAATTCAAGTTTGTTGTTTCTAATCGACCCATGCGTCAAAGGTCAGAGAAACATACACTCTGTGTGTCATTGGAGCCCCCTAGGGTCCTTAGCTTGAAAGATTGTTAAGTTGCAGACTTAGGTAACATTTTGAGTGATTTTGGAAAATAATTTGTAGCGGTGTACTTTTGAATACAAAATTATTGATTGCACCATAGTCCCAATGTCCTCTGTATTTCACTGTAATTTGGATTTTAATTTTGTTAATTTTAAAATTTTTAAGTATGTTCTATAAATTTATTAAATGTTATAGTGGAATGCTTTATAAGAATAGGTTTTGCTCTATAAAGCCCATTTCATTCTTAAGATCTTGCAGTTTCTATTTCCCTTCAATATCCCGCCATGGCTTCAAGCTCTAGCTCGCTACGTGCAAAACTTGAGAAAATTGGGCTCTCAACAGGTGCAGGTGAGAACATCGCTATTTTTGAGGGGGTGATTGATATGGAGAAAACTATATACCTTTATGCAGAGGCTTTTCAAGAGCAGGTCCAGTACATGAATGATGTAGTGGCACAATATGTCGTGCAATTGCCTGAATCCACCACTAAATGGGTTCCAGTGGACTTAATCAGGCATCTGTACCATGGTGACAAGTCGTTCCGATTCAGGCTCAACCGATTTTTGAAAGGGCTTACATCTAGCAATTATAGGGTCGAAGATGATGACACCATTTATGAATTGCAGGTTGGTAATGTAGGCACAAGGCGAAAAAATTTTAGAAATGATAGACAACCATGGGAAGAGAGGTCGCATCCACCACCACCCCCTGTAGCCAACAAGAAGAGAAGATGGAAACCAGGGACCGTGGCTCTGCGAGAAATCAGAAAGTACCAAAAGAGCACACTCTGTACCCGAGTGACCCTGTCACTGTACTTGTCGATGACTTCTTTTATAACTCTTGCAAAAGGGGCCTTCGCCATGATGGGGTCTATGGAGGCCCTCCAAGAGGCGTCATAAACAATTTTGGTCTCTCTGTTTCAAGATTCGGTGCTGTGCCATGCTCACGCCAAAAGGGTGACCCTAAAGCTTGTTGACATGGCACTTGCACTACGTTTACGTCATGATAAAGCGCTCCATAAGGAAGGATTTATAGGATAGGATTAAGCTTTTAGGTGGCGGCCTTTGTGCCTTTTGTAATCTCGACATTGTAATACATTTTTTTGAATCTATAAGATATTGTCAATGACTCGTTAACCAACGTATTCATTTGTTTCAACTGTGTTATAAAAGCAGACATTTCATTTCTTGTACTGTTGTTTGAATGGGTAAAACTATTGATCATGTATTAAGAGCCTTAGTTAAACAGGAACAAAATTTATATTATTGATAAGGTGATTGTGAAACATTATCTTGTTATACGTGGTATTGTTGTTGGCATTGAACAAAGGATCCTTACATAGTGCAGAAACAAAATTATATTGAATTTATTTTAGGTCCAAAAAAAAGGCTTAAAACTCAATAAGGCCTTAGAAAAGCTCAGGGATAAAAAAAAGTTATTTGGGGCTCAAAATCACTTGGTGAAGTCTGGCATTAGATAGAACATTTTTTTAAAAAGCAACAGTTTTCTTTTTCTTTGATGTTTCTAGGCAGAGTAATCATCAAAAAAGTGCACACAATGCACTAATGTGTGAAAAAATGATCAAAACAAGGCTGTGCGCTACGGCGCGAATTCAAGCCTGGCCTGCAGTTTGAAAGGCAGAAATTCGCGCCGTAGCGCACAGCCTTTTTTTAAAATTTTTGGACTCTTTCCAGCATTATGTGCACTTTTTTGATGAAAAATATGCTTACAAACATCAAAAAACATAAAAAAATTCTGATTTTTTTAAAATTGTTCAGATTTTGTACTGCTAGATTTCAGCTGGATGTTAAGTGACATTCAAAGAACAAATATTTGATCATTATCAATGAAATTTCCTACACATTCACATGCCTGCCAAAAGTTTAGAGGGCACAGTGCTGACACAACAAATAAACAAGAGAAATGGTTCAGACTTCTTAGAAACATTACAATTAAAAAAGTATACATTTTGTATTGATTTCGTAGAAAGAAAATTACAAGTTCCTTAGAAGATTTCTGAGAGTTTCTTTAGCTTCGTCACTCTGCGTGGCTTTCTCACCTAGGCTATTAGCTATAATAATAGGATTGGTTACACCTTTGGAGATTGAAGTGGCACAATGGCTTAGCACGTGGCCGGTGTAGTTGCCTACAAATGTATACATAGCTGCCTCCTTGCTAATAAGTATACATTTGTTTGCATTATTTGCTAGCCTATCTTCGGTGAGAACCCCACTTAGAGCTTTACACTTGATGAGCTCTGCTTGTGCCTCCTCAGAGTACTCTAAATGGATTACTCGAATAAATGATGGAGAGAGGCTAGGAAGGTAATGAATCAGGGAGGTGTCTCGTCCATCGGATTGCACACGAACTCCACCTCCACGTGCAGCAAACTTGTCAAAAATATAAGCTTTCTACAAGAGAAAAAAATCAGGTGTTAGTAATAACTCACTTATAAATATGAAGGCACAACTTTGATTTAACCCCACCTCAATGTCATCATCACATTGGCTAATGCGTGGGTTGCATATGTCTATATTGCACATTGGCTAATGCGTGGGTTGCATATGTCTATACTGCTTCCACGCTGCTCAACTGATGTATCTACATGCAAGCGCTTATGTGGTTGAAATGCTTCTTGAGGGACACTTTCATACTCTGCTGCTACATTTTCTATAGCAACAAGAGCATTGGAAACAGTTTCCTCAATTGTACGTTCTGTATCATAACCTTGGAATGCTAGCGCTTTGGTAAGATCATGGTCATCAAAATCAATCTGTACACCTGCAGTCTGTTGCTCAAGTGTGTCTTCTTTGCAGAAACCAGACCCAATTGCTAATATGCTTAGGGCCTCATCCTCCCTTAACCCCAAGGATTTACAAATGTCATCAAGGAAAAGAAATTCCTTGTTATCCATGATGATGGGATTCAAAGTGGTTACATCCAACTCAGGGATCTCTTCCACAATTTCATCCCCTTCGAGGTCACGATGAGGCTCTTCATCCTCAGTTGACCCTTGTTGGAGAAGCACCAAGGCCATGGACGCTTCAGCTTCTTCTGAGAAAACCTCTTCCACCTCGCCTTTGGATTCTTTCACAAGAGCTACTTCTTTACTCACTGCCTTTCCCTTCTTTTTTTCTGTATCCCTGGATTCTTGCAGAAACAGTGCTAACGTCATATCCCATGAAACTTGCTCGGCTGGATCTAGATTTAGTCTTCTTTTACTTGCTTCTGCCTTCTTCTTTTCTTGTTCTTGTTTTAATCTGCGTGTTTCTTGAATTCTTTGTTCCCGTCTTTCCCTCTCCCTTTACACCTCCTGCTCCAGTCTTTCCCTCTCCCTTTGCTCCTCCTGCTCCAGTCTTTCCCTCTCCCTTTGCTCCTCTACTTGTCGTCGATCCTCCTCTTCCATCTCCACCTCTTGCTGCCTGTTTGCACGTTCCTTCTTTCTCTTGACACGAATCTTTATTCTTTGTTTTTAGGTGGAGACAGGGGCTGACGCCTCTCAAGTTCCTCATGTAGTGTTTGTGCTAAGAGCCTATCCTGCTCTTCACGATGGCTTATTTCCTCTGCTTCATAGAAGTCAGCAGCCTGTTGATACTGCTCTTGCTCAATACACAGAAGTGCTTCTTGGTCTTCCTCAAATGTGACCCTTAGCTCCTCTTCTAGCTGCTGAGGGAATAGGGCTTGCTGTTGCTCTCTTCTTCTATGCTCATTGCTCCTCCTCATCAATCTGGCGTTGTTGCTCTTCCAGCACACGCTCTTGCTGCTCAACCTCTGGGGGAATGGTGTACGCGTGGCTCTAAATGAGCCGGTGTCTCCAGGCTGCTTGGAGACATCCTCAATATTGTCCAGTCCTGAAAACACATCCGACTGTACATCTTCCTGTCGGGTCTCTACCTCTCTGTCCATTCTTGTATGCTTCTTTTTTATACGTTTTTGCACTTGTTGAAATGCCTGTGCCGCGGCGATTACGTGTATCAAGTTGTGTGCACCAGACGGTACGTTTGGGTTCTCAGTTTTGCATGCAGTGTGCTTAGTTCTAGCCATCCATTGACTTACACGAGTGAATGAACGTGAAAATGTAATTTTAAAACTCACTTTTACAGGTTTATATAGTTTTTGAAAAAAACTTATTAATAAAAAAAATCTCGACATTAATAAAAAAGCTTTAACTTAAAAAAGGCTACAATTTTTTAATATGGAACCCATTTTCGACCCATACGCCTCCGCGCAGCGAACCACTCATGCATCCCATGCACAGCACTTGATGCTCGCCATGCAATTGCTCGTTTGCAGATTGACATTTTTTACAACCCTTCGTAGTAATGACACCTGCCCTTTTGGTTTCTGTTGGCGTCGACCTCCCAAACTGCGATAAAACCAATTAAACATCTCATGCAAGGCATTACTTTTTTCCTTACCACCTCCACCATGTCGTGTGTTCTTAAAGTATGCTGCCTTAGCTTGATAATGAGAGCGCTCCATTCCTTGGGTGCTCCAAATTGCCATTGGACCATATTCATCGAGAAAAAACTGTGCATGGGCAAATATAATGTGCTGCAACAAAGATCATATCAGAATTTTACTATTTGGCGATTAATATCAGTAAATAGATAGAAAGGTAAATACCATATAGTGGGTGATATGTGTTTCTCCCCATGCATCAACCATTTGCTGAGTAAATGTATGTATTGCAGTCTTTAAGTTTGCAATCTCCTCAGCAACAAGTGGAGCCTTTTCTAGCAATTGAATCATTTTGTCAAGTGACTCCCACAGCCTTGCGCGCTTGAGACCAAGCTCTCCATTATTCCCACGATAAGTGGTGCATTCACAAATGTCCTTCCATAATTCATATTTTGTGTGACTATTGTACCCCTCGTAATTTGAGAGAAGGTGTCTTGCTTTGGACCCACCCATGCATATTTTGTTTGGATTATCCTGACCTGGTCCTGACTTTTTAGTATCCTTAGTTAACTTTACAGCACCACCATGAAGCCCCACGCTTGAAAGGACATCTTCCAGCTTACTGATGCATTCGTTGCGAAGATGTTCAGGCTCCATATTCCATGCATGATTGATATGTAACTTCAGTAATTTGTCCATTATGCGTAACCTAGCATGAAGCGTGCAAATATGAACACGGGAAAGTGGAATCTCTAATATAGGGCTCCATGAGATACCTTCTTGATCACGATTAGGCGGACAATTGGTATTACAATTCATGATGCCATTAACCCACTGCATATGTTTCTTTGGATCTTTGTGTTGCGTTGTACTCATTGAAGTTGGTTGTACATTTTTCTTGCCCTTTGCATGAGATTTGGTCGTCTTGGTGGCTGCAACCTTGCCTGAAGCTTTGCCGCGATCAATATACTCTGATTTTGAATGGCAGCAATAAATACATGGAAAAAAAGTATACTCTGATTTTGAATGGCAGCAATAAAAGTATTTTCTCCTAGCTTGCATCCCAGCATACACTTCAATGTCTTTAAATCACCTGCCATGTGCCACTCAACTATAAATGTTCCTACATCTTCCACATGCAAAGTTTCTCCTTTTGATTGCAATGATATGACATTTGGGATGCCTGTTCGGGTAAGGTACCATCGCAATGTATCATTCGTCTCCTGTGGAAGCTCAAATGCTGACAACCACCATATATTCTTTTCTGATTGCACTCCATAGTAATCTTTTCCCTGAGATTGACTTCCCTTGTTGGAATTTGAGGCTTTTGCACTACAGTCAAGAAGATTATCATCCTGTTCCAGATTTCCTTTGATAGCCCTGTTCATAAGTGTTAGGCTGACTCTTTCTAATTTTTGTCCTTTTACAATTTGACACTCATCAAGCTTTAACACAAACACAGCCTGACCTTGGCACTCCTCAATGCTTAGACCATAATAAGAAATCATAGCTCTTTGAAGGGTCCTTAAATCAATAAAGACATTGTTGTACTTGTTGTATTCAAATACCTTTGTAGTACATACAGGCAGAGCATCCTCCACATGACGGTAGCCACCTAACATGGTCGCAATTTCTGAGTTTGCACTTTTTCTTGCCATGGTTACACTGTATGGAGTTGGTAGCATGGGTCGAAGAAAACCTTTAGCACGATGACCTAGTGTAAACACCCTGTAAATGGCTTCATATCCCTTCCTACTGACACCAGCACTATCACATGCATCCATAATCTGTATGGGGCTTACCATATTTTGCAGCTCTCTAGAAATTTTGTTTCGGATTTGCTTAGATATTTTGCATGTGGGATCTTCTAGCAGCTTATATATGTCTGATAACTTAACAACATGTTTCAATATGCCTGCTCTACATTCCTCAGCACCACCTTCATATCCCATCATATCCCCAGAAATATCTCTACATGGAACATAAATACAAAATAACATCAATATGTTTCACAAAACAGAAAGGCCTGCAAAACAATGGCAAGAATAGAAGTTACCTTGTTGCTCGTACACGTCGTTTTCTTGCTCCACTTAGGGTTGCCAACGTTTCTAGGGACTGACGCTTTCTTTTCCATTGTCGAAAGCCTACTGGAAGCTTCTTCAGGCTTGCAAGGTGTCGTTGCTTGTTTCGTGCATCCTGTTTGACTGCATTCACCTTGTCTCGTTCAATATCAAAGGCTTGCTTAAGCAACAAGTTGTTCTTCTGGAGCTCCTGATTCTGAGTTTTCAAGTTGTTCACCACTTCTTCAAGCCTATCAATGTCCTTCTTGTGTTGCTGCTGCAACTCAAGCCATAAGCCTCGGAAATGCAGTCTTGAATGCGATTCCTGAGCTGCAACAAAAGAAAGCCTCCTACAATAGCCAAATAGACCATTAGCTCCATCACCTATATAACTAAGAAATGTGGTGATATTAACAAAATGAGGTGGAGCATTGGTGAGCGGGTCAATAGGGTATATGAATCCATTCGTCCAGAGGTCAATACATTTTTGCCCTTGTGATCGAAGAGTACCCAATGGCACATCGGTCACACCACTTGATTTTGTGCTGCGGGATGGTAGCATACTTAGCAGCCAAATCTACATGTAACCTGAACTTTGGTGCTCTGTTAGATATATCTTCAAGTGGCATTTTCTTTAGGGTTAGGCAATGCTGAAAAGAGCTTCTTGTAGAACACAATGCAAGAGTGAGGATAGGGTATTCTGAGGAGAGTGCAATGAAGTTTTGCTGTAAAAAATATTAGAAGGTCATAGATCTTCTGATTAGGTAATAGGAGAAAGGACAAGGAAGATGGCAAGAGGCATAGAAAATGGTAGATTGAGGTTTTGCAGCATAATACAGTAGAGAGAGAGAGATGTAGATTGCAGACAGAAGTAGGGGATATGTATGGTAAACAATGCAAGAATGGAAAATGGTAAGCTCTGAAGCTATGGAGGTTGACAGAGGGATTTTCTGCACTTCAATGGGGGAAAGACATGAGAGAGAGAGAGAGAGAGAGAGAGCAGAAAATGATAAAAAGATGAGGCATGGAGGATGAGAGAGTGTGAGATATCTGCATTTGGAAGTGCAGAGGTTATGGAAGCTTACTAATCAGAGATGCAGAGCCATGGCACACCCAAATGTGAGAAAGGGGAAGAGAAAGAGAGTGGTAGAGAAACGAGGGCGTCTTAGAGAGAGAATGTAGAGAGAGAAAGTGGGGGGGACCTAAACGTGGAGGGAAGAGAGGAGGGAAGGCTTTTCAGCCATTTTGAATTTGGGGAAACCAAAAAGTTACCCCCATTTTAGCTCAAGCAAATATATATTTGAAAAAATAGAAATTCAAATAATGATTGCATAAAGATCCCCTTGTCATGCCTAGTCAAAGTATGCTTAGAATCCTTAAGCAAAAGTACTTAAAAACATAATATGGCAGCTGAAAGGGCCCCCATAGACCTCAACCTTTCCCTAATGATGGTCCTAAGGCCATTCTTTGCATAACATGAGGAAAAATGGCCCTAGGACCATTCTTGCATGACCCCAAGGCCTCAAGGTTTTCTTTTGGATGCCTATGGGGCATCCAAGAATGGCCTTAGGGCCATTCTTTTCATGCACAACAAGTGGAAGAATGACCCCAAAGGTCATTCTTGCATGACCCCAAGGCCTCAAGGTCATTTTGGAATGGCCATGGGGCATCCAAGGATGGCCTCTTTTCATGCACAACAGGTGGAAGAATGGCCCTAGGGCCATTCTTGCATGACCACAAGGCCTCAAGGTCATTTTGGGATGAATATGTGGCATCCAAGAATGGCAATACGGCCTCTCTTTTCATGCAAAACATGTGGAAGAATGGCCCTATTCTTACATGACCCCAAGGCCTCAAGGTCATTTTGAGATGGCCATGGTGGCATTCAAGAATGGCCATAGGGACATTCTTTTCATCTAGAATAGGCAAAAGAATGGCCCTAGGGCCATTCTTGGATGACCCCAATGCCTCAAGGTCATTTTGGGATGGCCACGGGGGCATCCAAGAATGTCCTAAGGGCCATTCTTTTAATGCACAATAGGTGGAAGAATGGCCCAAGGGCCATTCTTGCATGACCTACAGCCCTCAAGTTCATTTGGGGATGGCCATGGAGGCATCCAAGAATGGCCCAAGGACCACTCTTTTAATGCACAAGAGGTGGAAGAATGACCCAAGGTCCATTCTTGCATGACCCCAAGGCCTCAAGGTCATTTTGGAATGACCATTCTTTTCATGCAAGGCCATTATTCCATGACCCAAAGGCCTTAAGGTCATTTTGGAATGGCCATGGTGCATCCAAGAATGGTCCTAGAAGGGCAATTCTTCCCCATGCACAACATGAGGAAGAATGGCCCTAGGGCCATTCTTGCATGACCCCAAGGGCATTCGGAATAGTGGTCATCGGGACATCCAAGAATGGCCCAAGGGCCATTCTTACATGACCCCAAGGACTCAAATACCCATTGTTTTACTTTAAGATGCATCCCAGAGCATGAAATAGTGGCTATGGAGAAATCCAAGATAGGCCAAATGGCCATTATTTTCATGTCAATAGGTGGAAGAATGGCCCTAGGGACATTCTTGCATGACCCCAAGGCCTCAAGGTCATTTTGGGGTGGCCATGGGGGCATCCAAGATTGGCCTTAGGGCCATTCTTTTGCATGCACAACATGAGAAGGAATGACCGTGGGGCCATTCTTTTGCATGACCGCAAGGCCTTAAGGTCATTTTTGGGATGTGCATGGGGGCATCCAAGATTGGCCCTAGGGCCATTCTTTTACATGCACAACATGAGAAGGAATGACCGTGGGGCCGATCGTGCATGACCTCAAGACCTCAAGGTCATTTTTGGGATGGCCATGGGGCATTTTGGAGGGCCATGGGGCATCCAAGAATAGCCCTAGTGCCATTCATTTCATGCACAACATGTGTAAGGACCATTATTACATGACCCCAAGGCATAAAATATGCACCGTTTTACTTTAAAATGAATCACAGTGCATGAAATAGTGGCCATGGGGCATCCAAGAATGGTCCTAAGGCCATTCTTTTTCATGCATAACATGAGAAAGAATGGCGCTAGGACCATTCTTGTATGACCCCAAGACCTCAAGGTCTTTTTTGGGATGGCTATGGGGCATCCAAGAATGGCCTTGGGGCCATTCTTTTCATGCACAACAAGTGGAAGAATGACCCCAAAGGCCATTCTTGCATGACCCCAAGGCCTCAAGATCATTTTGGAATGGCCATGGAGCATCCAAGGATGGCCTCTTTTCATGCCAACAGGTGGAAGAATGGCCCTAGGGCCATTCTTGCATGACCACAAGGCCTCAAGGTCATTTTGGGATGAATATGTGGCATCCAAGAATGGCGATACAGACATTCTTTTCATGCACAACAAGTGGAAGAATGGCCCTAGGGCCATTCTTGCATGACCCGAAGGCCTCAAGGTCATTTCGAGATGGGCATGGTGGCATCCACGAATGGCCATAGGGCCATTCTTTTCATCTAGAATAGGTGAAAGAATGGCCCTAGGGCCATTCTTGCATGACCCCAAGGCCTCAAGGTCATTTTGGGATGGCCACGGCGGCATCCAAGAATGTCCTAAGGGCCTTTCTTTTAATGCACAATAGGTGGAAGAATGGCCCAAGGGCCATTCTTGCATGACCTAAAGCCCTCAAGGTCATTTTGGGATGGCCATGGAGGCATCCAAGAATGGCACAAGGGCCACTCTTTTAATGCACAACAGGTGGAAGAATGGCCCAAGGTCCATTCTTGCATGACCCCAAGGCCTCAAGGTCATTTTGGAATGGCGATAAGGCATCTAAGAATGGCCCTAGGACCATTCTTTTCATGCAAGGCCATTATTCCATGACCCAAAGGCCTGAAGGTCATTTTGGAATGGCCATGGCGCATCCAAGAATGGTCCTAGGGCCATTTTTTCCCATGCACAACATGAGGAAGAATGGCCCTAGGGCCATTCTTGCATGACCCCAAGGGCATTCGGAATAGTGGTCATGGGGGCATCCAAGAATGGCCAAGGGCCATTCTTGCATGACCCCAAGGACTCAAATACCCATTGTTTTACTTTGAGATGCATCCCAGAGCATGAAATAGTGGCCATGGAGAAATCCAAGAATGGCCAAATGGCCATTATTTTCATGTCAACATGTGGAAGAATGGCTCTAGGTCCATTCTTGCATGACCCCAAGGCCTCAAGGTCATTTTGGGATGGCCATGGGGGCATCCAAGATTGGCCCTAGGGCCATTCTTTTTCATGCACAACATGAGAAAGAATGACCGTGGGGCCACTTGTGCATGACCCCAAGACCTCAAAGTCATTTTTGGGATGGCCATGGGGCATTTTGGAGGGCCATGGGGTATCCAAGAATGGCCCTAGTGCCATTCTTGGATGGCCATGGGGCATTTTGGAGGGCCATGGGGTATCCAAGAATGGCCCTAGTGCCATTCTTTTCATGCACAACATGTGTAAGGACCATTATTACATGACCCCAAGGCCTAAAATATGCACCGTTTTACTTTAAAATGCATCACACTGCATGAATAGTGGCCATGGAGGCATCCAAGAATGGTCCTAGGGCCATTCTTTTTCATGCATAACATGAGGAAGAATGGCCCTAGGACCATTCTTGCATGACCCCAAGACCTCAAGGTCTTTTTTGGGATGGCTATGGGGCATCCAAGAATGGCCTTGGGGCCATTCTTCTCATGCACAACAGGTGGAAGAATGACCTTAAAGGCCACTCTTGCATGACCCCAAGGCCTCAAGGTCATTTTGGAATGGCCATGGGGCCTCCAAGGATGGCCTCTTTTCATGCAGAACAGGTGGAAGAATGGCCCTAGGGCCATTCTTGCATGACCACAAGGCCTCAAGGTCGTTTTGGGATGGATATGTGGCATTCAAGAATGGTGATAGGGCCATTCTTTTCATGCACAATATGTGGAAGATGGCCCTAGGGCCATTCTTGCATGACCCAAGGCCTCAAGTTCATTTCGGGATGGCCATGGTGGGCCATTCTTTTCATCTAGAATAGGTGAAAGAATGGCCCTAGGGCCATTTTTGCATGACCCCAAGGCCTTAAGATCATTTTGGAATGGCCATTGAAAAATCCAAGAATGGCCCAAGGGCCATTCACAACAGGTGTAAGGGCCATTCTTGCATGACCCCAAGGCCTCAAATATCCACTGTTTTATTTTGAAATGCATGACAAAGAATGAAATAGTGGCCATGGGGACATCCAAGAATGGCCAAATGGCCATTATTTTCATGCACAACAGGACCATTCTTTCATGACCACATGACTATTCTTGCATGACCCCAAGGCCTCAAGGTCATTTTGGTATGGCCATGGAGGCATCCAAGAATGGCCGTAGAGCCATTCATTTTCATGCACAACATGAGGAAGAATGGCCTAGGGCCATTCTTACATGACACCAAGGTCTCAAGGTCATTCTTGCATGACCCCAAGGCCTCAAGGTCATTTTTGGGATGGCCATGGGGATTCCAAGAATGGCCCTACGACCATTCGTTTCATGCATAACTGGTGTAAGGACCATTCTTGCATGACCCCAAGGTCTCAAGGTCATTCTTGCATGACCCCAAGGCCTCAAGGTCATTTTTTGGATGGCCATGGGGATTCCAAGAATGGCCCTACGACCATTCTTTTCATGCATAACTGGTGTAAGGACCATTCCTACATGACCCTAAGGCCTCAAATATCCACCATTTCACGCACAACAAGTGGAAGAATGGCCCAAGGGGCATTCTTGCATGACTCCAATGCCTCAAAGGTCATTTTTGGATGGTCATGGGCTTTTAAGAATGGCCTTAGGGCCATTTGTTTCATGCACGACAGGTGTAAGTACCATTCGTGCATGACCCTAAGGCCTCAAGGTCATTTTGGGCCATTCCTGGATGCCCAATGTCCATCCCAAAATGACCTTGAGGACTTGGGGTCATGCAAAGAATAGTCCAAGGGCCATTCTTGGAAGCCCCATGGCCATTCCAAAATGACCTTGAGGCGGCCCAGGGGTCATACAAAAATGGTCCTAGGGCTGTTCTTGGATGCCCCATGGCCGTTCCAAAATGACCTTGAGGCCTTGGGGTCGTGTAAGAATGGTCCTTAAACCTGTTATGCATGAAAAGAATGGCCCTAGGGCCATCGCTTTGCATTCATCGCAATGGATACAATTTGAATGGTTTATCAAGTACTTTAATGGATTTACTCTTAACAAAAGGGATGTTACAGTTAAAAAGGTGCCAACACCTTACTTATGTTTTGGCTCTGTGCAGTTTGTGTAGTTCATTGAAGGCTAGAATGGGAGCCAAGCCAAGCCAACTCTACAGGAAAGAGCAAAGATCAAGGAGGGAAATCCCTGGAGAACTCCAGCTCAGCCATTTGCCTCTGTCCAAAGTAGCCTCAAAACTCCTTCTCACCAGTGTGTAGATACTTTTGTACCTTAGGGTTTGAACCCCATCTTATCGTTTTGAAACAACAGCATAAGAGCCATCCATCTATCTTATCTTTATGAAACAACAGCATAAGAGCCATCCATTCTTGCTGCTATGGAGTAATCGAATTCTCTTCACACTCTTGCTATCGCTTGCATCTAGTGTTATCCTACTTCTCTCTGTGTGCACCTTCACAATGGTTTCAAGGCTCAAGTTTGTGTCTAGCTGGGAGACTCTATAGACCAGTCCCATGGCCATTCTTGCATGACCCCAAGGCCTCAAGGTCATTTTGGAATGACCATGGGGCATCCAAGAATAGCCTTAGGGCCATTCTTTTCATGCATAATAGGTTGAAGAATGGCCGAAAGGCCATTCTTGAATGACCCAAAGTCTCAAGGTCATTTTGGAATGGCCATGGGGCATCCACCAAGAATGGTCTAATAAGTGTAAGAGCCATTCTTTTCATGCACAATTGACCCCAAGGCTTCCAAGGATAGCCCTATGGCCATTCTTTTCATGTAATTTAAACTAATAATGGCCCCATAGAAGCATTCAAGAATGCCCTTGGGGCATGCTTTTATTTACCTAGGACCATTCCTTATGGTGATATGCATGAAGTTATCTTTTTTAGCTCTTGTGCATTGGTGCTTTATTTATTTTTGTAAATATGTTAGAACTATTTTTAAATTATCTTACAAAAATCACTTTTGCATAGGAAAAGATGTTAAGAAAAAGGAAGCTTTCATTTCTCTCAAGCATTGACATAGCCAGTGGGAGACTCAAAGGATTGTTACCTTGATCTCTACGACCTTCAATGCAAAAAGCTACATTGGATCAATCTCTTCATTCAGATGGAAGATAGCAAGGAGTATTTTAAGGGTATGGGACAAGTCTAGGCAATCAATGTTTCTGTGGTTGATTTGCATCAAGAAATCAAATGCATTGATGTTGAGACCCGTGAGGATCTCACATGTACCAACTCTCTCCCACTGCATGGAGGGATCGTATGAGGGTTGATCAAGAGAACTCTATGTTCTCTAGAGGGTGGAACCTAACTATAGAGAATGTCTCTAACATTACTTGTGAAATGCTATTCAATGCTTTCACTACTATGATACTACAAAAGAAAGTAACAAAGAGAGATGCAGTTTCTCGGGCTGGTGTCTCATCAAAAAGATTTGAAGTCAAAGGTACAAGAGGTGGCGACAACTTTAGAGATTGGGGGGTCCACTATAACCATTTCTAACCCAAAAGACCTAGTTAAGAAAGGAAAAAAGGCAAAGGATTCTCCTTTAGGAGGGATGGAGTAGTATGCACAATATTTTCCTCTGGGTTTATATGAGGTTTATATACTGAGTACAAAATCCCCGTGGAGAATTGTTTGGTAGCACCTAGTCACACTATATGTCGTCCCATGGACATTATCAAAGTAGAGGAAATTTGTGGATGCTTTGTTGGAAAGGCAAACAATCCTTGTTCATGTGTGTACCTAATGCCTATTAAGTTGATTTCTTAAGGGATACACGAGCCACTCACCAAGGAAGATCTAAGGGCAGGGGATGTTAAAAAATATGTATATTAGATCACAGATGGTCGCATTCTGTCTATGCAGCAAAGGCAACTATATCAGAGGATAATCTCTTGATCCGAGAGCTTACTCTACTTGAAAGATGTTTATCGGTATTGAAAGGCTCGAACTGTTGTGAATGCACCTCCAACAGTGACAATGGCTCGAATTGTTGCGAGAAATGCACCTCCAACAGTGACAATGGCCATCTCGAAGATGGCAAATCTAGAGGCACAATCATTCACAAAGCAGCCCTATAGTGACATATTAAAGCACTTGAGAAGCCAGTACGAGCATTTTAACAAGCCTTTAAGACTAGCAGTTGGAGTCCCAAAGGGACACCCTTCTCGTGTAAACTAGGATGGAAGTCATTGTATCTTATCTTTTTTAATCTTATTTGATAGCTTTTTTGATGTACCAGAATTGGAACTATCTTGTTGTTTATGTTCTGTTTGTTTTTTCATTGATGATAGAATTTCTCTTCGAGTGCATAGAAGCACGCACACATGGTTACATGCCCCGACGACATCTTCTATACTTGGCTAAAGATTATAGAAGATGTCGAGAATGGCAAACTTGCGGGAAAGAAGCCTAATCCATCTCATTTCAAATGCTTGTGTGGTTTAGAAGAGGACGTGATCAAGTTTATTCAAACAGAGCTTTTAAAAGGGGACATCTTGCTCTCGAAGGGGGTTGCAGACAAGGAAAAGATTGACATGGTTGATAGAGTGATGCTACACTGAAGCATGATAAGTTTTGCAAGAATAGCTATTGCTTCAATTCAACAATGTTAATGATTCAAAGAAATGCAAGGACTAGAAGGAGCTGGCTTCAACTTATCACATTAATGATAGTGTCTACCATATGCTTCATCAAAAGTGTGAGCCATGGATAAAGGAAAGATTGCAGGTTGGTAAGATGTTCTTGGAGTTTCCATTAGATGCAAAGGGTTACATACAATGGATTGTTGCTGTCAATATGGAAGAGCAAGTTGTGACTTATCTTCCATGGTGTATTCCCATTGTGAGCTTAGAGATGAAAGGTGAACACTTTTTAGCTTGATTTTATCAAAATCAAATTCCGATTGGATTGTGTGTCTTGGATAGCACAGAAGGGAGTGCAAGAGATATGCAGTGGATCATTGAGAGATTTTTGCAATTGTTGAATAGCATCATGGTAGTCTCATAATCACAATTTGCATTCCTTGCCTTGTTAAGGATTGTTGATATGGTGCGTCTGCAAGATGCTTTACAGAAAGTTCTTGGATGGCATAGAATGTTCTATGGTGATCTACATTTTGTGCATGATGCACCATGCAATGGTGCAATCAAGCTCTTAAGTGTGATTATTTTTTGGAACAAGGAAAACATGTATGAGGGCTATGACAACAATGTTGGCGCTCAGGGTCCCATCTTAGATACAACTATGTTACCATTGGAGTATGATAAAGTAAAGAGTATGGACCCCATAGTCTTTTTACAACTGAAAAAGGCCATGGTCATCGATCAGTGCATAAAGAGTTTATATATGCCAGATCTTATAATGATTGATGCATATAGTGATGGCTTTGTGTCAAAACAAGCACTGAACGTAAAAAGAGAGTTAATATGTCTAGTTGAGAGAGCTCAAGACCGTGAGGATGACATGCATTCCAATATCTTGGCATTTGCAAAGTTGGATCATAGTGTTAGATAGTGGGAAAAGATCCCTGAGGACCCACAACCAACTGCTACTTCTACCTCCCAGGCATTTATTTCATAAGCAGCTAAAGAAGCCCAACCCTTGCCTATGAGACAAAGAGATATTTCTTCTACAAGGAGTCTCATGGGCTAGCGGCATTGATTTTGTAAATTTCTTTTTCTTTATTGAATATAAATTTGTTGTTTACCTTAAGGTGTCTAGTTAAATATTTTGTGAAAGTTATTCTTGTCTCCTCTATGCACAATAGAATGGCTCTAAGTCGAAACTAAATATGAAAAGTTAGGTTTTTTTCCTATGCACATATAATGATTTAATAATGGTCATAGATCCATTTTGTTTATGCACATCAATCTTAAGATTGGCCCTAGGGCCATTCTTGCAATGCTCTAGTGTATTCTTCCAAGAATGGCCCCAGGACCATTCCAGTCTTGCATGCTCTTTGAGCCTCAAGATCGTATTGGAATGGCCATGGACCATCCAAGAATGGCCCTAGGGCCATTCTTGATGAGCATGTGCATGCAAGAATGGCCGGGGGCCATTCTAGCCTTGGTGCCACACCCAACTTTCTTGCATTCTTTTGGGCACCCAAGAATGGCCCTAAGGCCATTCTATTCTTGCACAAAAGATGCAAAAATGGCCCTAGGGCCACTCTTTCATGGCAAATAAGGCCAATATTTTGATATAAGGGCCTCAAAAATCACCTCTTAGTTGCCCTAGGGCCTGCAAGAATTTCCCGTGGGCCATTCTTGAATGATCCCCAGGGCTATTCTCTAAGTCTAAGGCCATTCTTACATCCTCTTTTGGTGTTAAGTTTGTGTTGGAATGGCCATGGGGCATCCAAGAATAGCCCTAGGGCCATTCTTTTTATGCACAATAAGGGCCATTCTTTTTATGCACAATAAGTGCAAGAATGGGCCATTCTTGATGCTCTTGTGTATGCAAGAATGGCCCTGGGGCCATTCTAGCATGGGCTTAGTGGATCACCCAACTTTCTTGCTTACTCATGGGCATCCAAGAATGGCCCTAAGGCCATCCTAGCATGGAAAATAAAGCCCTTAAAGGCCTCAAAGAACATGTAAGAGTGGCCCTGGGGAATCCTTGAATGGCTGCATGGCCATTCTTGCATGATGCGATGGCCTTAAAGGTAATATTTAAGATGGCTATGGGGCATCCAAGAATGGCCCTAGGGCAATTCTTTTCATACACAGGAGGCGCAAGAAACAGCCACTACTTGCCTTACAGGACTTAAACAACATGCAAGAGCGGCCTTGGGGAACCCTCATGTGCAAGAATGATCCTAGGGCCATTGTTTCATGGTGGCAAATAAGGCCTGAAAGAGTATTCAAGAGTGGCATGAAAGAATGGCCATTATTTTCATACACAAGTGCAAGAATGGCTCGTGGGCCATTCGTTTCTTGCACCACCACAAGTCGAAGAATTGTCCCAAGGTCATTCTTGCATGACCTAAGGGCCATTCTTGCATCCTCTTTCAATCTTAAGGTTGTGTTAGAATGGCCCTAAGGCCATTCTTTTCATGCATAACAAGTGTAAGAATGGCCCATTCTTGATGCTCTTGGGTAGGGTGTACATCGTTGGTGATGTAGAGTATGGAAATGTAGCAAGATACATAAACAGCTATATCAAGGCACAAACATGACATAAGAATGTCAATTCAACAACGTATGGCTACATATGTGTGGAAACCTTATGCAATATTCATGCTGGGTGAAGATTTGTTAGCTAATTATAGCTTTCTATGATTCTTTGTACGTTATTAATCGTTTACATTGTCAAGTTTAATCTCTTTCATAGTTTTAGTGTAAACGTCATGATTGTTGTACAAAGTCTATTCGTGTAATTGTCATGCACGGAAAGAATGGCCCTAGGCCATTCTTGAATTCCCCAACCCACTCCAACATGGCCTTGAGGGTAACTAAGAATTGTTAAGGACCATTCTTTGATGCCTTGTGACAACTCTAGCGTGGCCTTGGAGTGAAGCAAAATGGCCTAGGGCCATTATTTCTCCTCTTGTTCATGTGAGAATGACTCCGTGACTATTATTAGATGTGCGAGGGCCATTTCAACATGAGCTTTAGGTCATTAGGGCATGTAAGAATGACCCTAGGACCATCATTGCAATTGTTGTGCATGAGAAGAAAGGACCTAGGGCCATTCTTAGATTCCCAAGGTCAATCCAACAAGGGCTTGCATTAGAGCATGCAAGAATCTCCTAGGGCCATTCTTAGATTCCCAAGGTCAATCCAACAAGGGCTTGCATTTCAACATGACCTTCAGGTCATTAGGGCATGTAAGAATGACCCTAGGACCATCATTGCAATTGTTGCGCATGAGAAGAAAGGACCTAGGGCCATTCTTAGATTCCCAAGGTCAATCCAACAAGGGCTTGCATTAGAGCATGCAAGAATCTCCTAGGGCCATTATTAGATGCCCAAGGTCACTCCAACATGGGCTTGCATATTAGAGCATGCAAGAATCTCCCTAGTGCCATTCCTATTCCTATTTGTGTATTAGAAGAATAGCCCTAGAGGTCATGTTGGAATGGCCTTGGGGGCATCATAGAATAGCCCTTTTGCATGAGAATAATGGTCTATTCATGGAATGGTTGTGCATGAAAAGAATGGCTCTAGGCCCATTCTTTCTGTTCTTGTTTATGTGAGCACCACTCTATGGGCTATTCTTAGATGACCTAGGGCCATTCCAACATGACCTTGAGGCCATTAGAGCATGTAAGAATGGCCCTAGGACCATTCTTGCAATTGTTGTGCATGAGAAGAATGGCCCTAGGGCCAATTTTTGATGCCCAAGGCAACTCTAATATGGAAATCAGGCCATTAGAGCATACAAGGATGGCCATGGGGTCATGCAAGCACTGAAGGTAAAAGGAGAGGTAATATGTCTTGTTGAGAGAGATCAAGAACGTGATGACATGCATTCCAATCTCTTGGCATTTGCATAGCTGGATCATAGTGTTAGACAGTGGGAAAAGATCCCTGAGGACCCACAACCAACTGCTACTTCTACCTCCCTAGCATCTATTTCACAAGCAGCTAAGAAGCTCAACCCTTGCATGTGAGACAAATTTCTACTAGAGGTTTGGTTTCTAAGCTTATACGCTCAGAGAAAAGAAAATAATTTGTGTAACTGTTCACTAGGTGTATGCAAAGAGATATTTCTTCTACAAGGAGTCTCATGAGCTAGCGGCATTGATTTTGTATGTCTTTTTCTTTATTGAATATAAATTTGTCATTTACCTTAAGGTGTCTAGTTAAATATTTTGTGAAGTTGTTCTTGTCTCTTCTATGCATAATAGATTGGCCCTAGGTCCAAACTACATATAATAAGTTAGGTTTTTTTGCTATGCATAGTCTCTTGTATGCATAATATAATGATTTAATAATGGTCATAGAGCCATTCTATTTATGCACATCAACCTTAAGATTGGCCCTAGGGCCATTCTTGTAATGCTCTAGTGTATTCTTCCAAGAATGGCCCCAGGACCATGCCGATCTTGCATGCTCTTCGAGCCTCAAGATCGTATTGGAATGGCCATGGACCATGGCCCTAGGGCCATTCTTGATGAGCATGTGCATGCAAGAATGGCCGGGGGCCATTCTAGCCTTGGTGCCACACCCAACTTTCTTGCATGCTCTTGGGCACCCAAGAATGGCCCTAAGGCCATTCTATTCTTTCACACAAAAAGTGCAAGAATGGCCCTAGGGCCATTCCTTCATGGCAACTAAGGCCACTATTTTGATATAAGGGCCTCAAAATCACCTCTTAGTTGCCCTAGGGCATGCGAGAATTTCCCATGGGCCATTGTTGCATGATCCAAGGGCTATTCTCTAAGTCTAAGGCCATTCTTGCATCCTCTTTTGGTGTTGAGGTTGTGTTGGAATGGCCATGGGGCATCCAAGATTGGCGCTAGGGCCATTCTTTTTGTGCACAGTAAGTGTAATAATGGGCCATTCTTGATGGTCTTGTGCATGCAAGAATGGCCTTGTGGACATTCTTACATGGGCTTGGTGGATCACCTAACTTTCTTGCTTACTCGTGGGCATCTAAGAATGGCCCCTAAGGCCATCCTTGCATGGCAATTAAAGCCCTTGTTTTGCCTTAAATGCCTCAAAGAACATGTAGGAGTAGCCCTGGGGAATCCTTGAATGGCCCCATGGCCATTCTTGCATGACTCGATGATGGCCTCAAGGTCATATTTAAGATGGCTATGGGGCATCTAACAATGGCGCTAGGGCAATTCTTTTCATACACAGGAGGTGCAAGAAACGGCCACACTACTTGCCTTACAGGACTCAAACAACATGCAAGAGTGGCCCTCTCCTTAGGTGCAAGAATGTCTTAGGGCCATTCTTTCATGGCAAATAAGGCCAAAAAGAGTATTCAAGATTGGCCTGAAAGAATGGCCATTCTTTTCATGCACAACAAGTGCAAGAATGGCCCGTGGGTAATTTGTTTCTTGCACCACAAGTCGAAGAATTATCCCAAGGCCATTCTTGCATGACCCAAGTCAAAGAATTATCCCAAGGCCATTCTTGCATGACCCAAGGGCCATTCTCAAAGGCCATTCTTGCATCCTCTTTCATACACAACAAGTGTAAGAACGGCCCATTCTTGATGCTCTTGGGCATCAAGAATGGGCATCCAAGAATGGCCCATTCTTGATGCCCAAGAGGTCACTCTATGCTCATCTATATGTGGAGAGATAAGAATTGACTTATTATGTGCAGGAGCATGCAAGAAAAATAGGTGATCCATCAAGCCCATTCTTGATGCTCTTGGGCATCCAAGAATGGCCCATGGGACATTCTAGAATGGGCTTGATGGATCACCTATTTTTCTTGCATGCTCCTGCACATAATAAGTCAATTCTTATCCCTCCATGTATAAATGAGCATAGAGTGGCCTTAGGGAAATTTTATGCTTCGTATATTGATGAGAGGAGAGATATTCTCTTCTTTAATGGCATAGATGCAGGTTATACCTTTGTTACCATTTTATATTGGCTTCAAGACATGCTTTTCTACTTTTTTGTGTTCGATGAAGATTGTCATCTACTCCCCATATACTGTGTTGGATATTAGAATGTACAACAGGTGCCTTTCTAGTCTCCATTGTGTCTACCAATGGTGCAAAGTAAACTCGTATCTACATACAACCACCATGAACAATGCACAAGCTATTATAGAATAGTTATAGCATGCATTTCTAATCTCACTTATACTGCTTGTGCTTGGTAGTACAGACTTAGAAAAACAAGCATACCTCCCTATACCATGTGTTGTGTGATATGTGAGAGATCTTGATCCTCTTGAAACATCCGTTTTTCCTATTCCAATTGAAGAAATGTTCGAAATTAATAACGTAACCTTTATGGTCCATTATTCAACTATACGAGAAGCAGCTCTTGGACTTTTTTTATCCTCTTCTCTTCCAAGAGGTGTGACTATCCTTCATTATGGTGGAGACAAGTACTATCTCCACCACGATTGGAAGGAGTTGTGTAAGTTGAATCCAAGATTTTTGAAGTACTCATTTGAAGAGGATCCTAAGGTGGATAGCAGGGATTTAATATTCACGTGATCACAAGATTTTTTGTGATAATAACACATGTGAACAAGTTATTCACATGTTCTCATGTTACCGTTCACAAAATAACAGGTCACTTGCCATTTGGGAACCCCTTAAAAGCTTGGCTACACATGGGAATAAGCTATTCACATGTTCTCATGTTACCATCTTCACATAATAGCAGGTCAGTGGCCACTTAAGAAGATTTTTTATGCCCGACAAAGATAAATTTTTTAGGCCCTTGTGAAAGCTTTGTGAATATAACATGTGATCACAAGATTTTTTGTGTTATTAACATATGTTATTAACATGTTCACATGTTCTCGTTTACATCAGTGAAATCCCTGGTGGATAGTCCAGAGGATAGGGTGTACATCGTTGGTAATGTAGAGTATGGAAATGTAGCAGGATACATAAACAACTATCAAGGCACAAACATGAGATAAGAATGTCAATTCAACAGCATATGGCTACATATGTGTATAAACCTTATGCAATATTCATGCTGGTGAAGAGTTGTTAGCTAATTATAGCTTTCTTTGAATCTATGTACATTCTTGATGATTGATCGATAGAAATATTAATCATTTACATTGCCAAGTCTAATCTCTTTTATAGTTTTAGTGTAAACGTCATGATTATTGTATAAAGTCTATTCGTGTAATTGTCATGCATGGAAAGAATGGCCCTAGGACATTCTTGAATTCCCCAACCGACTCCAACATGGCCTTGAGGGTAACTAAGAATTGTTAAGGACCATTCTTTGATGCCTTGTGACAACTCTAGTGTGGCCTTGGAGTGAAGCAAAAATGGCCTATGGCCATTATTTCTCCTCTTGTTCATGTGAGAATGACTCCATGACTATTATTAGATGTGCGAGGGCCATTTCAACATGACCTTCAGGTCATTAGGGCATGTAAGAATGACCCTAGGACCATCATTGCAATTGTTCTGCATGAGAAGAAAGGACCTAGGGCCATTCTTAGATTTCCAAGGTCAGTCCAACAAGGGCTTGCATTAGAGCATGCAAGAATCTCCTAGGGCCATTCTTAGATGCCCAAGGTCACTCCAACATGGGCTTGCATATTAGAGCATGCAAGAATCTCCCTATTGCCATTCCTATTCCTATTTGTGCACTCGAAGAATGGCCCTAGAGGTTGTGTTGGAATGGCCTCGAGGCATCATAGAATAGCTATTATGCATGAGAATAATGGTATATTCTTGGAATGGTTGTACATGAAAAGAATGGCACTAGGGCCATTCTTGCTATTCTTGTTTATGTGAGGGTGGTTGCAAGATCAGGGTGCCCAGTTTTGTCCACTCAGGCACCCTGTAAACAGTAAAAAAACAGGCATTTGTTTACCTTTAGTGGCTAATCTCTCCTAGTAAATGAAGGAATTTCGTTTCAAGTTCTTTTGTTGGAACATCATATTCAAAGTTGGAAATATAGTTGCATAATTTGATTAAGCATTAGATAGTCAAAAGTCCTCATTTTCTTAGGTACAAAGTCAATGTATACACACTGTCCCAAATTTGAGCTGATTCCATAAAATGCTAATATCTTTTACATATAAACTCATATGAGATTCCCACTTTGTACCTTAGATCTTCACATAATATGGAGCTTAACTTGATTTTTTGAGAAAATTTTAAGATATTTGTCTATTTTCTTTAAATATTTCAAGGTCTTTAAAGTGTTATAATATACGCCACTTTTTGTACCCACAATAGGTACCACTAAAAGTCCTCAATCTTGTAGATCAAAAGAGTGGGTAGATACTGAGACATTAGTAGAATGTGGTGGTTAGTGAAAATTGCAAATCCAATGGTTGGATTTTTAATGATCTCTTTTTCAAAATTCTTCCAGACTATCAGAAGGCCTGCAAATATTAATAATCTAATTAGTAAAATTACATTTTTGATGTGAATCATTTAAAACCTATAGGGACTAGTGTACTTGTAATGGTGCATCTATGGAAAAATAAATTGGATCACTCTAAGTATGGAAAGATCATTTGTTTATCATTTCATCATATTTTTAATTAATTTTGATTAATTAGACTAATTTATATTAATTTAAGTTATACTGGGTTAATTTAAGGGCAAGCATATTTTCTATTATTTGCTTGATCTCATTTTAAGTACCTTACCGCCTAAAACTTGCTCTCCAAGCATTGTCCCAGTCCAGCAGAAACTGGATAAAACTGGACACCCTGATCTTGCAACAACCCGTGAGCACCACTGTATGGGCTGTTCTTGGATGACCTAGGGCCATTCCAACATGACCTTGAGGCCATTAGAGCATATAAGAATGGCCCTAGGACCATTCTTGCAATTGTTGTGCATGAGAAGAATGGCCCTAGGGTCATTTTTTGACGCCCAAGGCCACTCTTACATGGCAATCAGGGCATTAGAGCATGCAAGGATGGCCTTGGGGTCATGCTATTGTGTATGGAATGAATTCCCCTAGAGCAAGGTTATCATAGTTTAAATTTTGTGAAAGTTAGAGAATTAAATTGGCTACCATGTCTTTTTGTTTAAAAATTGCTTACTTGTAGATAAGTTTTGTGCATTCTTTTAGTTTGTTGAGATTTGCATGGTGAACTGGATGCTACCAAGTCATTGGCGAAGTTCTAAGGCAATAGAATTGAAGCCATTTTGCTACGACAGCAAATATATCAAAAGTTATATCTAGGAGCTTTATTACTTTTAAGTAGATATATATTTCCTTGAGAAAATATTTGCTTAAAAAAGAACATATTTGTTTTACTATGCATATGGGTACACCATTGTCTAGGCCATATCATGCTTAAAAATGTTATCATTAGAGTTATTTTGCGCAGGAGCCTCTTATGATCCGTATTATGAAATAATGATAACATCAAGCATCGTGGATACTAGCACGAATGAAGTTGCCATTGAAGTTGTGGAGGAGTCAATTCCACTTGAGAAGGAGATTCGCTCAATAAAAAACACATCTAAGAGAGCAATGCTAAATGTAGTATTGGATTTAAATGGATAGTAGTCTTGAAGCGTTGCTTCCAGCCATGTTCTCTACACCAATCCATTATGTATGCTCCAAATGAGAAGGAGATTTGTTCAATAAAAAACACATCTAAGGGAGCAATGCTAAATGTGGTATTGGATTTAAATGGATAGTAGTCTTGAAGCATTGCTTCCAGCCATGTTCTCTACACCAATCCATTATGTATGCTCCAAATAGATATGTTATACTTCATCCATGGTGTATATCATTTTTGTAGAATGTTTTAGAAAAATTCAATGTTGGTATGTGGTCAACTTCTGCAACACAAGAAAATGTTCTCCAGATGGTGAGAGCTTTGCAAGAGAAAGCTGGGAGAATACTTCCTTTCTTTGCTATTTTGAGTCAAAATGCATGTTATAGTTTTGAGAAGAGAAAAGTGTTCAGGCCAGATAACCCAGGTGTTGAGGCAATGTTTAAACCACTTGCAAGAATGTCAAAATCCTTTCAATGTGATCCAGTGAGGATAGTTTTTATTCATGTATCTCCATATAAAGCTTGTGTTGCTCCTTCTAATAACTACATCTTTCCAAACAAGTTTGATTTAGATAAGAAAGATGACAATGTTCTCATGGGAGAGCTACTACCATACTTAATGCTTCTTGATTATGCAGAAGATATACGCATTATCATTGAAAATATTCGATATGGTCAGCTCCCAATATCAAATGGCCATGATTTTTATAACCTTGTTGGTGATGTTACCCTGGGGGCTTGGGGGAGCAGTGTCAGAACATTGCGAATTTTGAGCTTGCACCGCTACTGTAGAGCCCAAATTCGCAGTATTCTAGCACAACTTTCCTAGCCCTCTAGGATCAATTCTGATGCATTGGATGACAAATAATGTATTTTTACACATGGTTAAAGCTGTTTTCATGTTGTAAACTATTGTTTCTCACAATCCGTGTACTCAATTTCTTTGTAAATGCATCAGAAATGACCCTCAGGGCTTGGGGGAGTAGTGCGAGAACAGTGCAAATTTTGAGCCTGCACCGCCCACTGTAGAGCCCAAATTTGCATTGTTCCATCACAGTTTTCCCAACCCTCCAGGAGTAATTCTGATGCATTGGATGATAAACAATGTATTTTTATGATTAAAGGTGTTTTTATCTTGTAAACTATTGTTTCTCACAATTAGTGTACTCAAAGTTTCATTATAAATGCATCAGAAATGATCCTCAGTGGGGCTGGGGGAGCAGTGCCAGAACAGTGCGAATTTTGACCTTGCATCGCCACTGTAGAGCCCAATTTTGCATTGTTCTAACACAGTTTCCCCAGCCCTCCAAGAGCAATTCTGATGTATTGGATGACAAACAATGTATTTTTACACATGATTAAAGGTGTTTTTATCTTGTAAACTATTGTTTCTCACAATCAGTGTACTCAACTTCATTATAAATGCATCCGAAATGATCCTAAGTGGCTAGGGGAGAAGTGCCAAAACAGTGTAAATTTTTAGCCTACATCGTCGTGATGTAGAGGCCAAATTTGCACTATTCTCGCACAGCTTCCTTAGCCATCCTGGAGCATTTCTGATGCCTTGGGTGACAAACTGGCACATGATAGACACTCCATGTTAAACAAACATGATGACACCAAGACATTGTAAGCGAAACTTAAAATTGAACTTATCATAAGGTTACAAATGAAAGCCAGATAGGTTTATTACAAAGGGGGGTTTGAAATAAAAGAGTTGCTTCAAAAAGCAGGTTAACATCTAAGATCTCTAGATCGTATTGCGCTCGCCTCAAATACTCCAAGCTTGTTGCATGTCCTTGGCAGAAATGGTAATCCTCTTTGAAATAAAAGAGTTGCTTCAAAAAGCAGGTTAACATCTAAGATCTCTAGATCGTATTGCGCTCGCCTCAAATACTCCAAGCTTGTTGCATGTCCTTGGCAGAAATGGTAATCCTCTTTGCATGTATTACAAGGAGGTTGGTGTGTTCAAAAAGCCCAACAAGGTAAGCCTCGGCATCTTCTTGCAATGCTTCAAGGGTAATCCCCTGCACACGGAACTCTATTCTATATTGTTGGAGAATCTCCTTGACTGTACAAGGGCTCTTCTTATCAGCAACTTAGTGTTCCTCTGATAAAACTTGATTTCTTGGAGAGCCCTATGCCCTTGGCGCATCCTTCTCCTTGGAGCTCTCTGTGTTGTGTTGGTGCATTGGCAAGGTTGGGACTTCCTTGGTTTGAAGAGCTTGACCTTTCTATGCTTGCGTGCACTTGCGGTAACCTCCCCTTGATCTCTCTCATAGTCTGAATCCTTCTCCTGCTGTAATACCTGTGTATTATTAAGAGACTAAGGTTATGTAAAAGGGGAGGAGAAGGGTGTGTGTGTGAAGGGACTTAAGGTCCACTAGCTCACCTAAGCTAGTGGACCTTAAGTCCCTTCACACACACACCCTTCTCCTCCCCTTTTACATAACCTTATTAAGAGACTAAGGTTATGTAAAAGGGGAGGAGAAGGGTGTGTGTGTGAAGGGACTTAAGGTCCACTAGCTCACCTATTTAAAGGTGTAGCTAGGAGGAATTTTGTATTGAGCAAGAAGCCTAGTTATATTTTGAGCAACTTAATAAGCAAGATATTTTCTTGTATTTTGTGAGTCTCTCTCCTCCACAGCTAACCAGTACATTGTAATAAGAGCTAGCTTATGGCTACAGCAGCTAGCTACTATCCATGCTCATGTTTCACTTAATATAGTTCTTGCTCTCTTAGACTCACTCTTCTATGTCTTGTTGCGTTAATATCTATGGACTCATACTCCTTGCAATGCTTTATATACTTTATATTCCTCCTAGCTGCATATGGATAACGATTTGTATTGGTGGAAGGCTTATCAAACTTTGCCTACAACTAGAGTGCTTTGGTAGCCTTATCTTTATTTGCCTGTACAAGTGCACGAGTGTGCTTAAACAAAACAAACGTGAAGTTGAATGCATTATACTAACATAGCCCACCAGAACCACCAGCAATGATAGCCCACCCATTTTTCTCAGGCAAGTAACAGCTGAGCTGATCTAGTGTGCAGCACAGCAGAACCACTAGTGCTCGAGCTGTATATATAATAGGAGCGGCGATCATATTGCGAGGGAGACTCTTGGTAAGGAGGGGGAGGCGACTCTTGGTAAGGTGGCGTGTGCTGGGGAGGCGGTATAGTAAGGAAAGGGGGGGGCTTGTGTTGGGGAGGGGGGGATCCATAGTAGCCGCCGGCTAGGAGTGGGGAAGCCATGGAGGACAGCACCACCAGAACCACCAGCAATGATAGCCCACCCATTTTTCTCAGGCAAGTAACAGCTGAGCTGATCTAGTGTGCAGCACAGCAGAACCACTAGTGCTCGAGCTGTATATATAATAGGAGCGGCGATCATATTGCGAGGGTGCTGAAAGTCTTGACGTAGTAGTGAAGTCCTCTGATCGCTTGAAATTATGCGTCGATCTCTTCAACCCGCCTTTTTCACCGGTGAAGTGTGTGTCGTCGGTCGCAGTGGCATTGCCACGACTTTCCGCGTCCAAACGATCTCCCTTTCGCTTCCACCGTCGAGACTCTTTCCTCTCCTCTTCGCTTTCGCTTCCAAGCTCCACCGTCAAGCGGCTGGCATCGTACGTAGCTCCCATGGGGCCTTCACATCAACAACAGGTGTCTCTCTACTACTACTAAACGTATTACGCCTTCACATCAACAGCATGTGTCTTGCAGCGCCGAAAAAGTTCTATTGGCGTGTGTGCCCGTGTTTTTTTTTTACTGCAAAGAAATTTATATTAAGTATCAAAAAAGATACAGCACCCTAAGGTGAACACTGGAGCTTATGGACTTTCCTAAGCAGTAGATCCACAGTAGATTAAGTGTGTGCCCGTGTTTACTTACATGACAAGGGCTTTTTTTTTGGGGGGGTTAATATGTACTTCTTTGTGGCAACTCATAAATATTTACCTTAGAGAACTAGAATGCTTGGGTATCCTCATCCACTTGATTGCTTGCTCTTGTGCGTTGTCAACGTGCTTTCAAAGTACGTGTGTCATCTTCGAACATTGAAATGAGCTTGAATTTGAAAGCATACTTGGTAGGGATGCTAGAGTGACATCCGCACAACAATTGATGAACCTCAAGCGTGTGCTTATATTTGGTGGAGATCTCAAAGTACCTTGCAAGACAAAACGTTATAGATTCATTGTTGCCACATTTGAATTTGAGTTCCATATCATTACTCAAGTCATAGGACATTTGTGGTTGTTCATGTGAGTGAGGGGGAAAAAAAACCGTGTATAAAGCATGGTGCGGAGTTGGCACAATCCTCCCCAAAACATAATAAACACAGGGAACTCGCCCTTCCCCCGTTTCCAAAATAACACTACCGATATCGAAAGTGGACCAAAGATACACCTTCAATGTTGAAGGTGGCCACCATACCTTCACCGCTCTTGAAGTCTAGTGCCCTTCAAAGCTTGAGAATTTGATACACATCTTGCAGATGCTCCCAGAAGATGTCATGCTTCTGCCAGTAGTCCGACGCTCCAGTCTCCCATAGCTTCTCCATAGACCTTGGCAAAGTCAGATTCATGGTCTCGTATGCTCACAATTTTGCTGCCTTCAGCACCTCCTGCGTGCTCCACGAGCATGAATCTGTAAACATACTTGGAAAGGGTGCTAAAACCACGTTTGCCTATCGATGAACTTCACGCCTACGCTGATGATCGATGGAGATCTTGAAGTACCTCACAAAAGGATAATTACAAATTGGTTAGGACATCTGAATCTGATTGCCTACGTTTACAAGGCCGAAACTAAGAAGAATGGCACCCTATTGTAAAGGCCAGGTCACAAGCAGCACCTCCCTTCTCTCTCTGCATTGGTTATCAAGTGTCAAACTACACCCCTGCTCTTTTCTTTCTATGCATGATGCTAGCACATAGGCGTCGAGCTCCACACCTCCCTTTTCTTCATTCTCTACAAAGGCAAGCCTTTCTTACTCTTTGGTATACAGACAGAGCTTCTCCCCTCTCCGGCCAGGTCCCTTCTCTTCTTGCCCTTCACGGGCCACGAGGCAGTGATCTCGTTAAGTGGTGAGGCAGAGGGCAAGGAGAAGCAGGTTCGCAGGGGGTCTTAGGGGTTTGCAAAGCACGGTGTCCCATCCGCGTCAATCCAAATTTGTTTTTTCTAGAGTGTTAGCTTTTTTCCTCTGCCACGTAGACTTTTGTCCATGCTATGTGGACCTTTAAGCAAGCTTTCTTTTCTACAAGGTTTTGAGGCTACCTAAGTTAAAAATGTATTTTACTTAATTACCTTTATAGTTTACATAAAACAATAATAATTTTATAAGAGAATACAACGGGCAATGTATGCACAAGAAGACTCATAAGAAGTAAGATCTTTTACAACATAATAATTTAAAACTCAAATTGTACAATAAAAAATATAAAGAGAAGGGGCTGGTCGACCAGCCCAGCCCTGGATTGGACATGATCAATCGCTCGGTGGATGTCAGAGAAGAAATGTAAAAATCACCAAAGAAGACATGCTAGCAAGATAGGCGACCCCTTACCTATGAATTTTTCATGAATAAAATGACCTCTTTTTCTTTATGAACTTACAGGTTTTTTTTCAAAATCGATTTTGTAAATGTATTTCTTTAAATTTACCTTAAAATTTTGAATTTGAAAACTCTTTCATTTGAACTCACTTGGTATACTTACATATTTTAAGGTGAGTCCCCCGAGGTGGGAGTGAGCCAATGCTAGAGCATAGAGTATGAAGCAGATCTTTTATTTGCAAGGCAGATCCAGCCCAAAGCTAAAAGCCAAGCAAAGTGAAACAAAGCTAATCAGTGGCCGTGCCTAATCCGAAAGACCAGAATTGGATACATTACATTAATATCGAAGCAGACCGTCCAGATTTCGGATCCCATAGTCAAAGTAGAATTGGCTTCAGATCCAGCAGTGACGGCTCATCTTGCACAAAATCCATCTTACAAACGTGGACGCCATTCGAGCTCATTCTATTTTTGTGTGTGCCTCAAGGTGATTACACTATTGTCAATGTAGTGGGGGGCTTACGTAAAAATATATATATATATTAAAAATGTGTAAAAAGGAGATTTTAAAAACCCCTTCTATTGAACCCGCATGCTACACTTACATTTTTATGAGTGACCACCCCCCCTTACCCCGAGCACTTATATTGCTTGGAGGCATTGCAATCAAAGATGGATGGGTTGTATGACATCTTTGGAAGGAGAAATCTTATGAAGAAGCTAGTGCACATATGTCAGGATTTAGTGGACAATGAGGATGATAATAGTGATGATGAGAGTGATGTTGACCTCTTGATAGCCAAGATATTGGGATAGATATGATGAGAGTTGAGGGTGCATAGGAGAACTAAGAAGGCGGAAAGTGCGAGGAGGATTTTTTGAATGTACCTAGCTTTACATCGAATATTTTCCATGGTTTTGTAGATGGTCAACATGGTCAGGATGATAGATATGCCGATGTGCATAGCTCTGACTGACATGTCTATGATGATGTCATATTGCCTCATGATTTGAGAGCATTGATTATGTGGTATATAGGATGGATGCCATGATTATGTGGAGTATGTTGTCCATGATGATGGTGTGATTTTTTATTTTCCAGAGGAGGAAAATTTTATGGTTTATGATAGCCAAGTTTCTTCTCATGTTTCTAATGATACTTTCACACATGATACAATGATGCATAGTGATATGGTGCATAGCGATCTCATACAGATTCTTCATGATGATCGAGAGGATCTAGCTTTGGCTAGTATTGAATTGGATGCAGATATGATGAGTATGTTTCACTCTATTTATGGTGATCGAGTTCTTCATGTGAGTGTGGAAACTTACATTGAGTCTACTACACATGATCTAGATATGGAGGTTCTATTGATTAAGCCTAGTATGCATGAAAATGATGATCACATTGATGTGGTATTATTTGATGGTTCTACAGAATCTCTAGTTATTAATCTTCATGGTGTGTGTTCCATATATGATGGGACCATGTTGATAGATTTTTCCATGTGATGGAGGGTTTATCCCAATTTTTTTATGAGGCATGATGGGGGTGATTTGCATATCCATGCTATGGTTTCTTATGCTATGCATGATGGGATTTATTTATCTTTCCATGCTCATATTGATGGATGCTCAGGAATATGCTACTAGACTATATGTTGCAGTGGGATAGCATGGATTTTCCTATGCTATTATTAAAGGGATATCATTCACCTATGGTTCTATATTCTTTGGTGTTGACATGGAGGATGAGGTCCTTGAAGACTCTTTTGGTGCTTGGCCACACACATGCAAGATGGAGAAGATTTCTCTTATTTTTATGGATCAGGAATTGTGCATGAATGATGTGCTAACTTATGATGATGTGCTGACTTATGATGATTCTCTTCATCATGGTGATGATGCTTCTATTGATTGCGAGCATAGTTATCCACTATGTGCTTCATTGGATAATATGGTTCTAGTGCTTGTGATCATGTGTATGATGTACATGATGAGGATGTTCCAGATGCAGATTCTATTATGGTGGATCATGGTGATTCTATGATGATTTCCTTGGTGGATGATTTGACCATCTATGAGTTGCTGATGCAGATGCTTGGTGATCATGTGTATGATGTACATGATGAGGATGTTCCAGATGGAGATTCTATTATGGTGGATCATGGTGATTCCATGATGATTTCCTTGGTGGATGATTTGACCATCTATGAGTTGCTGATGCAGATGCTTAGATTTTATGTGGCATGGTTTTACGGTGACAATCTTTCACCACCCATGTGTTTCATTGACTTATTCTTTTGGTGGTATTCCTTTCTTGGCATGTGTCCCAGCTATACTGGAGAATCGACATTGTTATATGTACCAATTTTTGGAGGTTCTTCATCGACATATCTTTATGGTGTGATAGGCTATTTTTGGCCTATGATGCAGATGCTAGAGCTTCATGCATATGTTTTATGTGGCAGTTTTACATGGTCCATTCCATGCTCTTGGAGTGTGGACATCATTATTGATTCATGGTTTCATATATTCATATTGTATGATATAGCATGGTATTGCATTTATCTCATGGGATTTTATTTCTTATCAGCTGTGTGGGTTTGACCTTCAAATTCCACCAAGTGTGCTAGATGTTTGGCTTGAGGTGCACCCATGTGCACTCAGTCTTATGGTACAGCACTTTCACACTTGTGATGTGAGGAGGTGTGACGTGTGGGTTGTGCCCTCTCGGGTCACAACCACCCTCACACCCTTTTCTCTCACATTGATACACGCTGAGCATTATACGTTGATGATCATGGATATGGATACATGTCTTGCATATTTCTCCACCAACAATGTATCTATATAGACATGTATAGGTGGGCCCAACCATGACATGACTACATAGGTCCCTGATCATAATCAGTGCCATTGTCTCATGGTGTAGAATTGGCCCATCAGGATGTACTAGACATTTATAGTAGCATATCCACCCTTTGGGTGTGAACAACTGTTATTTAGTTTCGGTCAAAAAAAGTCTTGATGCCTACAAAGCATGTACTTGGGTGGTTCTACTAACATGGAGTATCATTTAAGTCGTGCAATATTTCTATAATACAATGGAGTATCATTTGAGTCGTACAATATTTCTCTATTAGGATTTATCACATCTTTGTCTCTCTCCACATACGACCATGTCTATCCAACATATCCATTGAGCAAACCCTAATCTTGCTTTTCACATGCTCCATCACTACGACATATTGGCTAGATACCGAGGCTAATCACCCGACGGTTTGGGCAGATAGTAAGTCTATATTAGATAAAATGGGAAAAATCTTACATTTTGGGAATTTTCAAATTGGTATGTTTCGTATAAATTGGGAATTTCCCACTTATTGTGGGAATTTGTACGTGTGTAAAGAATGGCCGCTTGGCCATTTACAAGGAGATAGATAGATCATGTAGGAAGGTGGTGTTGATAAACACCATAACAAGGAAGCCGCATAGAGAGAGAGAGAGAGAGAGAGAGAGAGAGAGAGAGAGAGAGAGATATGTCTTGTACAATAATACCCACAGACTTCATGATTGTGGATCAAACTAATAAATGAAACTCTACCCTCAATGGCAACAATTAAATGAAACAATCTTTAAATTTAAATACCAAGTCTTGATGAACAAGTATGATGATAGATTATGATGGTGGAAAAACAATCTCGTTTGCAAATTAGGTTGTGAGAAATAGAAAATTTCAAATAAGTGAGATTGCTGCATTCATGCAAATTTAAAGCACAAAAGTCATAACTCTTCAATGTAGGCACTTTCAAAGTCTTCCTCATGAGGTTGATCTGCTGCATTTTTACTATCATGCAAATTTAAAGCACAAAAGTCATAACTCTTCAATGCAAACACTTTCAAAGTCTTCCTCATGAGGTTGATCTGCCCCCCCTAGGCGCATTCCTTCTTGTGCTTTTTTGGCTTGCTTGAATGGTATCTTGATTCTTGTATAAGGCCCTGGTTTTCTGGGCCTCCATGACCAAACAATTGTATAAGGCCCTGGTTTTCTGGGCCTCCATGACCAAACAATTGTATCCGCCTCTTCCCACACCCGAGGATCTACCTTGTTCTCCACCCAAAACCCCTTCCAACAATCAGCATAGGCCTCCGCATCTGTCAAACCACCCTATCCATATCAATTTTTGATTCACCCATAGCAATCCAAATAGGATACATATCTCTGTTTGGTGGGAGCAACAAGATAAAATCCCCTTGCTGGACATCTAGCATTGGGTTGAATTCTTCTCTTGGTTTCTCTCATTGAGGCCCAGAGTAATTATCATTGTACTCCTCATAACCTAAGAACCTTTCAGGCTCAAAGGAAGCATCCATGTCCCACTGTTGAAAGCCTTGAGACTTTGGCCAAAAATGTGTGTACAATCTAGCCTCCGATGCTATAATTGGTTTATCAAGCTCTTGGATTACATTATTCCAGTATTCTATCGCCATAGGTCTATAATATCTTGGAACAAAAGAACCGTTTCCAAGATTTTGCCAAAATCTAATATAAGACTTTATACCTGATATCACATCCTCATGCCCCTTTACATGCTCTGCCATCGACAACAAAGGTGGATGACCTGGCGGTGGTAACATTGGCTTACCGCGTCACTATCTTTCTTCCACGTTGGAATACCTCCGCCACTAGGCCTCCAATCAGGTGTTGCTACATGCACTTTATATTGCATTAATCGTGTGTCCCCATTCATGAAGAATCGAAATTGAAGTGGCCTACAAGTGCATCTTGCCCATCACAAATGTATCCATCACAATATTGCTTGAAGTCAGGCACTTGAGTTAGCAAAAAAGGCACTGGTGATGAAGAGCTTGATCTGGTCCTTAAGGTGTCCATCAAATGTGGTAAAGTGAAGGTCTGTCCGACTCTCAATTTTTTTGAGAACCTATTAGACATTGCATCTATGTCTTCATGTGTGTGCTCGACTATTAAAAATCCCAATTGAATAGTTTTAAAAAAAATCCCTTGCAACTAGAAGAGATAGATATGCAAACAAATATCGATTCTTTTTTTCACCTGCATAATTATCTAGTTGCAGTAGCAAGTTCTCTGGCAATTTGCAAAAAGCTCAAATCACATTGACACCTTGTAAATCTTTTGGACCTAATGCATTTTCTCCTGGAACAATGGTTGTTGTGGAATTTGCATGTGCATTGTCACTCGTCGATACTTGCTAGCCACCAATAAGCTCTTTACCACCAGTATCATAGTGGTAATCTAAAGCTTCCCTTGAGTTCAAGGCATGGAGAAGCAAAACATTGCTCCTTGAATCCCCATCTATAGCTAGATCACTAATGGGGTGCTTATCCAACCGCTCTAGGTTATGCAAACACGATGCAATTGATCCAATTGTGAGATTAGGATCCGATGGCCATAACCCATTTAGCATAAAGTGACCATAATGCCCCTCCCCATGTCCATGAGTGATCATACCAATAAATGCCACCTGTAGTTGCCATGGTGAATCTGTGTCCTTTGGTACCATTCGTAATCTAGGAATGGCCGTCTTTTTTGATCCATCTTATAATGGATGATGCACACATATTTCTCTGGTTGTAATTCTCAAAATGCACGCCATGCATAGTACATGTTTCTACAACTCTGTTGCTGACTCATGTGAACTTTTATTTCCTCCTTGATCTTTGTTCTTTCCTGTAGACTTGGCTTGGCTCCCATTCTAGCCTTCAATGAACTACACAAATTGCACTTAGAGAACTCACTTGTCTTTGTCAATGCCACGTGGGGATACTCTTGATTCCATATCCTCCCAAAAGGAGACTTGGATAACTTCTTTTCATATCCCCACATGGCATTATCTTTGTCAATGCCACGTGGGGATACTCCTGATTCCATATCCTCCCAAAAGAAGACTTGGATAACTTCTTTTCATATCCCAATTGATCAAGCGTTGTATTGATCTCATCTAATATGTTAACTTGCTTGTATGTTTTTGGTATCCTTAACAGAGTCTCCCTTGAGCCATCCAGCATAGTTCTACTCTTGTTAGGAATCCGCTCTGAGTTAACGAGGTTGATGAAGTCCTCAAGTAGTGCTCTAGCCATACCAGTATGCTCAAGGCTTCTTTGGACTATCCCTGTGTTTCCATGTACATTTTGGTTGCACACCAGCCTCAAACTTTTCCCTATAGCAGTAAAAGGTTTCGGGATTCCATGCACCTCATACCATGATCAGCAGTAGACACCCACCCCATTAAGTTTAGATTCATATTTAATCTTCTTTGTTTTTGAGTCTTGTAGCCAAGACACAGAGACCAAGACACAGAGAGCACATCCTATACATAGTTTGTCTGAATTTCTTGAGATTGTCCCCCAAAATCTTGGCATATGCGCATTATCATGTCGCGATCTGCAGGCTAACAACATTTATTTTTACAACAATCAATAGAGGCAACCCTTTGCACTCATTCCATTGACAAATAGAAACTCAAAGTTGGTGGTTCTCTCTCATTTGGAGTTCTTTTTATAAAAGTATAGCTTCTCTTTTTTGAGGTTGGGACCTCCTGAACCACCATTGGATACTCAACAGTGTTCTCCTCACCATCACCCTTTGCATGTCTTCATCAAAGGCAATATAGCGCCGCAATGGAATATTGTCTAACATTGTAATTTTCTTGATAGGCCACTTAACTAAGTTGATGTTGTCCACCTCATAACCATTTCCACTTAATGTACCCTCTTGCGCCCTATCAACAACCACACCTACACAATGCTCACCAAGTTGTTCAAAGTTGACACAGTTTTCTGGAAGCACATACAGTACCAAACCATTGTACATCATCTAGGTGTTGCTCTCATCCCATAAAAGGACATTTTTTTCTCTTCCAAGACTCTTGAGTTCTGATATCAGACTCTAAAGATGTCACTAGTATAGCATCCACAATTGCTTGTCCATCTACATTTTCCATTTGCTCTCCAAAATTTGGAGAATCTCTAAAAGGCATTAACATAACTTTAGTCCAATGGAGTCCAAACTGCACCTCTTAGATCTCTTGCATCCATAGCTGGAAGGGGAAGGTCTATATCCTTAGCACATTTCTCTATAAACAGACACATTCCCTTGACCGATCTTAGAGCCACTCCAAAACATCTTTGGATTTGTTCTAGAGATGCAACCAACTCCAACACATTCACCTGCTAGCATCATAAAGACCTTGTCTCCAGGTCGAGCATCCATACCTATATCAATATGATAACATCATAGAGTTAAGAATAGATCGTGAAAACCTCCAACGATGAAAACATAATACACTCAATTTTGTTCATAATACTAGGGTATATTTGAAAGGGCTAGGATGGCTAGAAAGGTATCATGTATGTCCCCATTCTCGCATGACCCCAAGGCACATAGGTCATGTTGGAAATGGCCATGGGGCATCCAAGAATGGCCCTAGGACCATTCTTGATGCTCTTCTACATTCAAGAATGGATATGTGGCACACCCAACTTTCTTTCATGCTCTTCCAAGAATGGCCATAGGGCAAGAATGGCCCTGGGGCATCCAAGAATGGCCCTAGGACCATTCTTGATGCTCTTCTACATTCAAGAATGGATATGGGGCCATTCTAGCACACCCAACTTTCTTTCATGCTCTTCCAAGAATGGCCATAGGGCCATTCTTTTCTTATACAACGGGTGCAAGAATGGCCCTCGGGCATCCTAGAATGGTCGTAGGGCCAGACTTGATGCTCTGGTGCATGCAAAAATTACCATAGGGCCATTCTAGCATAGCCTTAGTGCCACCCAACCTTCTTGCATGCTCTTGGGCAAACAAGAATGGTCATAGGGCCATTCTTTTCATGCACAACCGGTGTAATAATGGCCCAAGGACCATTCTTTCATGGCAAATAAGGTCATTGTTCTGCTTTAAAGCCCTCCAAAGAGTATGCAAGATTGGCCCTAGAGCATCCAAGCATGGCCCCAGGGCCCAAGGCACATAGATCATGTTGGAAATGGCCATGGAGAATCCAAGAATGGCCCTAGGGCCACTCTTGATGCTCTTCTACATCCAATAATGGATATGGGGCCATTCTAGCATGGCCCTAGGGCCACTCTTGATGCTCTTCCACATCCAATAATGGATATGGGGCCATTCTAGCATGGCCTTGGTGGCACCCAACTTTCTTTCATGCTCTTGGGCATCCAAGAATGGAAGGCTAGGGCCATTCTTTTCTTGCATGCTCTTGGGCATCCTAGAATGGCCCTAGGGCCACTCTTGATGCTCTTCTACATGCAATAATGGATATGGGGCCATTCGAGCATGGCCTTGGTGGCACCCAACTTTCTTGCATGCTCTTTGGCATCCAAGAATGGCCATAGGGCCATTCTTTTCTTGCATGCTCTTGGGCATCCTAGAATTTCCCTAGGGCCAATCTTGATGCTCTTGTGCATGCAACAATGGCCCTAGTGCCATTCTAGCATGGCCTTGGTGCCACCCAACCTTCTTGCATGGTCTTGGGCAAACAAGAGCATGCAAGAATAGCCATAGGGCCATCCTTTACCTAATCATCACAAGTGCAAGATAGCATGGCCTTGGTGCCACCCAACCTTCTTGCATGCTCTTGGGCAAACAAGAGCATGCAAGAATAGCCATAGGGCCATCCTTTACCTAATCTCACAAGTGCAAGATTGGCCCAGTGCCATTCTTTTCATGCACAACCCCGATGCAAGAATGGCCTTAGGGCCAAAAGTAAGGCCATTGTTATGCTTTAAAGACCTCAAAGAGCATGCAAAATGGGCCCTAGGGCATCAAAGAATGGCCACGGGGCATCCACTAATGACCCTAAGGCCATTCTTGATGCTCTTCTACATGCAAGAATGGATATGAGGCCATTCTAGCATGGCCTTGGTGGCACCAGCTTTCTTGCATGCTCTTGGGCATTCAAGAATGGCCCTAGGGCCAATCTTGATGCTCTTGTGCATGCAAAAATAGCATAGGGCCATTCTAGCATGGCCATGGTGCCAACTGGGCCATCCTTTTCATGCACCAGAGGTGCAAGAATGGCCCTAGTGCTATTCTTTTCATGCACAACTGGTGCAAGAATGGCCCTAGGGCCATTCTTACATGGTAAGGCCTCAAAGAGCATACAAGATTGGCCCAAGGGCCATTCTTACATGACTCAAAGGCACATAGGTCACATTGAAATAAGGCCACTATTTTGTCTTTAAGGCCTCAAAGAGCATGCAAGATTGGCCCAAGGGCCATTCTTACATGACTCCAAGGCACATAGGTCACATTGAAAATGGCCATGGGGCATCCAAGAATGGCCCTAGGGCCACTCTTGATGCTCTTCTACATGCAAGAATGGATATGGGGCCATTCTAGCGTGGCCCTAGTGGCACTAGTTTTCTTGCATGCTCTTGGGCATCTAAGAATGGCCCTAGGGCCATTCTTTTCTTGTACAACAGGTGCAAGAATGGCCATGGGGCATCCTAGAATGGCCAACGGGCCAACCTTGAAGGTCTTGTGCATGCAACAATGGCCCTAGGGCTATTCTAGCATGGCCTTGGTGCTACCCAACCTTCTTGCATGCTCTTGGGCAAACAAGGATGGTCATAAGTCGATCCTTTTTCATGCACAATAGGTGCAAGAATGGTCCCAAGGCCATTCTTTTCGTGCACAAAACCGGTGCAAGAATGGCCCTAAGGCCATTCTTTCATGGAAACTAAGGCCATCCTTTTTCATGCACAATAGGTGCAAGAATGGTCCCAGGGCAATTCATTTCGTGCACAAAACCGGTGCAAGAATGGCCCTAAGGCCTTTCTTTCATGGAAACTAAGGCCACTGTTTAATACGACTGAATTATATACCTAGATGAATCCACGAGCATGCCCAAATACTCATGGGAGTCAACCCACAAGACTATATAACTATCAACGCCATTATGCATAGTATAGACTAGATACTGTGTGTCATCCCCACTAACCTCATCAGTGCTAGTGGGTGTAGAACTCTATATCAAGATATGCTCTCACACATGCACTCCACACACACACACACACACACACACACACAAGAGCATGTATTCACACAAAGACCTTCGTACTAAGTTTTTGTCAAACCTCTGGAGATGCAGGGTAGACTTAGCCATAATGAAGCCTAGCACTAAGGGAAGTAGCAAATAGAAAGAATTAGTATACCAAATAAGTAGTTGATAGGGCAAATGCAGTCCTAAATATAATGTATAGTATATACACATATACTATATAATGTATATAGTATATACACATTATAATGTATAGTATATATACATTATATACTATAATACACTATATATTATACATTATAAACATTAAAGATTATTTACAATTTATATATATACTATATTATACTATACTTTACTTTATACGTATACTATATTTTTTACATATATATTCTATACTTTTTATATAAATAGTATATACTATACTATATTATTTATATACTATAATATACTACAGTGCTAAAAAAAACCAAGGTTTAGTGTAAGCCCAACTTCAAATTTTAAAAATTACTTTTTGAAATTTGAGTTCAAGGTATGAATACCTTCAAATTTTCAAGGGTTATAGTAGTAATACTTTTTAATTTTTAAAATTTTCTCAAGTGATAATTTTTAAAATTTTAGATTAAGGGTTTTCTTCTTTTTCTAGAAATACTTTTGTTCAAGCACTGATATAGTTTATAATATATGCTCTATTATATATATACTATATATACTATAGTATATAATGTTAGGTGGTGGAGCTTGATCTCATTGCCACCACATGTTTTTTAGGACCCTCCTTATTACTATTGTCGTGGGGGGTCCAGTGGGGCGACGACACTAATAGGGTGATATCTCATGTACTTTTGCTCGAAAATTAGGTGATATCCACTACATGATGGTGGAGATACTTTTACATGCTTTTGTATTAGGGCTTTAGCTCACTGTGTGTATATATAGTATATATAGTATATATAGTATATAGTACATATTATATATTGTGATAGTATATTATATATTATGATAGTATATTATATTATATATATATATATATATATATATATATATATATTATAGTATATTAGTATATAGTATATTATATAATATATATTATTTAAAATGTAACCTAATACATCTAAACTTAAAAAAAATGCAACCTAATCTAGCTAAACAAAAGCACTTGAAAAAGCAAGCCACCAAGCAAATGGAGAGGCGGCACGGAGAGAGAGAGAGAGAGAGAGAGAGAGAGAGAGAGAGAGAGAGAGAGAGAGAGACGCCCTTACCTCCTCCTCCTTCTCCTTCACGCTCCCTCCCTTCGGTGCTCTCTGAATCGACTCAGAGGAGAGAGAGCGTTGATTCAGAGAACACCGAAGGGAGGGAGCATGAAGAAGGAGGAGGAGGAGGAGGAGGAGGAGATAAGGGCGTTCTCTCTCTCTCTCTCTCTCTCTCTCTCTCTCTCTCTCTCTCTCTCTCTCTCTCTCTCAGTATGTTTTTTAATTAAGCAAGTTTAATTATATTTAAAAATTTAAGTAAGACTCCTAATTAAAATTAATTCAATTTATTGTGTCTAAATATGCATTCAAACACAGTTAATTGAATCTATATTAATTTAGATTAATGTTAATTAGGATTAATTCATTACTCTTGATTATAATATTAATTAAATTACTTAATCAACTTAAACAGCTCTAATAACATGAGAAAATTACTTAATCGACTTAAAAGACTCTAATAACACGAGAAAACAATTTGCATGCCTAACGTGGGTGCGATTCGAGTGTAGAGACAGTGGCGCTCCAAATGTCGATTAAGCAAACGCATAGCGTAGAAGCATTGGACGTAGATGGGTGGGAAAATTATAGATGAGGGTGGTTTCAAATCCAAATTTCAAAATTGATATGGGGAGAGGGGAAAAACATTATGCACGAAAGAGGAAGGCGGGAAGATTATAATTTGAATTTAAAATTCAAATTTCAAATTTGATTCAAAAATTCGACGAAAAAATCTAGTTTGAAATTCAAATTTTAGATTTGGGAATGCCCCTAGGACGCCAAGAATGGCCACAGGGCCATTCTTCTCATACACAGTATGAATGGCCCTAGGGCATTCAAGGGCACCCAAGAATGGCCATAGGGCCATTCTTTTCATGCACAGCATGTGGAAGAATAGCCATAGGGCCATTCTTGCATGACCCCAAGGCCTCAAGGTCATTTTTGAATGGTCAAGGGGGCATCCAAGAATGGCCATAGGGCAATTCTTTTCATGCACAACATGTGGAAGAATGGCTCAAGGGCCATTCTTGCATGACTACAAGGCCTCAGGGTCATTTTGAAATGGCCATGGGATGGACATGGTGCATCCAAGAATGGCCATAGGGCCATTCTTCTCATGCACAATAGATGGAAGAATGGCCCTAGGGCCATTCTTGCATAACCCCAAGGCCTCAAAGTCATTTTGGAATAGCCATAGGATGGACATGGGGCATCCAAGAATGGCCCTAGCGCCATTCTTTTCATGCACAAAATGTGGAAGACTGGAACAATGGCCCAAGAGCCATTCTTACATGACTCTAGGGGCTCAAGGTCATTTTGGGATGCACACAGTGCATCCCATGAATGGTCCTAGGGATGGACACAGGGCATCCATGAATGGTCCTAGGGCCATTCTTTTCATGCACAACATGTGGAAGAATAGCTGGAACAATGGCCCAAGGGGGGCCATTCTTGCATGACCCCAGGGTCTCAAGGTCATTTTGGGATAGATATGAGGTATCTAAAAATGGCCCTAGGGCCATTCTTTTCATGCACAATAGGTGCAAGGAAAATTTTGCATGACCCCAAGGCCTCAAATATCCACTATTTTACTTTAAAGTGCATCACATTGCTTGAAATAGTGGTCATGGGGGAATCCAAGAATGGCCATAGGGCCATTCTTGCATTACCCCAAGGGGCCATGGGGGCATCCAAGAATGGCCATGGTGCCATTCTTTTTATACACAACATGTGTAAGGACCATTCTTGCTTGACCCCAAGGCCTACGTGTCATTTTGGGATGGCCATGGGGCATCCAAGAATGGCCCTAGGGCCATTCTTTTCATGCACAACAAGTGTAAGGACCATTCCTATATGACCTCAAGACCTCAAATATCCACCATTTTACTTTATAATGCATCATAGTGCATGAAATAGTATCCATGGGGGCATCCATTAGGGCCATTCCTGCATGACCCCAAGGCTCCGTGGGTGCATCCAAGAATGGCCATAGGGCCAATCTTTTTATGCAGAACATGAGGAAGAATGGCCCTAGGGCCATTCTTACATGACCCCAAGGCCTCAAGGTCATTTTTGGTGGGATGGCCATGGGGCATCCAAGAATGGACGTAATGCCATTCTTTTCATGTAGTACAACAGGTGCAAGAATGGCCCTAGGTCCATTCTTTCATGACCTCAAGGCCTCAAGCTCATTTTGGAATGGCCATTCAGCTCCCAATAATGGCCCGCTTCCATGCACAATATGTAGAAGAATGGCCATTCTTGCATGACCCCAATGCTTCAAGGTCATTTTGGGATTGTGTTGGGGGCATCCAAGAATGGCCATAGGCCATTCTTTTCATGCACAACAAGTCACAAAGAATGGACCTAGGGCCATTCTTGCATGACCCCAAGGCCTCAAGGTCATTTTGGGATGGACATGGAGCATCCAAGAATGGCCCTACAGCCATTCTTTTCTTTTATAATAGGTGGAAGAATGGCCCAAGGGCCATTCTTGCATGACCCCAAGGCCTCAAGGTCATTTTGGGATGGCCACGGGGGCATCCAAGAATGTCCTAAGGGCCATTCTTTTAATGCACAACAGGCAGAAGAATGGCCCAAGGGCCATTCTTGCATGACCTAAAGCCCTCAAGGTCATTTTGGGATGGCCATGGGGGCATCCAAGAATGGCCCAAGGGCCACTCTTTTAATGCACAACAGGTGGAAGAAAGGCCGAAGGTCCATTCTTGCATCACCCCAAGGCCTCAAGGTCATTTTTTTGGAATGGCGATAAGGCATCCAAGAATGGCCCTAGGACCATTCTTTTCATGCAAGGCCATTATTCTGTGACCCAAAGGCCTAAAGGTCAATTTGGAATGGCCATGCGCATCCAAGAATGGTCCTAGGGCCATTCTTTCCCATGCACAACATGAGAAAGAATGGCCCTAGGGCCATTGTTGCATGACCCCAAGGGCATTCGGAATAGTGGTCATGGGGGGCATCCAAGAATGTCCCAAGGGCCATTCTTGCATGACCCCAAGGACTCAAATACCCATTGTTTTACTTTGAGATGCATCCCAGAGCATGAAATAGTGGCTATGGAGAAATCCAAGAATAGCCAAATGGCCATTATTTTCATGTCAACAGGTGGAAGAATGGCCCTAGGGCCATTCTTGCATGACCCCAAGGCCTTAAGGTCATTTTGGGATGGCCATGGGGGCATCCAAGATTGGCCCTAGGGCTATTATTTTTCATGCATAACATGAGAAAGAATGACTATGGGGCCATTCATGCATGACCCCAAGACCTCAAGGTCATTTTTGGGATGGCCATGAGGCATTTTGGAGGGCCATGGGGCATCCAATAATGGCCCCAGTGCCATTCTTTTCATGCACAACATGTGTAAGGACCATTATTACATGACTCCAAGGCCTAAAATATGCAACGTTGGGTTGATTAAGACCCTAAATCTTGTGGTCAAAGGTAGAATCTTACCTTTTTCAGATCTGCCAGCAAAGAAAATCTTCAATATCTTTTTTTTAAATATTTTTTTAAAGGAAAAGTTTCAAAAAGTTACCTCCCCTCACTTCCCTCTTCCCTCCAAAAGTAGGGGCGTGTTTCTCTCTCCTCCCTTTTAGACTAACCCACTTTCCCCATCTACCACTCACTACACCCTCACTTGCAGCCCTATCTTCATCCCCAACTTGAGGAAAGCTCTTTGCTACCACCTACTCAAAGAAAGCTCTGTTATCAGCCTCTTTCTCTCTCTAGAGGAAGCTCTGTTATCAGACTCTGTCTCTCTCTCTCTCTCTCTCTCTCTCTCTGTGCAAGCAAGCACCTATGCAATCTCTCATTAGCTTTCTTTTGAGGAAAGCTCTTTGCTACCAGCTACTCACAGGAAGCTCTGTTATCAGCCCTTCTCTCTCTCTCTAGAGGAAGCTCTATTATCAGACTCTCTCTCTCTCTCTCTCTCTCTCTCTCTCTCTCTCTCTCTCTCTCTCTCTCTCTCTCTGTGCATGCAGGCACCTAATGCAATCTCTCATTTGCTTTCTTTTGAAGGTTTAGCTTTCTGTGTGTGTGTGTGCATGTGTGTGTGTGTGTGTGTGTGTATTGTGTGTGTGTGTGTGTATGGATTTGCAGCAAACTTCTTTGAAGCTTTAGCTAGCTCTCTCTCTCTCTCTCTCTAAGCAGGTATTTGCTTTTTTGCCATATTCTTAACATTCACTTTCTTTTCATTTGGGCCATCTATGGCTCTTCAGTGTGTACGCAGGCCATCATCCACTATCGAGTCCATGGCTATTTCCACAGTACAGGATGATGACCGTTTTTAAGCAATTCATGTGGATAACAATGCAGCCCAGTTTGAGGGGTGCACACAAGGTTCCTCGAAGGCACATGGCTTCCACAAGCCATCACTGGAAAGGAAGGATCTTAGAATTCAAAGTTTGCAACAAGGATGGAAAGCGGCTTGCAAAGGTGCAACATGTTTACACCTCAAGCCAAATACATCTTGAAGATGAGAACTCACCACGGTTCCCAACTAACTGTAAGTTTCAGTACTTGTTTAATGTTTCTTTGCTTTAGAGAAATGCTTGCATGAAGACTATGTGAATATCAAGAACTCCAATGTATTCTATTTTGTATGCAGATGTTTTCCCTTCAACATGTGTGGAATGGCAGCCTCTAGAATGTTTTACAGGCACCTTCGAAGCATGTCATGTTGATCTAGGTAGGCTTATGTATGCTGGGGAAACAAGTTCCGAACTTGCAAATAGAGGAGTATTTTTCATTGCTGCAACATATGTTGTGCCACAAAGGGGAAGGTTTGGAGCACTTGAGCCAATTTCTCCTCCTGCACTAAATAGCCCGGAATGGCCCATTCCAGACCCCACCACAATGGAGAGCTTTCAGCGCAGGATTTTCCATGACATTCAGTCAAGCCTAAAGGCTACATATGGATCCCACAGGATAAGTGTATCTCTTTTCATGCCTTTACATGTGTTTATTGCTATTTTCAAAGCAGGCAAGTTCCATCGCACCCCAACAATGTAGATAAGCAAAGATGGGGCCTTTGAAGCTCTAGATACATTTCTAAAAGGCGATTGGACCACCAAGGTGGCAGAACATAAGGGCGATGTAATAAAGTGCTCAGCGGTAATGTCAATGGTAAGATGCAGGTATCAGATAGGCAAGCAAAATCTAACTATGGTGTACCCTATTAGAAGGTGGAAATGCTCGCATGGTGAATGGGAGGCTTTGGACTCTGATCTCTATGCTAGGGAGGAGGTAGAACTTCATATTGAAGTTCACCCAGGAGAGGAGCATACAGTGGTAGTTAATGATGATTGGAATTTTGCTCAGTTGAGAGATCGTATTGTCATGTCCTTTAATGTAAGGAACCAATTCAAGTTTGTTGTTTCTAATCGACCCATGCGTCAAAGGTCAGAGAAACATACACTCTGTGTGTCATTGGAGCCCCCTAGGGTCCTTAGCTTGAAAGACTATTAAGTTGCAGACTTAGGTAACATTTTGAGTGATTTTGGGAAATAATTTGTAGCGGTGTACTTTTGAATACAAAATTATTGATTGCACCATAGTCCCAATGTCCTCTGTATTTCACTGCAATTTGGATTTTAATTTTGTTAATTTTAAAATTTTTAAGTATGTTCTATAAATTTATTAAATGTTATAGTGGAATGCTTTATAAGAATAGGTTTTGCTCTATAAAGCTCATTTCATTCTTAAGATCTTGCAGTTTCTATTTCCCTTCAATATCCCGCCATGGCTTCAAGCTCTAGCTCGCTACGTGCAAAACTTGAGAAAATTGGGCTCTCAGTAGGTGCAGGTGAGAACATCGCTATTTTTGAGGGGGTGATTGATATGGAGAAAACTATATACCTTTATGCAGAGGCTTTTCAAGAGCAGGTCCAATACATGAATGATGTAGTGGCACAATATGTCGTGCAATTGCCTGAATCCACCACTAAATGGGTTCCAGTGGACTTAATCAGGCATCTGTACCATGGTGACAAGTCGTTCCGATTCAGGCTCAACCGATTTTTGAAAGGGCTTACATCTAGCAATTATAGGGTCGAAGATGATGACACCATTTATGAATTGCAGGTTGGTAATGTAGGCACCACCTTCCTTTCATGGGATATGACGTTAGCATTGTTTCTGCAAGAATCCAGGGATACAGAAAAAAAGAAGGGAAAGACAGTGAGTAAAGAAGTAGCTCTTGTGAAAGAATCCAAAGGCGAGGTGGAAGAGGTTTTCTCAGAAGAAGCTGAAGCGTCCATGGCCTTGGTGCTTCTCCAACAAGGGTCAACTGAGGATGAAGAGCCTCATCGTGACCTCGAAGGGGATGAAATTGTGGAAGAGATCCCTGAGTTGGATGTAAACACTTTGAATCCCATCATCATGGATAACAAGGAATTTCTTTTCCTTGATGACATTTGTAAATCCTTGGGGTTAAGGGAGGATGAGGCCCTAAGCATATTAGCAATTGGGTCTGGTTTCTGCAAAGAAGACACACTTGAGCAACAGACTGCAGGTGTACAGATTGATTTTGATGACCATGATCTTACCAAAGCGCTAGCATTCCAAGGTTATGATACAGAACGTACAATTGAGGAAACTGTTTCCAATGCTCTTGTTGCTATAGAAAATGTAGCAGCAGAGTATGAAAGTGTCCCTCAAGAAGCATTTCAACCACATAAGCGCTTGCATGTAGATACATCAGTTGAGCAGCGTGGAAGACATATGCAACCCACGCATTAGCCAATGTGCAATATAGACATATGCAACCCACGCATTAGCCAATGTGATGATGACATTGAGGTGGGGTTAAATCAAAGTTGTGCCTTCATATTTATAAGTGAGTCATTACTAACACCTGATTTTTTTCTCTTGTAGAAAGCTTATATTTTTGACAAGTTTGCTGCACGTGGAGGTGGAGTTCGTGTGCAATCCGATGGACGAGACACCTCCCTGATTCATTACCTTCCTAGCCTCTCTCCATCATTTATTCGAGTAATCCATCTAGAGTACTCTGAGGAGGCACAAGCAGAGCTCATCAAGTGTAAAGCTCTAAGTGGGGTTCTCACCGAAGATGGGCTAGCAAATAATGCAAACAAATGTATACTTATTAGCAAGGAGGCAGCTATGTATACATTTGCAGGCAACTACACCGGCCACGTGCTAAGCCATTGTGCCACTTCAATCTCCAAAGGTGTAACCAATCCTATTATTATAGCTAATAGCCTAGGTGAGAAAGCCACGCAGAGTGACGAAGCTAAAGAAATTCTCAGGAACTTGTAATTTTCTTTCTACGAAATCAATACAAAATGTATACTTTTTTAATTGTAATGTTTCTAAGAAGTCTGAACCATTTCTCTTGTTTATTTGTTGTGTCAGCACTGTGCCCTCTAAACTTTTGGCAGGCATGTGAATGTGTAGGAAATTTCATTGATAATGATCAAATATTTGTTCTTTGAATGTCACTTAACATCCAGCTGAAATCTGGCAGTACAAAATCTGAACAATTTTAAAAAAATCAGAATTTTTTATGTTTTTTGATGTTTGTAAGCATATTTTTCATCAAAAAAGTGCACATAATGCTGGAAAGAGTCCAAAAATTAAAAAAAAAGGCTGTGCGCTACGGCGCGAATTTCTGCCTTTCAAACTACAGGCCAGGCTTGAATTCGCGCCGTAGCGCACAGCCTTGTTTTGATCATTTTTTCACACATTAGTGCATTGTGTGCACTTTTTTGATGATTACTCTGCCTAGAAACATCAAAGAAAAAGAAAACTGTTGCTTTTTTAAAAAATGTTCTATCTAATGCCAGACTTCACCAAGTGCTTTTGAGCCCCAAATAACTTTTTTTTTGTCCCTGAGCTTTTCTAAGGCCTTATTGAGCTTTAAGCCTTTTTTTTGGACCTAAAATAAATTCAATATAATTTTGTTTCTGCACTATGTAAGGATCCTTTGTTCAATGCCAACAACAATACCACGTATAACAAGATAATGTTTCACAATCACCTTATCAATAATATAAATTTTGTTCCTGTTTAACTAAGGCTCTTAATACATGATCAATAGTTTTACCCATTCAAACAACAATACAAGAAATGAAATGTCTGCTTTTATAACACAGTTGAAACAAATGAATACGTTGGTTAACGAGTCATTGACAATATCTTATAGATTCAAAAAAATGTATTACAATGTCGAGATTACAAAAGGCACAAAGGCCGCCACCTAAAAGCTTAATCCTATCCTATAAATCCTTCCTTATGGAGCGCTTTATCCTGACGTAAACGTAGTGCAAGTGCCATGTCAACAAGCTTTAGGGTCACCCTTTTGGCGTGAGCATGGCACAGCACCGGAATCTTGAAACAGAGAGACCAAAATTGTTTCTGACGCCTCTTGGAGGGCCTCCATAGACCCCATCGTGGCGAAGGCCCCTTTTGCAAGAGTTATAAAAGAAGTCATCGACAAGTACAGTGACAGGGTCACTCGGGTACAGAGTGTGCTCTTTTGGTACTTTCTGATTTCTCGCAGAGCCACGGTCCCTGGTTTCCATCTTCTCTTCTTGTTGGCTACAGGGGGTGGTGGTGGATGCGACCTCTCTTCCCATGGTTGTCTATCATTTCTAAATTTTTTTCGCCTTTCTTGCTCGGCTGGATCTAGATTTAGTCTTCTTTTACTTGCTTCTGCCTTCTTCTTTTCTTGTTCTTGTTTTAATCTGCGTGCTTCTTGAATTCTTTGTTCCCGTCTTTCCCTCTCCCTTTACACCTCCTGCTCCAGTCTTTCCCTCTCCCTTTGCTCCTCCTGCTCCAGTCTTTCCCTCTCCCTTTGCTCCTCTACTTGTCGTCGATCCTCCTCTTCTATCTCCACCTCTTGCTGCCTGTTTGCACGTTCCTTCTTTCTCTTGACACGAATCTTTATTCTTTGTTTTTTAGGTGGAGACAGGGGCTGACGCCTCTCAAGTTCCTCATGTAGTGTTTGTGCTAAGAGCCTATCCTGCTCTTCACGATGGCTTATTTCCTCTGCTTCATAGAAGTCAGCAGCCTGTTGATACTGCTCTTGCTCAATACACAGAAGTGCTTCTTGGTCTTCCTCAAATGCGACCCTTAGCTCCTCTTCTAGCTGCTGAGGGAATAGGGCTTGCTGTTGCTCTCTTCTTCTATGCTCCTCCTCATCAATCTGGCGTTGTTGCTCTTCCAGCACACGCTCTTGCTGCTCAGCCTCTGAGAGAGGTCGGGGGAATGGTGTACGCGTGGCTCTAAATGAGCCGGTGTCTCCAGGCTGCTTGGAGACATCCTCAATATTGTCCAGTCTTGAAAACACATCCGGCTGTACATCTTCCTGTCGGGTCTCTACCTCTCTGTCCATGCTTGTATGCTTCTTTTTTATACGTTTTTGCACTTGTTGAAATGCCTGTGCCGCGGCGATTACGTGTATCAAGTTGTGTGCACCAGACGGTACATTTGGGTTCTCAGTTTTGCATGAAGTGTGCTTAGTTCTAGCCATCCATTGACTTACACGAGTGAATGAACGTGAAAATGTAATTTTAAAACTCACTTTTACAGGTTTATATAGTTTTTGAAAAAAACTTATTAATAAAAAAAATCTCGACATTAATAAAAAAGCTTTAACTTAAAAAAGGCTACAATTTTTTAATATGGAATCCATTTTCGACCCATACGCCTCCGCGCAGCGAACCACTCATGCATCCCATGCACGGCACTTGATGCTCGCCATGCAATTGCTCGTTTGCAGATTGATATTTTTTACAACCCTTCGTAGTAATGACACCTGCCCTTTTGGTTTCTGTCGGCGTGGACCTCCCAAACTGCGATAAAACCAATTAAACATCTCATGCAAGGCATTACTTTTTTCCTTACCACCTCCACCATGTCGCGTGTTCTTAAAGTATGCTGCCTTAGCTTGATAATGAGAGCGCTCCATTCCTTGGGTGCTCCAAATTGCCATTGGACCATATTCGTCAAGAAAAAACTGTGCATGGGCAAATATAATGTGCTGCAACAAAGATCATATCAGAATTTTACTATTTGGCGATTAATATCAGTAAATAGATAGAAAGGTAAATACCATATAGTGGGTGATATGTGTTTCTCCCCATGCATCAACCATTTGCTGAGTAAATGTATGTATTGCAGTCTTTAAGTTTGCAATCTCCTCAGCAACAAGTGGAGCCTTTTCTAGCAATTGAATCATTTTGTCAAGTGACTCCCACAGCCTTGCGCGCTTGAGACCAAGCTCTGCATTATTCCCACGATAAGTGGTGCATTCACAAATGTCCTTCCATAATTCATATTTTGTGTGACTATTGTACCCCTCGTAATTTGAGAGAAGGTGTCTTGCTTTGGACCCACCCATGCATATTTTGTTTGGATTATCCTGACCCGGTCCTGACTTTTTAGTATCCTTAGTTAACTTTACAGCACCACCATGAAGCCCCACGCTTGAAAGGACATCTTCCAGCTTACTGATGCATTCGTTGCGAAGATGTTCAGGCTCCATATTCCATGCATAATTGATATGTAACTTCAGTAATTTGTCCATTATGCGTAACCTAGCATGAAGCGTGCAAATCTGAACACGGGAAAGTGGAATCTCTAATATAGGGCTCCATGAGATACCTTCTTGATCACGATTAGGCGGACAATTGGTATTACAATTCATGATGCCATTAACCCACTGCATAGGTTTCTTTGGATCTTTGTTTTGCGTTGTACTCATTGAAGTTGGTTGTACATTTTTCTTGCCCTTTGCATGAGATTTGGTCGTCTTGGTGGCTGCAACCTTGCCTGAAGCTTTGCCGTGATCAATATACTCTGATTTTGAATGGCAGCAATAAATACATGGAAAAAAAGTATACTCTGATTTTGAATGGCAGCAATAAAAGTATTTGCTCCTAGCTTGCATCCCAGCATACACTTCAATGTCTTTAAATCACCTGCCATGTGCCACTCAACTGTAAATGCTCCTACATCTTCCACATGCAAAGTTTCTCCTTTTGATTGCAATGATATGACATTTGGGATGCCTGTTCGGGTAAGGTACCATCGCAATGTATCATTCGTCTCCTGTGGAAGCTCAAATGCTGACAACCACCATATATTCTTTTCTGATTGCACTCCATAGTAATCTTTTCCCTGAGATTGACTTCCCTTGTTGGAATTTGAGGCTTTTGCACTACAGTCAAGAAGATTATCATCCTGTTCCAGATTTCCTTTGATAGCCCTGTTCATAAGTGTTAGGCTGACTCTTTCTAATTTTTGTCCTTTTACAATTTGACACTCATCAAGCTTTAACACAAACACAGCCTGACCTTGGCACTCCTCAATGCTTAGACCATAATAAGAAATCATAGCTCTTTTAAGGGTCCTTAAATCAATAAAGACATTGTTGTACTTGTTGTATTCAAATACCTTTGTAGTACATACAGGCAGAGCATCCTCCACATGACGGTAGCCACCTAACATGGTCGCAATTTCTGAGTTTGCACTTTTTCTTGCCATGGTTACACTGTATGGAGTTGGTAGCATGGGTCGAAGAAAACCTTTAGCACAATGACCTAGTGTAAACACCCTGTAAATGGCTTCATATCCCTTCCTACTGACACCAGCACTATCACATGCATCCATAATCTGTATGGGGCTTACCATATTTTGCAGTTCTCTAGAAATTTTGTTTCGGATTTGCTTAGATATTTTGCATGTGGGATCTTCTAGCAGCTTATATATGTCTGATAACTTAACAACATGTTTCAATATGCCTGCTCTACATTCCTCAGCACCACCTTCATATCCCATCATATCCCCAGAAATATCTCTACATGGAACATAAATACAAAATAACATCAATATGTTTCACAAAACAGAAAGGCTTGCAAAACAATGGCAAGAATAGAAGTTACCTTATTGCTCGTACACGTCGTTTTCTTGCTCCACTTAGGGTTGCCAAGGTTTCTAGGGACTGACGCTTTCTTTTCCATTGTCGAAAGCCTACTGGAAGCTTCTTCAGGCTTGCAAGGTGTCGTTGCTTGTTTCGTGCATCCTGTTTGGCTGCATTCACCTTGTCCCGTTCAATATCAAAGGCCTGCTTAAGCAACAAGTTGTTCTTCTGGAGCTCCTGATTCTGAGTTTTCAGGTTGTTCACCACTTCTTCAAGCCTATCAATGTCCTTGTGTTGCTGTTGCAACTCAAGCCATAAGCCTCGAAAATGCAGTCTTGAATGCGATTCCTGAGCTGCAACAAAAGAAAGCCTCCTACAATAGCCAAATAGACCATTAGCTCCATCACCTATATAACTAAGAAATGTGGTGATATTAACAAAATGAGGTGGAGCATTGGTGAGCGGGTCAATAGGGTATATGAATCCATTCGTCCAGAGGTCAATACATTTTCGCCCTTGTGATCGAAGAGTACCCAATGGCACATCGGTCACACCACTTGATTTTGTGCTGCGGGATGGTAGCATACTTAGCAGCCAAATCTACATGTAACCTGAACTTTGGTGCTCTGTTAGATATATCTTCAAGTGGCATTTTCTTTAGGGTTAGGCAATGCTGAAAAGAGCTTCTTGTAGAACACAATGCAAGAGTGAGGATAGGGTATTCTGAGGAGAGTGCAATGAAGTTTTGCTGTAAAAAATATTAGAAGGTCATAGATCTTCTGATTAGGTAATAGGAGAAAGGACAAGGAAGATGGCAAGAGGCATAGAAAATGGTAGATTGAGGTTTTGCAGCATAATACAGTAGAGAGAGAGAGAGAGATGTAGATTGCAGACAGAAGTAGGGGATATGTATGGTAAACAATGCAAGAATGGAAAATGGTAAGCTCTGAAGCTATGGAGGTTGACAGAGGGATTTTCTACACTTCAATGGGGGAAAGACATGAGAGAGAGAGAGAGAGAGAGAGAGAGAGAGAGAGAGCAGAAAATGATAAAAAGATGAGGCATGGAGGATGAGAGAGTGTGAGATATCTGCATTTGGAAGTGCAGAGGTTATGGAAGCTTACTAATCAGAGATGCAGAGCCATGGCACACCCAAATGTGAGAAAGGGGAAGAGAAAGAGAGTGGTAGAGAAACGAGGGCGTCTTAGAGAGAGAATATAGAGAGAGAAAGTGGGGGGGACCTAAACGTGGAGGGAAGAGAGGAGGGAAGGCTTTTCAGCCATTTTGAATTTGGGAAAACCAAAAAGTTACCCCCATTTTAGCTCAAGCAAATATATATTTGAAAAAATAGAAATTCAAATAATGATTGCATAAAGATCCCCTTGTCAGGCCTAGTCAAAGTATGCTTAGAATCCTTAAGCAAAAGTACTTAAAAACATAATATGGCAGCTTAAAGGGCCCCCATAGACCTCAACCTTTCCCTAATGATGGTCCTAAGGCCATTCTTTGCATAACATGAGGAAAAATGGCCCTAGGACCATTCTTGCATGACCCCAAGGCCTCAAGGTTTTCTTTTGGATGCCTATGGGGCATCCAAGAATGGCCTTAGGGCCATTCTTTTCATGCACAACAAGTGGAAGAATGACCCCAAAGGTCATTCTTGCATGACCCCAAGGCCTCAAGGTCATTTTGGAATGGCCATGGGGCATCCAAGGATGGCCTCTTTTCATGCACAACAGGTGGAAGAATGGCCCTAGGGCCATTCTTGCATGACCACAAGGCCTCAAGGTCATTTTGGGATGAATATGTGGCATCCAAGAATGGCAATACGGCCTCTCTTTTCATGCAAAACATGTGGAAGAATGGCCCTATTCTTGCATGACCCCAAGGCCTCAAGGTCATTTTGAGATGGCCATGGTGGCATTCAAGAATGGCCATAGGGACATTCTTTTCATCTAGAATAGGCAAAAGAATGGCCCTAGGGCCATTCTTGGATGACCCCAATGCCTCAAGGTCATTTTGGGATGGCCACGGGCGCATCCAAGAATGTCCTAAGGGCCATTCTTTTAGGTGGAAGAATGGCCCAAGGGCCATTCTTGCATGACCTACAACCCTCAAGTTCATTTGGGGATGGCCATGGAGGCATCCAAGAATGGCCCAAGGGCCACTCTTTTAATGCACAAGAGGTGGAAGAATGACCCAAGGTCCATTCTTGCATGACCCCAAGGCCTCAAGGTCATTTTGGAATGACCATTCTTTTCATGCAAGGCCATTATTCCATGACCCAAAGGCCTTAAGGTCATTTTGGGTCGTGTAGGAATGGTCCTTAAACCTGTTATGCATGAAAAGAATGGCCCTAGGGCCATCGCTTTGCATTCATCGCAATGGATACAATTTGAATGGTTTATCAAGTACTTTAATGGATTTACTCTTAACAAAAGGGATGTTACAGTTAAAAAGGTGCCAACACCTTACTTATGTTTTGGCTCTGTGCAGTTTGTGTAGTTCATTGAAGGCTAGAATGGGAGCCAAGCCAAGCCAACTCTACAGGAAAGAGCAAAGATCAAGGAGGGAAATCCCTGGAGAACTCCAGCTCAGCCATTTGCCTCTGTCCAAAGTAGCCTCAAAACTCCTTCTCACCAGTGTGTAGATACTTTTGTACCTTAGGGTTTGAACCCCATCTTATCGTTTTGAAACAACAGCATAAGAGCCATCCATCTATCTTATCTTTATGAAACAATAGCATAAGAGCCATCCATTCTTGCTGCTATAGAGTAATCGAATTCTCTTCGCACTCTTGCTATTGCTTGCATCCAGTGTTATCCTACTTCTCTCTGTGTGCACCTTCACAATGGTTTGAAGGCTCAAGTTTGTGTCTAGCTGGGAGACTCTATAGACCAGTCCCATGGCCATTCTTGCATGACCCCAAGGCCTCAAGGTCATTTTGGAATGACCATGGGGCATCCAAGAATAGCCTTAGGGCCATTCTTTTCATGCATAATAGGTTGAAGAATGGCCGAAAGGCCATTCTTGAATGACCCAAAGTCTCAAGGTCATTTTGGAATGGCCATGGGGCATCCACCAAGAATGGTCTAATAAGTGTAAGAGCCATTCTTTTCATGCACAACTGACCCCAAGGCTTCCAAGGATAGCCCTATGGCCATTCTTTTCATGTAATTTAAACTAATAATGGCCCCATAGAAGCATTCAAGAATGCCCTTGGGGCATGCTTTTATTTACCTAGGACCATTCCTTATGGTGATATGCATGAAGTTATCTTTTTTAGCTCTTGTGCATTGGTGCTTTATTTATTTTTGTAAATATGTTAGAACTATTTTTAAATTATCTTATAAAAATCACTTTTGCATAGGAAAAGATGTTAAGAAAAAGGAAGCTTTCATTTCTCTCAAGCATTGACATAGCCAGCGGGAGACTCAAAGGATTGTTACCTTGATCTCTACGACCTTCAATGCAAAAAGCTACATTGGATCAATCTCTTCATTCAGATGGAAGATAGCAAGGAGTATTTTAAGGGTATGGGACAAGTCTAGGCAATCAATGTTTCTGTGGTTGATTTGCATCAAGAAATCAAATGCATTGATGTTGAGACCCGTGAGGATCTCACATGTACCAACTCTCTCCCACTGCATGGAGGGATTGTATGAGGGTTGATCAAGAGAACTCTATGTTCTCTAGAGGGTGGAACCTAACTATAGAGAATGTCTCTAACATTACTTGTGAAATGCTATTCAATGCTTTCACTACTATGATACTACAAAAGAAAGTAACAAAGAGAGATGCAGTTTCTCGGGCTGGTGTCTCATCAAAAAGATTTGAAGTCAAAGGTACAAGAGGTGGCGACAACTTTAGAGATTGGGGGGTCCACTATAACCATTTCTAACCCAAAAGACCTAGTTAAGAAAGGAAAAAAGGCAAAGGATTCCCCTTTAGGAGGGATGGAGTAGTATGCACAATATTTTCCTCTGGGTTTATATGAGGTTTATATACTGAGTACAAAATCCCCGTGGAGAATTGTTTGGTAGCACCTAGTCACACTATATGTCGTCCCATGGACATTATCAAAGTAGAGGAAATTTGTGGATGCTTTGTTGGAAAGGCAAACAATCCTTGTTCATGTGTGTACCTAATGCCTATTAAGTTGATTTCTTAAGGGATACACGAGCCACTCACCAAGGAAGATCTAAGGGCAGGGGATGTTAAAAAATATGTATATTAGATCACAGATGGCCGCATTCTGTCTATGCAGCAAAGGCAACTATATCAGAGGATAATCTCTTGATCCGAGAGCTTACTCTACTTGAAAGATGTTTATCGGTATTGAAAGGCTCGAACTGTTGTGAATGCACCTCCAACAGTGACAATGGCTCGAATTGTTGCGAATGCACCTCCAACAGTGACAATGGCCATCTCGAAGATGGCAAATCTAGAGGCACAATCATTCACAAAGCAGCCCTATAGTGACATATTAAAGCACTTGAGAAGCCAGTACGAGCATTTTAACAAGCCTTTAAGACTAGCAGTTGGAGTCCCAAAGGGACACCCTTCTCGTGTAAACTAGGATGGAAGTCATTGTATCTTATCTTTTTTAATCTTATTTGATAGCTTTTTTGATGTACCAGAATTGGAACTATCTTGTTGTTTATGTTCTGTTTGTTTTTTCATTGATGACAGAATTTCTCTTCGAGTGCATAGAAGCACACACACATGGTTACATGCCCCGACAACATCTTCTATACTTGGCTAAAGATTATAGAAGATGTCGAGAATGGCAAACTTGTGGGAAAGAAGCCTAATCCATCTCATTTCAAATGCTTGTGTGGTTTAGAAGAGGACGTGATCAAGTTTATTCAAACAGAGCATTTAAAAGGGGACATCTTGCTCTCGAAGGGGGTTGCAGACAAGGAAAAGATTGACATGGTTGATAGAGTGATGCTACACTGAAGCATGATAAGTTTTGCAAGAATAGCTATTGCTTCAATTCAACAATGTTAATGATTCAAAGAAATGCAAGGACTAGAAGGAGCTGGCTTCAACTTATCACATTAATGATAGTGTCTACCATATGCTTCATCAAAAGTGTGAGCCATGGATAAAGGAAAGATTGCAGGTTGGGAAGATGTTCTTGGAGTTTCCATTAGATGCAAAGGGTTACATACAATGGATTGTTGCTGTCAATATGGAAGAGCAAGTTGTGACTTATCTTCCATGGTGTATTCCCATTGTGAGCTTAGAGATGAAAGGTGAACACTTTTTAGCTCGATTTTATCAAAATTAAATTCCGATTGGATTGTGTGTCTTGGATAGCACAGAAGGGAGTGCAAGAGATATGCCGTGGATCATTGAGAGATTTTTGCAATTGTTGAATAGCATCATGGTAGTCTCATAATCACAATTTGCATTCCTTGCCTTGTTAAGGATTGTTGATATGGTGCGTCTGCAAGATGCTTTACAGAAAGTTCTTGGATGGCATAGAATGTTCTATGGTGATCTACATTTTGTGCATGATGCACCATGCAATGGTGCAATCAAGCTCTTAAGTGTGATTATTTTTTGGAACAAGGAAAACATGTATGAAGGCTATGACAACAATGTTGGCGCTCAGGGTCCCATCTTAGATACAACTATGTTACCATTGGAGTATGATAAAGTAAAGAGTATGGACCCCATAGTCTTTTTACAACTGAAAAAGGCCATGGTCATCGATCAGTGCATAAAGAGTTTATATATGCCAGATCTTATAATGATTGATGCATATAGTGATGGCTTTGTGTCAAAGCAAGCACTGAACGTAAAAAGAGAGTTAATATGTCTAGTTGAGAGAGCTCAAGACCGTGAGGATGACATGCATTCCAATATCTTGGCATTTGCAAAGTTGGATCATAGTGTTAGATAGTGGGAAAAGATCCCTGAGGACCCACAACCAACTGCTACTTCTACCTCCCAAGCATTTATTTCATAAGCAGCTAAAGAAGCCCAACCCTTGCCTATGAGACAAAGAGATATTTCTTCTACAAGGAGTCTCATGGGTTAGCGGCATTGATTTTGTAAATTTCTTTTTCTTTATTGAATATAAATTTGTTGTTTACCTTAAGGTGTCTAGTTAAATATTTTATGAAAGTTATTCTTGTCTCCTCTATGCACAATAGAATGGCCCTAGGTCGAAACTACATATGAAAAGTTAGGTTTTTTTCCTATGCACATATAATGATTTAATAATGGTCATAGAGCCATTTTGTTTATGCACATCAATCTTAAGATTGGCCCTAGGGCCATTCTTGCAATGCTCTAGTGTATTCTTCCAAGAATGGCCCCAGGACCATTCCAGTCTTGCATGCTCTTTGAGCCTCAAGATCGTACTGGAATGGCCATGGACCATCCAAGAATGGCCCTAGGGCCATTCTTGATGAGCATGTGCATGCAAGAATGGCCGGGGGCCATTCTAGCCTTGGTGCCACACCCAACTTTCTTGCATTCTTTTGGGCACCCAAGAATGGCCCTAAGGCCATTCTATTCTTGCACAAAAGATGCAAAAATGGCCCTAGGGCCACTCTTTCATGGCAAATAAGGCCAATATTTTGATATAAGGGCCTCAAAAATCACCTCTTAGTTGCCCTAGGGCCTGCAAGAATTTCCCGTGGGCCATTCTTGAATGATCCCCAGGGCTATTCTCTAAGTCTAAGGCCATTCTTACATCCTCTTTTGGTGTTAAGTTTGTGTTGGAATGGCCATGGGGCATCCAAGAATAGCCCTAGGGCCATTCTTTTTATGCACAATAAGGGCCATTCTTTTTATGCACAATAAGTGCAAGAATGGGCCATTCTTGATGCTCTTGTGTATGCAAGAATGGCCCTGGGGCCATTCTAGCATGGGCTTGGTGGATCACCCAACTTTCTTGCTTACTCATGGGCATCCAAGAATGGCCCCAAGGCCATCCTAGCATGGAAAATAAAGCCCTTGTTTTGCCTTAAAGGCCTCAAAGAACATGTAAGAGTGGCCCTGGGGAATCCTTGAATGGCTGCATGGCCATTCTTGCATGATGCGATGGCCTTAAAGGTAATATTTAAGATGGCTATGGGGCATCCAAGAATGGCCCTAGGGCAATTCTTTTCATACACAGGAGGCACAAGAAACAGCCACTACTTGCCTTACAGGACTTAAACAACATGCAAGAGCGGCCTTGGGGAATCCTCATGTGCAAGAATGATCCTAGGGCCATTGTTTCATGGTGGCAAATAAGGCCTGAAAGAGTATTCAAGAGTGGCATGAAAGAATGGCCATTATTTTCATACACAAGTGCAAGAATGGCTCGTGGGCCATTCGTTTCTTGCACCACCACAAGTCGAAGAATTGTCCCAAGGTCATTCTTGCATGACCTAAGGGCCATTCTTGCATCCTCTTTCAATCTTAAGGTTGTGTTAGAATGGCCCTAAGGCCATTCTTTTCATGCATAACAAGTGTAAGAATGGCCCATTCTTGATGCTCTTGGGTAGGGTGTACATCGTTGGTGATGTAGAGTATGGAAATGTAGCAAGATACATAAACAGCTATATCAAGGCACAAACATGACATAAGAATGTCAATTCAACAACGTATGGCTACATATGTGTGGAAACCTTATGCAATATTCATGCTGGGTGAAGATTTGTTAGCTAATTATAGCTTTCTATGATTCTTTGTACGTTATTAATCGTTTACATTGTCAAGTTTAATCTCTTTCATAGTTTTAGTGTAAACGTCATGATTGTTGTACAAAGTCTATTCGTGTAATTGTCATGCACGGAAAGAATGGCCCTAGGCCATTCTTGAATTCCCCAACCCACTCCAACATGGCCTTGAGGGTAACTAAGAATTGTTAAGGACCATTCTTTGATGCCTTGTGACAACTCTAGCGTGGCCTTGGAGTGAAGCAAAAATGGCCTAGGGCCATTATTTCTCCTCTTATTCATGTGAGAATGACTCCGTGACTATTATTAGATGTGCGAGGGCCATTTCAACATGAGCTTTAGGTCATTACGGCATGTAAGAATGATCCTAGGACCATCATTGCAATTGTTGTGCATGAGAAGAAAGGACCTAGGGCCATTCTTAGATTCCCAAGGTCAATCCAACAAGGGCTTGCATTAGAGCATGCAAGAATCTCCTAGGGCCATTCTTAGATTCCCAAGGTCAATCCAACAAGGGCTTGCATTTCAACATGACCTTCAGGTCATTAGGGCATGTAAGAATGACCCTAGGACCATCATTGCAATTGTTGTGCATGAGAAGAAAGGACCTAGGGCCATTCTTAGATTCCCAAGGTCAATCCAACAAGGGCTTGCATTAGAGCATGCAAGAATCTCCTAGGGCCATTATTAGATGCCCAAGGTCACTCCAACATGGGCTTGCATATTAGAGCATGCAAGAATCTCCCTAGTGCCATTCCTATTCCTATTTGTGTATTAGAAGAATAGCCCTAGAGGTCATGTTGGAATGGCCTTGGGGGCATCATAGAATAGCCCTTTTGCATGAGAATAATGGTCTATTCTTGGAATGGTTGTGCATGAAAAGAATGGCCCTAGGCCCATTCTTTCTGTTCTTGTTTATGTGAGCACCACTCTATGGGCTATTCTTAGATGACCTAGGGCCATTCCAACATGACCTTGAGGCCATTAGAGCATGTAAGAATGGCCCTAGGACCATTCTTGCAATTGTTGTGCATGAGAAGAATGGCCCTAGGGCCAATTTTTGATGCCCAAGGCAACTCTAATATGGAAATCAGGCCATTAGAGCATACAAGGATGGCCATGGGGTCATGCAAGCACTGAAGGTAAAAGGAGAGGTAATATGTCTTGTTGAGAGAGATCAAGAACGTGATGACATGCATTCCAATCTCTTGGCATTTGCATAGCTGGATCATAGTGTTAGACAGTGGGAAAAGATCCCTGAGGACCCACAACCAACTGCTACTTCTACCTCCCTAGCATCTATTTCACAAGCAGCTAAGAAGCTCAACCCTTGCATGTGAGACAAATTTCTACTAGAGGTTTGGTTTCTAAGCTTATACGCTCAGAGAAAAGAAAATAATTTGTGTAACTGTTCACTAGGTGTATGCAAAGAGATATTTCTTCTACAAGGAGTCTCATGAGCTAGCGGCATTGATTTTGCATGTCTTTTTCTTTATTGAATATAAATTTGTCATTTACCTTAAGGTGTCTAGTTAAATATTTTGTGAAGTTGTTCTTGTCTCTTCTATGCATAATAGATTGGCCCTAGGTCCAAACTACATATAATAAGTTAGGTTTTTTTGCTATGCATAGTCTCTTGTATGCATAATATAATGATTTAATAATGGTCATAGAGCCATTCTATTTATGCACATCAACCTTAAGATTGGCCCTAGGGCCATTCTTGCAATGCTCTAGTGTATTCTTCCAAGAATGGCCCCAGGACCATTCCGATCTTGCATGCTCTTCGAGCCTCAAGATCGTATTGGAATGGCCATGGACCATGGCCCTAGGGCCATTCTTGATGAGCATGTGCATGCAAGAATGGTCAGGGGCCATTCTAGCCTTGGTGCCACACCCAACTTTCTTGCATGCTCTTGGGCACCCAAGAATGGCCCTAAGGCCATTCTATTCTTTCACACAAAAAGTGCAAGAATGGCCCTAGGGCCATTCCTTCATGGCAACTAAGGCCACTATTTTGATATAAGGGCCTCAAAATCACCTCTTAGTTGCCCTAGGGCATGCGAGAATTTCCCATGGGCCATTGTTGCATGATCCAAGGGCTATTCTCTAAGTCTAAGGCCATTCTTGCATCCTCTTTTGGTGTTGAGGTTGTGTTGGAATGGCAATGGGGCATCCAAGATTGGCGCTAGGGCCATTCTTTTTGTGCATAGTAAGTGTAATAATGGGCCATTCTTGATGGTCTTGTGCATGCAAGAATGGCCTTGTGGACATTCTTACATGGGCTTGGTGGATCACCTAACTTTCTTGCTTGCTCGTGGGCATCTAAGAATGGCCCCTAAGGCCATCCTTGCATGGCAATTAAAGCCCTTGTTTTGCCTTAAATGCCTCAAAGAACATGTAGGAGTAGCCCTGGGGAATCCTTGAATGGCCCCATGGCCATTCTTGCATGACTCGATGATGGCCTCAAGGTCATATTTAAGATGGCTATGGGGCATCTAACAATGGCGCTAGGGCAATTCTTTTCATACACAGGAGGTGCAAGAAACGGCCACACTACTTGCCTTACAGGACTCAAACAACATGCAAGAGTGGCCCTCAGGAATCCTTAGGTGCAAGAATGTCTTAGGGCCATTCTTTCATGGCAAATAAGGCCGAAAAGAGTATTCAAGATTGGCCTGAAAGAATGGCCATTCTTTTCATGCACAACAAGTGCAAGAATGGCCCGTGGGCCATTCGTTTCTTGCACCACAAGTCGAAGAATTATCCCAAGGCCATTCTTGCATGACCCAAGGGCCATTCTCAAAGGCCATTCTTGCATCCTCTTTCATACACAAGTGTAAGAACGGCCCATTCTTGATGCTCTTGGGATCAAGAATGGGCATCCAAGAATGGCCCATTCTTGATGCCCAAGAGGTCACTCTATGCTCATCTATATGTGGAGAGATAAGAATTGACTTATTATGTGCAGGAGCATGCAAGAAAAATAGGTGATCCATCAAGCCCATTCTTGATGCTCTTGGGCATCCAAGAATGGCCCATGGGACATTCTAGAATGGGCTTGATGGATCACCTATTTTTCTTGCATGCTCCTGCACATAATAAGTCAATTCTTATCCCTCCACGTATAAATGAGCATAGAGTGGCCTTAGGGAAATTTTATGCTTCGTATATTGATGAGAGGAGAGATATTCTCTTCTTTAATGGCATAGATGCAGGTTATACCTTTGTTACCATTTTATATTAGCTTCAAGACATGCTTTTCTACTTTTTTGTGTTTGATGAAGATTGTCATCTACTCCCCATATACTGTGTTGGATATTAGAATGTACAACAGGTGCCTTTCTAGTCTCCATTGTGTCTACCAATGGTGCAAAGTAAACTCGTATCTACATACAACCACCATGAACAATGCACAAGCTATTATAGAATAGTTATAGCATGCATTTCTAATCTCACTTATACTGCTTGTGCTTGGTAGTACAGACTTAGAAAAACAAGCATACCTCCCTATACCATGTGTTGTGTGATATGTGAGAGATCTTGATCCTCTTGAAACATCCATTTTTCCTATTCCAATTGAAGAAATGTTTGAAATTAATAACGTAACCTTTATGGTCCATTATTCAACTATACGAGAAGCAGCTCTTGGACTTTTTTTATCCTCTTCTCTTCCAAGAGGTGTGACTATCCTTCATTATGGTGGAGACAAGTACTATCTCCACCACGATTGGAAGGATTTGTGTAAGTTGAATCCAAGATTTTTGAAGTACTCATTTGAAGAGGATCCTAAGGTGGATAGTCCAGAGGATAGGGTGTACATCATTGGTAATGTAGAGTATGGAAATGTAGCAGGATACATAAACAACTATCAAGGCACAAACATGAGATAAGAATGTCAATTCAACAGCATATGGCTACATATGTGTATAAACCTTATGCAATATTCATGCTGGTGAAGAGTTGTTAGCTAATTATAGCTTTCTTTGAATCTATGTACATTCTTGATGATTGACCGATAGAAATATTAATCATTTACATTGCCAAGTCTAATCTCTTTTATAGTTTTAGTGTAAACGTCATGATTATTGTATAAAGTCTATTCGTGTAATTGTCATGCATGGAAAGAATGGCCCTAGGACATTCTTGAATTCCCCAACCGACTCCAACATGGCCTTGAGGGTAACTAAGAATTGTTAAGGACCATTCTTTGATGCCTTGTGACAACTCTAGTGTGGCCTTGGAGTGAAGCAAAAATGGCCTATGGCCATTATTTCTCCTCTTGTTCATGTGAGAATGACTCCATGACTATTATTAGATGTGCGAGGGCCATTTCAACATGACCTTCAGGTCATTAGGGCATGTAAGAATGACCCTAGGACCATCATTGCAATTGTTCTGCATGAGAAGAAAGGACCTAGGGCCATTCTTAGATTTCCAAGGTCAGTCCAACAAGGGCTTGCATTAGAGCATGCAAGAATCTCCTAGGGCCATTCTTAGATGCCCAAGGTCACTCCAACATGGGCTTGCATATTAGAGCATGCAAGAATCTCCCTATTGCCATTCCTATTTCTATTTGTGCACTGGAAGAATGGCCCTAGAGGTTGTGTTGGAATGGCCTCGAGGCATCATAGAATAGCTGTTATGCATGAGAATAATGGTATATTCTTGGAATGGTTGTACATGAAAAGAATGGCACTAGGGCCATTCTTGCTATTCTTGTTTATGTGAGCACCACTGTATGGGCTGTTCTTGGATGACCTAGGGCCATTCCAACATGACCTTGAGGCCATTAGAGCATATAAGAATGGCCCTAGGACCATTCTTGCAATTGTTGTGCATGAGAAGAATGGCCCTAGGGTCATTTTTTGACGCCCAAGGCCACTCTTACATGGCAATCAGGGCATTAGAGCATGCAAGGATGGCCTTGGGGTCATGCTATTGTGTATGGAATGAATTCCCCTAGAGCAAGGTTATCATAGTTTAAATTTTGTGAAAGTTAGAGAATTAAATTGGCTACCATGTCTTTTTGTTTAAAAATTGCTTACTTGTAGATAAGTTTTGTGCATTCTTTTAGTTTGTTGAGATTTGCATGGTGAACTGGATGCTACCAAGTCATTGGCGAAGTTCTAAGGCAGTAGAATTGAAGCCATTTTGCTACGACAGCAAATATATCAAAAGTTATATCTAGGAGCTTTATTACTTTTAAGTAGATATATATTTCCTTGAGAAAATATTTGCTTAAAAAAGAACATATTTGTTTTACTATGCATATGGGTACACCATTGTCTAGGCCATATCATGCTTAAAAATGTTATCATTAGAGTTATTTTGCGCAGGAGCCTCTTATGATCCGTATTATGAAATAATGATAACATCAAACATCGTGGATACTAGCACGAATGAAGTTGCCATTGAAGTTGTGGAGGAGTCAATTCCACTTGAGAAGGAGATTCGCTCAATAAAAAACACATCTAAGAGAGCAATGCTAAATGTAGTATTGGATTTAAATGGATAGTAGTCTTGAAGCGTTGCTTCCAGCCATGTTCTCTACACCAATCCATTATGTATGCTCCAAATGAGAAGGAGATTTGTTCAATAAAAAACACATCTAAGGGAGCAATGCTAAATGTGGTATTGGATTTAAATGGATAGTAGTCTTGAAGCATTGCTTCCAGCCATGTTCTCTACACCAATCCATTATGTATGCTCCAAATAGATATGTTATACTTCATCCATGGTGTATATCATTTTTGTAGAATGTTTTAGAAAAATTCAATGTTGGTATGTGGTCAACTTCTGCAACACAAGAAAATGTTCTCCAGATGGTGAGAGCTTTGCAAGAGAAAGCTAGGAGAATACTTCCTTTCTTTGCTATTTTGAGTCAAAATGCATGTTATAGTTTTGAGAAGAGAAAAGTGTTCAGGCCAGATAACCCAGGTGTTGAGGCAATGTTTAAACCACTTGCAAGAATGTCAAAAGCCTTTCAATGTGATCCAGTGAGGATAGTTTTTATTCATGAATCTCCATATAAAGCTTGTGTTGCTCCTTCTAATAACTACATCTTTCCAAACAAGTTTGATTTAGATAAGAAAGATGACAATGTTCTCATGGGAGAGCTACTACCATACTTAATGCTTCTTGATTATGCAGAAGATATACGCATTATCATTGAAAATATTCGATATGGTCAGCTCCCAATATCAAATGGCCATGATTTTTATAACCTTGTTGGTGATGTTACCCTGGGGGCCTGGGGGAGCAGTGTCAGAACATTGCGAATTTTGAGCTTGCACCGCTACTGTAGAGCCCAAATTCGCAGTATTCTAGCACAACTTTCCTAGCCCTCTAGGATCAATTCTGATGCATTGGATGATAAATAATGTATTTTTACACATGGTTAAAGCTGTTTTCATGTTGTAAACTATTGTTTCTCACAATCCGTGTACTCAATTTCTTTGTAAATGCATCAGAAATGACCCTCAAGGCTTGGGGGAGTAGTGCGAGAACAGTGCAAATTTTGAGCCTGCACCGCCCACTGTAGAGCCCAAATTTGCATTGTTCCATCACAGTTTTCCCAACCCTCCAGAGTAATTCTGATGCATTTGATGATAAACAATGTATTTTTATGATTAAAGGTGTTTTTATCTTGTAAACTATTGTTTCTCACAATTAGTGTACTCAAAGTTTCATTATAAATGCATCAGAAATGATCCTCAGTGGGCTGGGGGAGCAGTGCCGGAACAGTGCAAATTTTGACCCTGCATCGCCACTGTAGAGCCCAATTTTGCATTGTTCTAACACAGTTTCCCCAGCCCTCCAAGAGCAATTCTGATGTATTGGATGACAAACAATGTATTTTTACACATGATTAAAGGTGTTTTTATCTTGTAAACTATTGTTTCTCACAATCAGTGTACTCAACTTCATTATAAATGCATCAAAAATGATCCTAAGTGGCTAGGGGAGAAGTGCCAAAATAGTGTAAATTTTTAGCCTACATCGCCGTGATGTAGAGGCCAAATTTGCACTATTCTGGCACAGCTTCCTTAGCCATCCTGGAGCATTTCTGATGCCTTGTGGGTGACAAACTGGCACATGATAGACACTCCATGCTAAACAAACATGATGACACCAAGACATTGTAAGCGAAACTTAAAATTGAAATTATCATAAGGTTACAAATGAAAGCCAGATAGGTTTATTACAAAGGGGGGTTTGAAATAAAAGAGTTGCTTCAAAAAGCAGGTTAACATCTAAGATCTCTAGATCGTATTGCACTCGCCTCAAATACTCCAAGCTTGTTGCATGTCCTTGGCAGAAATGGTAATCCTCTTTGCATGTATTACAAGGAGGTTGGTGTGTTCAAAAAGCCCAACAAGGTAAGCCTCAGCATCTTCTTGCAATGCTTCAAGGGTAATCCCCTGCACACGGAACTCTATTCTATATTGTTGGAGAATCTCCTTGACTGTACAAGGGCTCTTCTTATCAGCAACTTAGTGTTCCTCTGATAAAACTTGATTTCTTGGAGAGCCCTATGCCCTTGGCGCATCCTTCTCCTTGGAGCTCTCTGTGTTGTGTTGGTGCATTGGCAAGGTTGGGACTTCCTTGGTTTGAAGAGCTTGACCTTTCTATGCTTGCGTGCACTTGCGGTAACCTCCCCTTGATCTCTCTCATAGTCTGAATCCTTCTCCTGCTGTAATACCTGTGTATTATTAAGAGACTAAGGTTATGTAAAAGGGGAGGAGAAGGGTGTGTGTGTGAAGGGACTTAAGGTCCACTAGCTCACCTATTTAAAGGTGTAGCTAGGAGGAATTTTGTATTGAGCAAGAAGCCTAGTTGTATTTTGAGCAACTTAATAAGCAAGATATTTTCTTGTATTTTGTGAGTCTCTCTCCTCCACAGCTAACCGGTACATTGTAATAAGAGCTAGCTTATGGCTACAGTAGCTAGCTACTATCCATGCTCATGTTTCACTTAATATAGTTCTTGCTCTCTTAGACTCACTCTTCTATGTCTTGTTGCGTTAATATCTATGGACTCATACTCCTTGCAATGCTTTATATACTTTATATTCCTCCTAGCTGCATATGGATAACGATTTGTATTGGTGGAAGGCTTATCAAACTTTGCCTACAACTAGAGTGCTTTGGTAGCATTATCTTTATTTGCCTGTACAAGTGCACGAGTGTGCTTAAACAAAACAAACGTGAAGTTGAATGCATTATACTAACATAGAACATTCAAAGATAAAGTGTTGTTCAAAATCAGAAATGAACACACGTCGTATCTAGGATATAATGCAATGTTGCTGACAACAATATCACACTCAGAATACCATTGCTCATTGTTTGTGTGTGTTAAAAAAAACCATACATAAAATACGGCGGGGAGTTGGCACAGTCCTCCCTAAAATTTTATCAAGCCCGCTATTTGTTGCATAGGGGACCCCTTGGGCACTACACATCGTCCAACCCATCCGGCATCCAATGGTGGTGAAACTTTGCGAGTGGAACGGTACTAGCCCCATGGAACCGCTCACAAAGTTTCACCACCATCGGACATCTACGTCCGATGGTGGTGAAACTTTGCAAGCAGTGGGGTAGCAGCCCCATGGACCTGCTCGCAGAGTTTTACCACCATCTGTCATGTTCACCTCTGATCTTTGGAGTGAATGCATATACTTGAGTTGCGGGCACTGTCCATGCTAGCGGTAATGTTGTGTGAGCCTCTCTATGAAGTAAAGAGGGGATTCTCGCTCGGGCATAATCTTGCAGAAGGTAACCCTCTTGGGATATTTGACATGGCTCACTACCTTAAAAGATCAAAAAATTACCTTCGATGCTCTTGCCTCTACCTTGCAACTATCCTCAAGTATCTGGTGGCCGAGGTGCTTGAGCTGGCTAGTGATTTTTCCCAATGCTATGTCCTCTTTCCTATGAAGTGTGTAGAGAAGTACAATAGAAGGGAGAAGCTTTGTGCGCACGAGACTCTTGGTTCTCTCGTGATACCAGTACTCTTTCTTGCTTCCTTACTTCTTACACTGCGCTAATGTTTTCCTTCTCTCTTGTTTATAAATTTTTGCAAGAAGATCCACTATGTGATGGTCACACTCTCCTAGACATGCTTGCTTTGACACTTGCTATGGTAATTGACCAACCAGCAATGGTCAATGTTGCACTCAAATCACTCGTGTGAGTGTTACTCTCCTACTATGCTCCCCCATATCGACTCTATTTTTGCATAGAGATTATGTAGGTGAGCAAAAGGAGTGAGATTTTGTGAATGTGCGAGCCACTCTTGTTAATAGAATCTACTTAAAGTTCTAGTCGAGAGAAACTTATTGTGATGCCTATTGTGGTAGAATCACTAATCTTACTAGTGAACTCTCTAAGGCAATTATTCTACCATAATCCTAGCCAAACTAGCTCTGATACCATGTTAGAAAGCATGGATCTAGGCTATGTTAGAAAGCATGGATCTAGGCTAGGCTATGTAGGATGAAAACTAATCAATCTCATAGTCAAGTGATTAAGAGAACTAGAAGCTTGATAAATAATGTAAATTAATAAATAATTAGCTCAAGGCAAAAGACACAATAATCATCTTACTTAGTTTTGATCCAAGTACATCCTTTTATAGCTGTCATGGAGCTCCAAACTCACAAGATGTGTGCACCCTAGTGCCAACCATGTGTCCATAAACGCTTACATGCCATGTGCCCCCTTGTGCTTCCAATGTGGTATCTTTTTGACAAATAACCATACAATTCAACCTTTGACATTAGACCCTTAGTCTATTCCTTTTTCTAATGTGCTGCATACTTCTTCTCTTGCATATGTGACTCACTCTCTACCCTCCTTGTGCTCTATGGCACCACATCTCTCAACACCCCCTTTGGTGCAATATTTTTGGGCTACTGCGGTGGTCGGATGTGAGGTTTACAAAATTTCATCACCCCCTCCTTCATTTCTAACTTAGCTGGTAACTGAAAGTCTCTTTGTCTTGGTTGCTCTCTAGCTAGATATTACTTGTTGAGATGTCCGGGTTGATTTTCACTCCCCTAGGGTGCTACTTTGTCTACTCTCTGGTGGTCGAGTGCTACAACATTTCAAATTATTTTTGGCCTACTTATTTGGTGGCCTTTAGAATGTTGGCTTGGGTACTGAGGGAATTTTTATGCGCTCATTTGGCCGCACTTTCTACTTATTTCACTACAAAATGAGCATATCATTATACACATCATCTACCTTGGCATGTATTACCACTTACTACACTTCAATTAGCATGGCACATCAACTGCATTAACCACTTGTTACACTTTGATCATGTGCAGTTGTCTAGCATGGTCCACTTGTTTGAGTTTGACCACAATACTTCTTACACCTCAACAACATACACCCATCAAGCATGGTCTCAAGTTATACTAATAAAACTAGTATTTAATGCGGGGTCACCCACGATACAACCATAAGGGAATGTGCCCTTCTCCCATTTCCCAAATAACACTCTCGATATCGTAAGTGGACCAGATACACCTTCAGTCTTGAAAGTGGCCAGAAGTTTGTTTAAATATAAAAGAGAGACACATAGGAATACCTTTGTCAGCCTGCAATATTGAAGTCAATGATGTAACGAGTCTTGTGTGATAAAGTGGCCCGAACTAGTATTTAATGCGGGGTCACCCACGATACCAACATAAGGGAATGTGCCCTTCTCCCATTTCCCAAATAACACTCTCGATATCGAAAGTGGACCAGATACACCTTCAGTCTTGAAAGTGGCCAGAAGTTTGTTTAAATATAAAAGAGAGACACATAGGAATACCTTTGTCAGCCTGCAATATTGAAGTCAATGATGTAATGAGTCTTGTGTGATATTGTTTCTAAAACGAATTTAAGATGCAAGCAAATATTGTCTTGCAAGTGGCTATCAAGGTAGCTTGATCAAATAGCCAATCCTAAAGAGAGGGCATGCTTGAGGAGCTTCTTTCTCGGGATGCCTACAACCCCCACCGTCTTGTTGCTTGTAGGCGTAGCCATACATACACATTGCCAGCTCACTGCTGCTAACCTCAAGCACCATCCGCATCATGTAGCCATTTCCTACATGTAGGATGTAGCCTTTGGTCTACTACACCCACCGGAGAGAAAGGGAGAAGCATCATCTTTCAGCATGAAAGAAGAAGCCTTTAAGGTTCTTCCCCCTTTGCATCTGCATTTACAAAGCAACGGTTGGAGGAGATCATTGTTGCCCAACGAGCTAGATCGTGTATCTGGCTTGAGGTGGAGTAACCTCAAGAGGGAAAATCTGATGTGACTAACAATCTCCCAGCTTCAAGTTGCTAGCCATTAGGATTTTTTTGGAGCCAAAAAAGGATTCCTAATTTTAAGGGATTAGAGCTTAAAAAGCTACGCTTAAGGGAGACAAAGGCTATGATGACCCCTATTTTTTGCCTTGACACATCAATCATACCCCCTAGTTTCACTTTTTAAAGGGAATATTCTCATACTCTCTCTCTTACTTTTTTACTTTTCTCATACTTTTTCTCTTACTTTTTGAAATTTTTATCTACACTCTCTACAAATTGAATCTTTCTTGTCAGTTTGAAATCTCTTTCCTCATTAACTCCCACCATATCTCCCTTCCACATCAACAAAACATTCTCATGTTTAGTGGGCCCCAAGCACGGGAAAAAAGGATTCGTACAACAAAATAAGTAACATAAACTTTCATTATGCACTCAGTAATTTAAACAAAACAGTCATTATTTGTGTTCTTCCACAGGAATTTTCTGTAAGAGGTGTGTGGTTCTAACAAAGAGGGATAGAAGGATTTAATCAAAGCCATTCTGAATACCAAGGATATTCTTTCAATTATTACTGACTCTCATCGTCCTAAAATACGCCAAGCTGTTGCCAGCAATGTGGTGAGAGCGAGATTACCACCTCCATCGATTCTTCTTCAATTCAACATGTTGTGATCAGAGTGGAATCAGCATTAAAGGGTACTAAGTAATCCATTAGGTTGCAAAAGATGCATTTCTAAGACAAGGGATCATTATCACTTTATTTCCTACACTCAAGGTGATTCACAATGTCAAGCATATCAATAATGATTAGTGTAGCGAGCGATAGGACAGTTTTATCACATTGAGGGCACACTAACATTAGACACAGGGTCGAGCAGAAAGAAAAGCAAGACAACAAGTACAAGATTTCACTATGATGTTTACAATAACATGTTTGTTCATATTGAGAGACTACAATAAGATATGGTGAAGTTCTATGGTCTTTCACACCAGAAGGTGAGAACTTGCAATTGCTACTATTCATGTTTTTTAGTTTAAAATGAAGATGATTATTTTGTTTTGAAATTATAAATTACTGTTTATTTGCAGTTTTGGGGAGCACACTTTCATTTGTGCTCAAGCTAGAACGTATGAGCATTACGCTCATGTGAATGAGGCCATGATACGTGTATGGGAAAAGACTACCAAACCAAGTTTTAGTGTGCAATCTAAGAAGGAGGTCTGGTGGCTTGGTGCATTCAAGGTATCGAAGGAGACACGTGAGGTATTGACATGGATGTTTGAAAGGACTCTCCGGATAATAGATATAATCAAAAAGCAAATTGATGGTCAACTTTTAGATGTAGAAAACATAGGAAAGTTCAAGGTGCATTGGCATCTTGGGGGAGATTTGAAGATAATTAAATGCATGATGGGTTGTGCTCAAGGCACGACATCAAGATGGCCTTGTCCATACTGCAATACTGAGATTGATATTCCTAGGTAGAAAAAGACAAATGGAAAAGGTATGCAAAAGGTTGGTTATGTTGGGAAGGATGCCTCGAAAGGTCCTAATAAGAAAGGGAAGAAGCAACAAGAAGATGCAGTAGATCCAATCGAGTCAACTGACGATGAAGATGAGGAACAACCAAATGCAAGATGGGCGGAAGGTGTCATATCTAGTGATATGCTAGGAGAACCAAATAGGAATTCAAATTGGAGGCCCATCATTAATTTACCACTAAATAATATTCATTTTTGCACACTTCATGCATTCATGAGAATCTTTGATCGATTGCTTAAGTGCCATATCGATTATGCATTCACAATGCCTACACAAGAGAGGAAAGTTGCAACCCTTGGTAAATTAGAGCATATTTTGAATATTCTGGACTCCCTTGGTAGAAATGTGAAAATTGAAGTGAATAAGCAGGTCTCTAGTATGTTATACAAGGTTTCTTAAAAGGTCTCCATGACTGGAGCAAAGGCAAGGAGATTTTTGGAGAAGCCAGCAAACATAGAGAATTCAAAGAAGACTTGGGTACTCTGGAGAGACCTGTGTGCAATCACCATAAATGTAGATTGTCTAATTCCAGCTCTTGTAAATATGCGTAAACAACTTTGGATAAATTTCAATAACATGGTTCGTAATGAATCAAAGTAGCACAACTACCCAAGAACGAGCATCATTCGAACAACATATCGTAGAATTCACCAAAAGTGTGGTAGGTGCTTAGGGAGAGAGTAAAGTAACACACTATATGGTAAGTTGTACAATAAAAAAATAAACTGGTGTTTTTACCTGAACTTTTTGTAATTAAATTCTATTGTCATGTGTACAACACATAGTTTATGTGCATGGTGCATATTTCATTGAACAAGTATGGATCGTTCAACATGTGGAGTACCAAAGGGATGGAGAAATCACATCATAAAGCAAGAGGGGTTTATTTCAAAAATACAAGACATGGAGGTGGAGCGTGTGTAGGAGGAACACGTACAAACTATCTACAAGAAATGTTCAATTGGTTTTATCACACAACATTGGGAAGGGTATTGGTTAGGGAGCGGGCCCAACAATCAAAGCTTACGCAAGAGGCATGCACGGCTATAAAAAGTCATGCTCCGCTTGAATGGTTGCAGACCAATGCTCCCCATAGACATGGTTCTTAGCGTGCACGAATGAGGAGACAAGGCAGGCATTGGGTTGTGCATGCACCAACACAAATCTAGATGTAATAAGGCTAAGAAAATAAGTTTAGTTAATTTTTTTTTTCCACTTTAAAAAAACTATTAATAGTTCCTTCACTCACTTCATTTTCATTTCACTTTTTTAGACAGCTTGAGCTCAAGATCTACGTAGGCACCCACGAAAGGACACCAACACATCACCACGTTAGCATAGTAGGCATAGTTGTACATGGATATGGCACGCACCAAGAACACCGCATGTGTTACCATGCCTTCACAAAACACAGTGCAAGGCACCCACCAACGACCACATATTGGTGACACCACGGAAGAGAGTGACCCGTGGGATTCTAGGACACGCCCAATGGGATCACCAGAGTCTAGCCCTCCTCCCACAGCAACACCAACGCACACACATACAGCCCTTCTAGTGGGAGCAAGCACGTGAAGGAGACCCCACGACACAGCCACCCGGGAGATCAAGACAGAGACTTCGATGATGAGCAGTTTGACTAGGTTGGTGAAAACATTCTTACATTGTGCACCACCATAGGTGGCAAGACCCTACTACCAGGACAGGGTCCCCTATCTACCCGAGAGGAGGAACTTGATACACAGGTACCACAGCAATAGGAGGAGGAGGATTCAGACTATGAGAGAGATCAAGGGGAGGTTATTGAAAGTGCATGCAAGCACAGAAAGGTCAAGCTCTTCAAGCCAAGGAAGTCCCAACCTCTCCAACGCACCAACACAACACAGAGAGCTCTAAGGAGAAGGATGCACCAAGGGCATAAGGCTCTACAAGAAATCAATTTTTACTAGAGGAACATTGAGTTGCTAATAAGAAGAGCCCCTTTCGCTCTTTATATTCCTGACTCAAATCAGACTTTCACTAAACCTAATTCGGATACATGGAAGTAAGACTGAGATTAGAAATACACATGTGGATCACAGAAATGAGTCCAAATGCCATTGAAGAGCACAGACGGAACTCCTAATTCATCATATCCAAAACATAATAGTGCGGCTGATTAAAAGCCCGCATTAGTTACAAGTGGTTATAACTGCATTCCTTCATCGGAATGTCCCCAAAACATAATGAAAGTCCGACTAAGGTATTTTGCAAAAAGACTTACAAAAAGGAATTGCTAAACTTGAAAACTAAAACAAAGTAAAGTAATCTATGGTACTGTAAGTAGAGCCCTAACACGCTCGCACAGTCAAGGAGATTCTCCAACGATATAGAACAGAGTTCCATGTGCATAGGATTGCCCTTGCAGCATTGCAAGAAGATTCCGAGGCTTACCTTGTTGGGTTTTTGAAGACACCAACCTCCTTGCAATACATGCAAAGAGGATTACCATTTGTGCCAAGGACATGCAACTAGCTCGGCGTATTCAAGGTGAGCGGGATATGATCTAGAGATCTTAGATGTTAACCTGATTTTTGAAGTAACTCTTTTGTTTCAAACCCCCCTTTGTAATAAGCCTTAGAGAGGGCTTTCAAAAAGAAGAGAGTGAAGACAGATTGAGGGGTGTAGTCCCTGGATGATGGTGATGCCATCCATAGGAAGCCGACCAAGATAGTGCGCCAATGCACATCATGACCATGGACCTTGGCCTAGACCTCCCAGTAAATGCGTCAATTTCAACCACCCTCTGCAATCAAAAGAAAATTCAAAATATTTTCCTATACATAATTACAAATGTTTCTAAGTTGTAAAAGGTAAATTATTACCTCTTACTCAATGCCTTCTTTTTCCAAAGTGCTGTGGGGGGATGAAGGGGTCAATCGAGGACTTAGCCTCATCCTTTTTAGGTGCTTTGGTCTCCTCCATCACTCCAGTAGGGGTATCCTTTTCAACCTCTAGCTTGTCTTTTGTAAGGTTGGGAATTTCTCCTCTAGAACCAGGGCTTGCTCCACGGTCTCAACCACACTATCCTTGACCAAAGAAACTATCTGTGCGATTTTCCAAGGGGTAATATGACACTATCTAGGTGAGGACCAAGGTTGGACGTATCAAGGTCCACCTCACATCACATGCATATAATGCCCAAGCATTCATCCATTCTCAAGCTAGCTGCCTTTTCAAGGTCATGAAGAAATAAGTATTCCTTACCTTCCACCACAATGGTGCTCAAGAGTTGATCTCAAGCTCTGGCAGCACCTTGCTCTCCTCATGTGTGGGGAAGATGGCCTCGCATCTTCCACTATCACGGGCTGTTCAACTATAGATTATGCACCCTCTGGAGAGTGCTCTAATGCAAGCTGCTCTTCCACATCAGCACTCGTATACTTAGTGCCTTCACTTCCTTGTCATCCCTCAAATACCCTGCTGCCAACTGCAATGCAGGAATCTCTACCTCCTTATCAATATCCTCATCATCTCGCACTGATGAGGAATGCAAAAGTGGTGATCCACGAGAGGAACCTAGTTCCTAAATTGCCCCTCCCCAACCTCTTCACCTCCTGTTTATTGAAGGTACACTAAGCTTGGGGATATAGATGTCGATGAAGTGTTCAAGGCACTGGATGTAGGGGAGGGCATATTGTTGATTGTATTTAAGCAGCTCAACAGGCACCCATCAATCATTGGGGCAATGGGGAAAGGAGATGGAGTGGGGAGCCAAGTATTACTCCATGTATGCAATCTTCATCTCATAATGTTGGGACACAAGGGCGAGCGACTTTGCAAATTTGACTTCATGATAGAACATGGCAAAGAGCTCACTCTTGCCCCCGCCCACAGGGTGGTGGAGAGGAACTCATAGAAGTCGTTAAAGTGGGTAGCCATGTGTGAATGCAAAGAGATAGTGTGAGCTCGTGCTTGGTTTCTATCGTATAAAAATGAGAAAGAAGGCACCTTTGGCCTATTTATAGTAAAAATTTAAAGTTTGGCCTTTTCACACTAGACCACTAGACAAGAAAATCACAGTTTGGAAAAATATTAAGATTTTAATTAAATAAAGAGGGCTTAAAAAAGAGCCTGCTACAAAATTACAAGCATGTCATCTAATCTAAAATTGTTATAATCTCTTCACTTTTTACCTCTTGTGACATTTACTTCATGTTGATCTCAATCTCCTTGTGGACTTGAAAGCTCGTCATTGCCTTCACCTTGATCCTGAAACTCTTGCCCCTCACGTGCATCAGGATAGAGGCTATTTTCCCATATACCCAGTTCATCTTCAAAATCTTCCACATGCCTACTAGGTGTTAATAGGGCTATGCACTTTGCTGCTGAAAACTTAAGGTCCCCCATTTTCCATGATTTTGAGACCATGGCTGTCCCCTCCTTATGCTTCCCAATTTGTAAAAATATAGAAAGTGGCACAATAACCAGAAAGTGTAAGGGTTAATTCTAGACATGTGGAATCATATAGACCTTTCTTCTCACATCAACTTGAAACTTGACTCTTCCACATTGTCAAAGCCTATGATGCTAAAGTGTTGACACGGGTCTGCTAGGCTCCAATGCTTGCTTGTTGCCACTCACTCAATCCATCCATTTTGCATCATCACAGCTAAAGTGTTGATGCAAGTCTATTAGGCTCCAATGCTTGCTGCCACTCACTCAATCCATCCATTTTGCATCATCACAGCTACCTCAATAGGCACAATTTCTTCTTCTGAGGCTTGAAGTGGGATCCATGTCACGTGCTTTTGCATTCATCTTTGGTAGTGTAGACGCATGTACAAAATAGAGTGTGCCTTCAAGAACCTGAAAGAAACTGTAGAATCTACTACATTGCACTTGTACCCATCACTTTGATGTGACCCCTCATTAACCTCCCAACCCTCTCCTAGTAATCCTCGAATGAGGTCAGACCGTACCTCCTTACAAATATACATTGTTTCTGTTTAGTGCATTGGCATGGAATTGAACATGTACACAAAAACATGTAAAGGACAAAACCAATTTAGCCCTACTGACCTAGATGCCTTTGAAAACTTGAGTGGTCTTGATATCACTTACCATCTTAAACTTTAAGCATAAGATGGTCCAAGCATCAAGTTTAGGCCATTCAAGATTGTTAAGAGGGGGGTTGGGGATCTCTTCTAGCTTGCCAAACCAACCTGGTTTTTTATCTACAAAATATGAGTGAGAAAAGAAAAAGATTTTATTTTGTAAAAGCTCACTTGGGCTTTGAGATACAAACATTGCCTCTCCAATGGATGCATGTATAGCATAGAAAACTCCAGTGAGTTTTTGGAGTGGTTGTTCCTCAACAGAATTAGAGGGGAAAATATCTGTAGATATAGACATAAGAAAATGGAGAATCATAAGAAAAATTTAAAAAAAATCTAATATTAGCATGTTGCTCAAGAGGTGTTTAACAATTTGAAGGAAACCTTGGTTGTTGGCCTTGAATGTAAAGGTCTCCAAGGGTATACACATGTTGCACTATGACAACCAGTCCTTCCTTCTTATTATTCTTAAAGCCATGACTCCTTCCAATGATGTAGCATATTACCTAGTTGACGCACTCGATGTGGTTCCTTAGAGCTTGGCTACATGTAGACCCAAGCCCCAACCCTCAATCTTGTTGGAGCCCAAACTCCATGCTCATCTCTTGTGTTATGTAACACAAGCTCTTCCACCTTCTCCCTAGGTCTTCTGACATTACTCGAAGAGGCCATGGTGGTAAGAAAAGAGAAGAAGGGGAAAGAAAAGAAAAGAAAAGAAGAGGAAAGAAAAGCTTGTTATGCAACACAAGCTCTTCCACCTTCTCCCTAGGTCTTCTGACATTACTGGAAGAGGCCATGGTGGTAAGAAAAGAGAAGAAGGGGAAAGAAAAGCTTGTTAAAACAACAAAGGAGTGGAGAGGAGAGAAAGTTCAAGGTTTTCAGTGCACCAATGGAAAGCTTAAAAGAGGGTTAGAGTTTGAGAATAGGCTTCCTGAACCTAGAGTAGACTAAAGAGGGATAGATTTTTTGTAGTAGCAATGGAGAGGGAGGGAGCTTGAGAGGGAGAGAGAGGGAGCTTGAGAAGGAGGGAGAGCTTGAGAGGGATGAAGTTTTTACAACAATGGAGAGCTTAGAAGAGGAAGAAAGAGGGAGAGGGAGCTTAAGAGGGAGGGAGCTTGAGAAGAAGGGAGAGCTTGAGAGGTATGGTGTTTCTGCAACATTGGAGAGCTTAGGAGAGGAAGAAAGAGGTTCAAAATGAGCTTTCCAAACCTAGAGTATGTTGGGGGGAAGTTTGAGAGGGAAAACACACTTTGGGGAAAAATTAAAAATTTTCAATTTTTAGGGTTTTTTAATATGCAAGATTCTAGATAGGGGGACCTCTAAGTTTGGGCCCATGAGGTAGGGGGACAAGAGTTATAATTAGGCCCCATTAGCAAACCAAAGCCTAGGCTCCCTAGGCCAAAGAAGTCAAAAATGTGCACTCAGCCCTCTTCCTATTGGTCCATTCCTAATTAAAAGTTAATCCAAGAGGCCCTCTTTGGGCCCAAAAAATTCCTAATGCCAAAATGTATGTCATCGTGCTCGGTGTCAACTTCTTCCAACAGGTGGTGAGCATAGAGGGGATAGTTCCTATAGCCCTATTACCTTCAAGGTAGTGGCTGCCTTCACACTAGACTAAGTGCAGAGAAAGAAGCTACTATTGATGAGCTCGACTGGCATAATAGGGTGTCTGATAGTGGTGTGCACCGCCGACGTGGTGCTGGGGATCAACATAGATCCGATAGTGGTGTTGCTACATGCACAAGTTTTGCTGGAGGGGGGTTGTGATAGTGATGGCCACCCTCTTGCCCATCACCTTCATCATCTTTATCATGCCCGAGTCCAAGGGCAAGATGTTAAAACCCTAAGATCTCTCTAGATAATTGTTATGCATAAACATGCATAAATAGGCATAAACATGCATAAACATGCATAAATAGGCATAAACTCATCCACACCTGACCACCCCCGAGCCGAAGGGATGCACACATGAATTATAATGAAATACATCATACCTTTACCTTGATGTCCCATACCATTAAGAGGTATAACGCCAATCCAGTAGCATGTTGCTATAGTGTGAAATGGTAGGTGAGTAGACACATGATCCTCTACACAAGAGAGCATAACATAACCTAGCCTCAAGATAACATCAAGAGACCATAGCCTAAGCCTCCCTTGAGTGTGCCCTATGTCCCTATTATATAGGAGGGCCCTCAAGCTACTCTTGACTCTCCATTTTCCATGTGTGACCCTTGGATGTCTGACCCTAACCTTAACCCTTAAGGTTAGTTCTAACCCATGCTCCCATGCTCCCCCATGCTCACAAGCCTAATGTGGGTTAGCCTCCTAGTATATGCACACATAATGTGCATATAACATACTTCCCCTCTCTCTCAAAACATTGTACTCTTGTAATGAAAAGAAGGAGAACTGCAGTGAACAATATCAACTAACTCCCAAGTCAAATCCTCTATTTCCCTATCTTTCTACCTAATTTTAACCTCAGGGATTAGTCAACTACAAAGTTTCCTTTCCCTGAATTTAAGTACCTTATCAGGTTCATGTGGAACATAGGATAATTCTTCAACTTCAACAAGTTCTTGAGGAGTAACTGTGTTATCCTCACATCGAACCCAGTTTCCCTTTCAATCTATTGATATAAAAGACTGGATGAACTCTAACATCTGGAGGTAGTGTTTAGTTCAAACACAACCGTGCCAATCCGATGTATAACTCAAAATTGACCAAAATATCTAGGAGATAAATTCTTGCATTTTCCTATTGACAAAGTCTGAGAATCATTAGGAACATTTAAATAAACCAACACTCCTGGTTCAAAAGACCAAGATGAGCGCCCCTTATCAGCATAAAAGCGTGCTCTATCCTGAGCACTCCTAATAGAATCCTGAGCTTCGATCAGTATTTCTTACATATCACACAAGAAATACCTCGATACATCAAGCTCAATGTCCTTAAGTTTGACATCAATAGGTGCTCTGGGTTGATACCCATACATAAGCATGAACTTGAACTAAAACCAATAGTCGTATATGTTTAGAAATGTTATAGGCAAATTCCATCATTGGAAGATACTTTTCCCAATTTGATGCTTTCTAGAGACATATGCAGGAAGCATATCCTCTACAATCTGATTCATACGCTCTGTTTGTCCATCAGACTGTGGATGATCAGAGGAATTCATACTCAAAGTAGTTTCCTCACTGTAAACCATTCGGAATAAAGTAGGAAAACATGGCATTATAACAGCAAGAACCAGGTGCCCGATGTACCCACATCTGCTCATGGAATTATCCGCGTCCCAAGTTATCCATATCAACATAGAGAGTCATCAACATCTCGATGAGTCACATATGTCCATCTGTAAACCATCAGGTTGATTGTATAAATCACTTAAAGTATGGAACTCGAGAAAGAAATGCTAACAAAGGAAAAATCCAAATTTCCTTAATCTGATGAACACAACAAGATAAACATGTTGAACTCTAAAGAAAGAGATTTCAATAAATGAAAATGCCAACAAGATTAGACTCATCAAAAGATGTAGGCTATAGATAAAAGAAGTTTATCTAGAGAATGTTCACACTATAACTTCTAGTGAATTTAGAAAATGAGATTGTCTTTGAATGTTGAGGTCAACATGCTAAGTGATGTAAACAAAGCAACAATCTTGAGCCCAAATTATCTCATAAGATAATATATGTGAGGAATCGCTAGCGTCCCATACCACCATGATACCACCTATACATACCTTATTAATTTGAAACTCCCTAGTATGCCATCTAGGAAATATGAATAAGATCTTGTATAAAAGGAATAAGATGGCCTTATCCGAGACTTTCACATACTAAAACCTTGTCTCTATATAGACCACATCAAGAAATAACCCTTATCGAGTACATCATTAGAAAAGAATTTTGAATTATTGGCACCTTTCTAATGATAACTACCCAATAAACACACTAAAGCTAGGATAGAAAAATAACTCACCTAGATACATAGGCAACTAGGTATCCAAGTTGGAATATGTACAAAAGTACAAGCAATATACTCCAAAATTAAGTGCAAAAAATGAAGGCAAATGCTACCTTCAAAGCACATGATATTATCCAAAAGATCAAAAGATCCTTATAAACCATGGATAAAAGCATAGAAGCTCCTCGAATCCATGAAAACCATAGTTGATCATAAAAATCAATGCATGCCATCTAATGGTCATTAATCATGCCAAAAGAAGCATTAAAATTGGTGGCCAACTCATCAATCCAGAGTATATGAATGTGGTGTCGTTCAAGAAAAACTCCAAAGTAAGCAAGTGAAACACATGTGTGTAGCACTCATTAAAAAACCCCTAGATACAAGTGATCTAGGCAGAACCTGAGATGAGTCCAAATAAAACTTGGAAAACATCCAATAAAATCCATGATAGAATTTATCTTAGGCTTAGAAAATTAAGCATAGACCACACTTAAACAAGTGCAAAATAAATTATCATGGAAAAGAGTCAAAGGTGAAACACACTTTGAACACAGATTCTAGCCATCATTGAAGAAATTAAGGAACATGTCCAAAAAGAATGGCTAAACAATGGTAAAAAATCATGAAAACATCGTTTAGAATTAATCCCAAAAAAAACTACTAATACGAGGTATGATCGTATTAATAATATGCAAATAACTAGCATCTATCTAATGTCAGCACGAGAAAACGTACTTCGACATTAAATAACCCTCAAAAATAATAAATTCTCAAGAAAAAAAATTATCATGATTTTTCCCTAATTTTTTCTAATTTAATAGGGCCTCAAAATACGATAATTTTGAATTCCACCAAACCTATCTTATGGCATTCCAAACCTATATTTTTCCGAAAAATGTTTAGCAATTAGATTTGCCAAAATACCATTGATATTGTTAAAATACCAATTTTCATGATTTTTAAAAAATAATTTCTAAAACATTCCTAATTTTTTCTGAGAATCCCATTGTTCAGAAAATTTCCAATTCCGCTCAATAATTCTCAAATCCAATGAAAATTTATAATTTAAATGGATTTTTCTAATTTTTTGGGTCGAAAAATATAATTTAAAAGGAATTTGAATGGTCATGGGCGCCCGAATGGACACACCACATGCTAAACACCAACTCCACATTTTTCAAAAATTTAAAATAAACGATCAAAAAACTTTGGAATCCCAACGGTTTTCCCGAAATACAGAAAGCCAACACTTTTGGAAAAATGAAAATACAAAAAAAAATCGGAATGTGAAAGGTCAAAAGTTTCTGGAATCCAAAAGGTCAAAAGATTTTCCGGAATTCAGAAAGCCAAAAGGTTTCTCGGGAATGCGGAAAGCCAAGAGGTTTCAAGAAGATAACTTTTAGAAATTTTCAGAGAATTGTTTTTCTCAAGTCTCATATTTCCTCATTTTTTAGGCTTTTCCAAGATTGTTTCAAAGAATTCCCTTCTTGAAAATTTATACTAACATAAGATATTACTGTAACAAAATGTCAACAAGTAGAAAAGTTTAAATAACATGGCTCCCCCCCATGGTCATCATCTAGGAACTTCTTGGAAAACACTAACATAAGGTATTATTTTAACAAAATATCAAAGAGGTACTAGAATGTGTCTCGCTTGGATGACATTTTTCCTTAGTCAAACATGGCTATCTGCACATCTATTGAGGACTATACACATGACCCATGTACAATAATAGATGAGCCACATGTATAGCTACGGAATAGCCACGTCGTTGTTGATTTTATTGTTATCATCTACTAGCACCACTCTCTCACTATTTTTAGGGCCACCTTAGATGAGCCACATGTATAGCTACGGAATAGCCACGTCGTCGTTGATTTTATTGTTATCATCTACTAGCACCACTCTCTCACTATTTTTGGGGCTACCTTTCATGGCTATGGCCTTGTAGTGCCTTGTAGTGCTTTTAAAAAAATGGCCCTCATCTCAAATGTCCCATATTCAAAGGAAATGTATAAATATATCATGTTGGCAGGGTATTTGAGGGATGACAAGGAAGTGAAGGCACTAAGTACGAGTGCTTATTTGGAAGAGAAGCTTGCATCAGAGGGTGCACAGTCTGTAGCTGAACAGCCCACTGTAGTAGTGGAAGATGCGGGGTCATCTTCCCCACACATGAGGAGAGAAAGGTGCCCTCCCAGAGCTTGAGATCAATCTCTTGAGCATCATTGTGGTGGAAGTTGAAGAATACTTATTTCTTCTCATGACCTTCAAAAGACAGCTGGTTTGAGAATGGATAAATGCTTGGGAATTATATGCATGCGATGTGCGGTGGTGGACCTTGATACGTCCAACCTTGGTCCTCACCTAGATAGTGTCATATTACCCCTTGGAGAATCGCAGAGAGAGTTGCTTTGGTCAAGGATAGTGTGGTTGAGACCGCGGAGCAAGTCTTATTTCCAGAGGAGGAATTCACAACCTTACAAGACAAGCTAGAGGCTGAAAAGGATACCCCTACTACTGAAGTGATGGAGGAGACCAAAGCATCTAAAAAGGATGAGTCTAAGTCCTCGATTGACCTCTCCGCCCCTACCAACACTTTGGCAAAAGAAGACATTGAGCAAGAGGTAATAATTAACCTTTTACAACTTAGAAACATTTGTAATTATGTATAGGAAAATATTTTGAATTTTCCTTTGATTGCAGAGGGTGGTTGAAATTGACGCATTTGCTAGTAGGAGAGGCAGCGGCAGTAGAGACCAGGCCAAGGTCCATGGACACGATGTTGTGTTGGGGCACTATCTTGGTTGGCTTCTTGTGGATGGCATCACCATCACATCCATAGGGACTTCACCCCTCAATCTGCCTTCACTCTCTTCTTTTTGAAAGACCTCTCTAAAGTGCTCTATGTAGCCTATTAAAAGACTAAGGTCATGTAAAAGGGTAGGAGAAGGGTGTGTGTGTGAAGGGACTTAAGGTCCACTAGCTCACCTATTTAAAGGTGAAGCTAGGGGGCATTTGGTATTGAGCAAGGCCTAGTTGTATTCATAAACAACTTAATAAGCAAGATATTTTTCTTGTATTTTGTGAGTCCCTCTCCTCCACATACTTGATCCTTCATGAGCACCACGAATTCTTACATGGAGTAGGTCACACTTGTGGTGTAGAGAATAGGTCATTTATCCTTATTTTTTCATGTGTGGAGCTCAACCCCCTACTGGTGGAGGACCTCTAGCCATTCGTGGAGGCAACATCTTGGGGAGACTTCAACTAGAGAAGTGAAGAGGAGGCCTGGGCATTCAAGAACGTATGCTCAGTTGAAGGAAATGCTGCTGCGCTACTACGGCATTTCTCATCACTGAGTGCACCGGTGTCGTTTTTCCCTGTGCAGTCTGCTGCCCGTACACAAATGCACCGTGTATAGGCGACTAGAGCCAACATTGTCTTAGGGCTTTTGAAGCCCAATGTCTGAAGAGTCTACATCTCAAGTTGCAAGGCCAATGGTGCATCCTCGCGCGTGCTACAGCAAAAAAACCAGGCAACAGTTACTCCATTGAAGCTCACCATTAAAGCTTCAAAATTATGCTTTTTCTTGCTCTTATCCTCCCCTCTTTGCTCTAATCACCTAAGTGATGTTATGAGAGCTTGTTTCTGATCCTTCTCTTGATTTTAAGCGGTGGCCAACCACATGAGGTATTCATGAGCCTCATTTTCATCAAGCTCCATCATCAACATCATCTTCAAGTTCTCAAAGCCTTTCAAAGTGTGCTTATGAGCACTAATAGTGTTGATTAACACTAATGAAGCTTCTAATCTAGCAAAGGGGAGTTATTCCAAAGTGTTTTTAAACACTAAGAGTGTTATTAAACACTAATGGTGAATCTAATCACCAATACAAGTGTCATTAGATGCTACAAATGTGCTCTTAAGCACTAATCGTATTTTTTAAACACTAATGGTGATCTTAATCACCAAACAAAGTGTTGCTTAACACTAATGTGGTCTTAACCATCAAAGGAGGAGGTGTTTAACACTTAGGAGGCTCTTCTTCATCAACATTGGAGGTCGGGCGCACACCATAAGTGTCACATTATAAGTCTTCATCGACAACCCACTTCTATGCTTACCTTGGCAAGCTTTCAAGGAGAAATGGTGCAATCATATCCTCGGTGCTATATTTGGTATCTGGCCAATATGTTGTAGTGCATCCATCCACCATATCTATTCAACAAACTCTAATCTTGCTTTGCACATGCTTCATCCTACCACCATGAATGCTAACATGGTGTATCAAAGCCGCCTTAGCCACCTCATCCATGCTTCACATGCCCTCTATGCATTTCTCATCAAAGTTGTCACCATCATTCCCGTGCTACTTGTCCTATGCGACATTTGTTTTTTCCAAAATTGGTGTGTGTTTTTGCAGTCAATGGTATGTTTTCCATAGTATGGTGTGTTTTTTTGCAACCAATGGTATGTTTTCCTTTCTGCAATTATTGGCTGCCCTCATGGACCTCTTCATTAGACTCATGTTGCTTCCATCTCGCATCATTCATGCTTACCATATGACAACCTATAGAGAGCAAGAAATGCACCATCAAAGTGTTTCTAGGTCATAGTTTTTGCATCTAGTTCCAAATGCAAGGCTAATGGGGGGTTCTCCTACAAACCATCTATAGAAGAAGATAATGAATACGCAAGGTAGACAATAGAGGAAAAATGCAAGCCCATCTTCAATGCAATAGAAGGGAAGCCAACTAGGAAAGCGAAATGCCTAGTTGAATGGGGCCATCTTAAGCCCAAATAAGGTCTTATACAACCCACAAAAACATATATGCAAAAATGCACATCATCTTTTTTTTATAGGAGAAAAATGCAAGGCCAGTGAGAGCTGCAAATCAGCTCTCCACACCAGATTTTGTATACATCTTGGTCAGTATACAATTAGGTTTGTAGCACTTGAAGCTATTGTATTGTACCTACATTTATTTACAATAATAGTCTTCATGTGAAAGGAGGAAACATATTTTTTGAAATATAGAGAAAATCATCAAATTGAAGTCTCTAAACCCTTAAAATTTTGGGGTTTCAAAATCAAGCCTCCTACATCAAATTGAAGCTCTTATAGTTCCATGACGCATCACCATTTTATCTTTGAAAAAAAATATCCATCGACAATAGCACACAAATGTTGCCAAAAGATACTCCCATAAACGGGAAGTTTTTAACTTCCAAAGTTACTTACTTTGAGTCATGGTTTTCTGCCCAACAAGACCCCAAAAATTTTATTTAAATATTTTGTCTTTCTTCTTTATATAATGCTTTATCCTTCCTTGTTTAGCCCTTCTTAAAGCATATAATCAAGCCTAATTAATTATAGTTATAAATAATTATAATAAAAGTACCTAATTTTCTCACTCTTGATTTTATTACATATAATATTAACTAACTTTAATTATATAAGGCTTCTTAAATCCATGATGATATATTTATACATTTCCTTTGAATATGGGACATTAGAAATGATGGCCATTTTTTTAAAAGCACTACAAGGCACTACAAGGCCATAGCCATGAAAGGTAGCCCCAAAAATAGTGAGAGAGTGGTGCTAGTAGATGATAGCAATAAAATCAACAACGATGTGGCTATTCCGTAGCTATACATGTGGCTCATCTATTATTGTACATGGGTCACGTGTATAGTCCTCAATAGATGTGCAGATAGCCGTGTTTGACTAAGGAAAAATGTCATCCAAGCGAGACACATTCTAGTACATCTCTTTGATATTTTGTTAAAATAATACCTTTTGTTAGTGTTTTCCAAGAAGTTCTTAGATGATGACCATGGGGGGGGAGACATGTTCTTTAAACTTTTCTACTTGTTGATATTTTGTTACAATAATATCTTATGTTAGTATAAATTTTCAAGAAGGGAATTCTTTGAAACACTAGTTAAACAAGAAATATTATTTTTTATTAAAGTATATAAAGGCCGTAACATTGGTTGCTTTTTAAGATACTAGTCTTAAAGTTAACTGAAAATCATGCTATTTCAAATTACCTAATTAATAAAGTAAAAGCCACTTTATCAATCTTGTATTAAGCTTGACTATACAATTTAAGTCTTTTTTCATAAAAACCCATTTTGTGGCTTTCAAGAACCTTGTAAAATACCTCTCTTTAACAATCATGTTTCCATGATGCATCCTTACATTATAGCTTTTTAACAAAAGAAGAAGAAATCTCCATGGTAATTTTTGTAGCAAGACATTACAGAAATGGCAAAGACCAATTTTTTAACTCAATTTTTTGACAAGGTTTATATCTGCAATATGGTTATTATTGACAAAAATGAAATAATTTCATGGAATTTTGAGTTCATTCCATGTCAGGCTGGAACAGTTTAAGGAAACATATGTAAGGTTGTAGGAAATGAACCTCATCTATTTATAGCAGAGTTCTTCTAAGAAAACATGTGGAATGTGGTAAATTGGTAATACTACTAGTGTAGCTTCATTTTTACCTTGGGTGGTAGCCTAACACCCTTGCACAAAAGCAAGCAAGAGTGTGAAGCTAGGTAGCTTGTGTGCTTTTGCGGCCACGTGGCTGGGGCGACACTAAAACAAAGTAAAAAAAACCTAGGGCATTTGCTTTCGCGCTCTTCAAGGTCTTTCTTTGGTTTTCTTTTTGCGTGTGAGATATAGAAACTCTCCTTGAATCCCACGAAAGAAAACAAGGCTTCACAACACCTGAATCAGAGAGTTGCTCAGCAGTGCCATGGGCTATGCATGCTTTGATGCACTAGGAAAGCAAGCTTTCCTGTCCAAATGAGAAACCATGATGTTATGATAACAGCGCTACCATTGTGCTCTTAATGGTGTGGACAAGATTTGCACTCTTCTTTAAGGCCCCTAGGCTACGTTCCTCAAGGATCTTGTGTTATATGCACGTTATGTGTGCATATAAAAGGAGGCTAACCCACATTAGGTTTGTGAGCATGGGAGATGGAGAGTCAAGAGTCACTTGAGGGCCCTCCTATATAATAGGGGCATGGCGCACACTGAAGGGAGGCTTAGGCTATGGTCTCTTGATGTTATCTTGAGGCTAGGTTATGTTATGCTCTCTTGTGTAGAGGATCATAACTACTCACCTACCATTTCACACTATAGCTACATGCTACTAGATTGGAGTTATACCTCTTGATGGTATGGGACATCAAGGTAAAGGTATGATGTATTTCATTATCATGTGTGCATCCCTTGGGCTCGGGGGGTGGTCGGGTGGATGAGTTTATGCCACCTAATTTATGCATGTTTATGCATAACAATTATCTAGAGAGATCTTAGGGTTTCAACAGTGGTATTAGAGCAATCTCTAGTTAATTGTTGTTGATTTTTCTTTCTTATTGCAATCTTGGATATTTTTTGAAGAAAATTTTTATATTTACTAAATAAAAATATTATTTTATTGATTTATGTTGATGATTTGCACATGGATAATTGATATGACGATTGGAACATGTGTTTATTCTATTCAATGGATAAATCGATGTTACAGGGGAATTTTGTGAGTTTATTGCTATTTTTTATGGTTTAAAATAAGCATTAATGGAAATATTTATCAAAATACCACATATTTTATTGAGGATATTTTTGGTAGAATTAATTCCCTGAATTCTACAATTTTTAGGAATTTTCTTTGATTTTTTAGAAAATTTTAGAGCATTTTTATGGTTAAAAATATATTTTTTATACAATTTTGCGGGTTTTTCAGCGGGTATGCTATCAAATTTCTGTTGATTTTTGTCTGAAATACAGTAGGGGGTAGCATGTTGATGCATGGAGTTCTCTCCCATGCACATAAAGTTCTTTTGCTCCCCCAAAATTCAAAGATTCTTTCTATTTCTCTATCGTGCCCGTGTGAACACCTCTTAGATGGCATAATTTGCTTAAACATTAATCATATTTAATAATTGATTATGACTAAGTTTTTTTAATTAAGGCTTAATCCTCTCTGTTAACAAAAAAGAGAGAAGGATGGGGTGGTGTGAGAGTAGGATTGAATGAGAAGAAGGGGAGGAGCGAGGAGAGGGGAGAGGGGAGGGACCTCTCCCTCTCCATGGTTTTTCATCACGCAATTGGGGGGGTGCTACCCCGCCAGGTAAAAATCACCCCCCCTTTAGAATTTACAAATAAACGATAATTTATAATATTCAAAACAAAATAATCATCTTTATTTTATATTCTAAAACATGAATAGTAGTAATTGCAAGTTCTCACCTTCTGGTGAAAGCTTCTGGTGAAAGACCATAGAACTTCACCATAGCTTGTTGTAGTCTCTCAATATGAACAAAGATTATATTGTAAACATCATAGTGAAATTTTGTACTTGTTGTCTTGCTTTTCTTTTTGTTTGACCCTATGTCTAATGTTAGTGTGCCCTCAACGTGATAAAACCATCCTATAGCCCACTCCATGCTTGACATTGTGAATTACCTTGAGTGTAGGAAATAAAGTGATAGTGATCCCTTATCTTAGAAATGCATCTTTTACAACCTAACAGATTGCTTGGTACCCTTTCATGCTGACTCCAGTCACATCACAAGCATGTTGAATTGATGAAGAATCGATGGAGGTGGTAATCTCGCTCACCACATTGCTGACAAAACAACTTGGCGTATTTTAGGACGATGAGAGTCAGTATAATTGAGAGAATGTCCTTGGTATTTGGAATGGCTTTGACCAAATCCTTCCATCCATCTTCGTTAGAACCACACACCTCTTGTAGATAATTCATGGTGGCAAAACACAAATCATGACTACTTTGTTTAAATCACTGATAGTTTATGTTACTTACTTTGTTGTACATGAATCCTTTTTTTCCGTGCTCCATTTTTAAATGCAAGAGATCCTATAACAGCCAATGTCTTTTTGTGTTCACAAGCACCATTTGGCGTTGCTTTGAGTCATTTGATAAGTTCCTCTAGCCTTTGAATCTTTGCATCCTTCTCCACATTCTTTGTGAGGATATCTTTCGTTTTATCTGATGATGTTTTTAGTTCTTCTTGACATTGTAAAAGGGTGAATTGTGCAGATAGTTTTAGGAGTAGTGGTCGTGGTCGTGGTCATGGTAGTAATGGGTTAAGTAGATAAGATAGAGAATACACACACACACACACACACACACACATGCGCACACACACCAAGTGAGTGAGGTGTGCAACATCAGGTTTTTGATATGTTTGAGAGAGAGAGAGAACATGTATTAATATCTTTATTTGTGTATCTTGTAGTTTGGGTATATTGGGCATGAGGCCACTCCTCGTGAGAGAGGGTATGGTAGGAGGAAAGGCATAAAGTGCCTCATCACCAAGATCCTCAATCGTGATGAGGAGATACAGAGTATCTTTTTCTATCTCTATTTCTTTCTCTTTATGATGTCATTGATGTAGTCTCTTGTTCTTCCTCTGAAGTCTTAGCTTGATTCGGTTTTGTAGGAGGATATTCTTGGGCCCTTGGAAGCCGCTGAAATCACTTCTAATGAAGACAACTAGGAAGAAGATGCAGGGGATCAAGGGTAAGATATTGGAGATCAGCGAAGAGGAGGATGGTAGTGACGAGGAAGATTAATGTCAGTGGGGTCATCTGTGTCGTCCCCATTAAGTATGCCTAAGGGTTTAAACCCTTTCTTTTTTATATCCCAAACTCAATGTAAATATTAACGAATCAATACAATTCTTTTTTATATCCCAAACTCAATGTAAATATTGACGAATCAATACAATTCTTTTGTGTTCATCTCCAATAATTGTATTTTTAATATGTTCCAAATATTTACATATCCTTAGATGACTGTAGCCATTCTAGGATAGTCTGGGTAGTGAGGGAGGATGGTCCGCCTTGGGGCCATCCTCCCTCAGTGCCCAAAAAATTTCCAGTTCACAAAGTCGGTATTTAATTGAGTATCAGAGTCACTTGTAGAGTCGGTAACAGCCTTGGTATAAAACTTAATATTAGCGTCAGTGTTATTGTCAGTAAAACACTCGATATTCAAGTCGATATTAGAGTCGGTAAAAACCTCGGTAAAACAGCCTTGGTATAAAACTTAATATTAGCGTCAGTGTTATCGTCAGTAAAACACTCGATATTCAAGTCGATATTAGAGTCGGTAAAAACCTCGGTATTAAAGTCGTAAATTCAACACTCTCGACCCTATTACCGAGACGGTACTACCGACCCTATTACCGACTCTATGTTACCGAGGCTAATATCGAGGCTAGTACACCGACTCCACCGATATGAATCCTAAAAATTGCTAAGTGTGATATCCTCGGTGCTATATTCAGTATCTGGCCAATATGTTGTAGTGCATCCATCCACCATATCTATTCAACAAACTCTAATCTTGCTTTGCACATGCTTCATCCTACCACCATAAGTGCTAACATGGTGTATCAAAGCCACCTTAGCCACCTCATCCATGCTTCACATGCCCTCTATGCATTTCTTATCAAAGTTGTCACCATCATTCTTGTGCTACTTGTGCTATGCAACATTTTTTTTTCCAAATTTGGTGTGTGTTTTTGCAATGGTATGTTTTCCATAGTATGGTGTGTTTTTTTGCAAGCAATGGTATGTTTTCCTTTTGCCAATTATTGGCTGCCCCCATGGACCTCTTCATTAGACTCATGTTGCATCCATCTCGCATCATTCATGCTTACCATATGACAACCTATAGAGAGCAAGAAATGCACCATCAAAGTGTGTCTAGGTCATAGTTTTAGCATCTAGTTCCAAATGAAAGGCTAATGGGGGGTTCTCCTAGAAACCATCTATAGAAGAAGATAATGAATAAGCAAGGTAGACAATAGAGGAAAAATGCAAGCCCATCTTCAATGCAATAGAAGGGAAGCCAACTAGGAAAGCGAAATGCCTAGTTGAATGGGGCCATCTTAGGCCCAAATAAGGTCTTATTCAACCCACAAAAACATATATGCAAAAATGCACATCATCTTATTTTATAGGAGAAAAATGCAAGGCCAGTGAGAGCTGCAAATCAGCTCTCCACACCAAATTTTGTATACATCTTGGTCAGTATACAATTAGGTTTGTAGCACTTGAAGCTATTGTACCTACATTTATTTACAATAATAGTCTTCATGTGAAAGAAGGAAACATATTTTTTGAAATATAGAGAAAATCATCAAATTGAAGTCTCCAAACCCTTAAAATTTTGGGGTTTCAAAATCAAGCCTCCTACATCAAATTGGAGCTCTTATAGTTCCATGACGCATCACCATTTTATCTTTGAAAAAAAATATCCATCGACAATAGCATGCAAATGTTGCCAAAAGATACTCCCGTTCACTAACGGGAAGTTTTTAACTTCCAAAGTTACTTACTTTGAGTCATGGTTTTTCTGCCCAACAAGACCCCCAAAATTTGATTTAAATATTTTGTGTCTTTCTTCCTTTTATAATGCTTTATCCTTCCCTGTTTAGCTCTTCTTAAAGCATATAATCAAGCCTAATTAATTATAGTTATAAATAATTATAATAAAAGTACTTAATTTTCTCACTCTTGGTTTTATTACATATAATATTAACTAACTTTAATTATATAAGGCTTCTTAAATCCATGATGATATATTTATACATTTCCTTTGAATATGGGACATTAGAGATGATGGCCATTTTTTTAAAAGCACTACAAGGCACTACAAGGCCATAGCCATGAAAGGTAGCCCCAAAAATAGTGAGAGAGTGGTGCTAGTAGATGATAGCAATAAAATCAACAACGACGTGGCTATTCCGTAGCTATACATGTGGCTCATCTATTATTGTACATGGGTCACGCGTATAGTCCTCAATAGATATGCAGATAGCCATGTTTGACTAAGGAAAAATGTCATCGAAGCGAGACACATTCTAGTACATCTCTTTGATATTTTGTTAAAATAATACCTTTTGTTAGTGTTTTCCAAGAAGTTCTTAGATGATGACCATGGGGGGGGGAGCCATGTTCTTTAAACTTTTCTACTTGTTGATATTTTGTTACAGTAATATCTTATGTTAGTATAAATTTTCAAGAAGGGAATTCTTTGAAACACTAGTTAAACAAGAAATATTATTTTTTATTAAAGTATATAAAGGTCGTAACATTGGTTGTTTTTTAAGATACTAGTGTTAAAGTTAACTGAAAATCATGCTATTTCAAATTACCTAATTAATAAAGTAAAAGCCACTTTATCAACCTTGTATTAAGCTTGACTATACAATTTAAGTCTTTTTTCATAAAAAACCCATTTTGTGGCTTTCAAGAACCTTGTAAAATACCTCTCTCTTTAACAATCATGTTTCCATGATGCATCCTTACATTATAGCTTTTTAATAAAAGAAGAAGAAATCTCCATGGTAATTTTTGTAGCAAGACATTACAATTGTTTCAACCACTTTTTGTATTTTTAGAAATTTCAATCTCCATGGTAATTTTTGTAGCAAGACATTACAATTGTTTCAACCACTTTTTCTATTTTTAGAAATGGCAAAGACCAATTTTTTAACTCAATTTTTGGACAAGGTTTAGATCTGCAATATGGTTATTATCGACAAAAATGAAACCATTTCATGGAATTTTGAGTTCATTCCATGTCAGACTGGAACAGTTTAAGGAAACATATGTAAGGTTGTAGGAAATGAACCTCATTTATTTATAGCAGAGTTCTTTTAAGGAAACATATGTAAGGTTGTAGAAAATGAACCTCATTTATTTATAGCAGGGTTCTTTTAAGGAAACATGTGGAATGTGGTAATACTACTAGTGTAGCTTCATTTTTACTAGCGTTTGCTTTCACGCTCTTCAAGGTCTTTCCTTGGTTTTCTTTTTGCATGTGAGATATAGAAACTCTCCTTGAATCCCAAAAAAGAAAACAAGGCTTCACAACACTTGAATCGGAGAGTTGCTCAGCGGTGCCGTGGGCTATACATGCTTTGATGCACTAGGAAAGCAACCTTTCCTGTCCAAATGGGAAACCATGATGTTATGATAAAAACAGTGCTACCATTGTGCTCTTAATGGTGTGGACAAGATTTGCACTCTTCTTTGAGGCCCCTAAGCTACGTTCCTCAAGGATCTTGTGTTATATGTTGGTTATGTGTGCATATAGTAGGAGGCTAACCCACATTAGGTTTGTGAGCATGGGAGAATGGAAAATGGAGAGTCAAGAGTCACTTGAGGGCCCTCCTATATAATAGGGGCATGGCGCACACTGAAGGGAGGCTTAGGCTATGGTTTCTTGATATTATCTTGAGGCTAGGTTATGTTATGCTCTCTTGTGTAGAGGATCATAACTACTCACCTATCATTTCACACTATAGCTACATGCTACTAGATTGGAGTTATACCTCTTGATGGTATGGGACATCAAGGTAAAGGTATGATGTATTTCATTATAATTCATGTGTGCATCCCTTGGGCTCGGGGGTGGTCGGGTGGATGAGTTTATGCCGCCTGATTTATGCATGTTTATGCATAACATTTATCTAGAGAGATCTTAGGGTTTTAACAGTGGTATTAGAGCAATCTCTAGTTAATTGTTGTTGATTTTTCTTTCTTATTGCAATTTTGGATATTTTTTGAAGAAAATTTTTTATTTACTAAATAGAAATATTATTTTGTTGATTTGTGTTGATGATTTGCACATGGATCATTGATATGGCGATTGGAACGTGTGTTTGTTCTATTCAATGGATAAATCAATATTACTACAGAATTTTGTGAGTTTAATGCTTTTTTTATGGTTTAAAATAAGCATTAATGGAAATCTTTACCAAAATACCACATATTTTATTGTGGATATTTTTGGCAGAATTATTTTCCTAAATTTCTATAATTTTTATGAATTTTCTTGATTTTTAAGAAATTTTTAGAGCATTTTTATGGTTGAAAATGTATTTTTTATACATTTTTGCGGGTTTTCCCGCCGGTATGCTATCAAATTTCTGCTGATTTTTGTCTGAAATGTAGTAGGGGGTAGCATGTTGATGCATGGAGTTCTCTCCCATGCACATAAAGTTCTTTTACTCTCCCAAAATCCGGAGATTCTTTCTATTTCTTTCTCGTGCCCGTGTGAACACCTCTTAGATGGCATAATTTGCTTAAATATTAATCATAATTAATAATTGATTATGATTAGCTTTTTTAATTAAGACTTAATCCTCTCTGTTAACAAAAAAAAGAGAAGGATGGGGTGGTGTGAGAGTAGGATTGAATGAGAAGAAGGGGAGGAGCGAGGAGAGGGTAGAGCGGAGGGACCTCTCCCTCTCCATGGTTTTTTATCACGCAATGGGGGGGGGTGCTACCCCGCCAGGCAAAAATCGCCCCCCTTTTTAAAAAAAAAATTAAAAGATTTTTGCTGAAAGCTTAATTAAGCTTTATTAAAAATTTTATTTATTTAAAAAAGTGTTTTTTTATCAACAAAAAAATCTTTTGAAAAAATTTCAAAAAAAAGCTTGGGAAAGCCTCAAAAATGAGGAAATATGAGATTTTAGAAAAACAATTCTCTGGAAATTTCTAAAAGTTATCTTCTTGAAACCTCTTGGCTTTCCACATTCCTGAGAAACCTTTTGGCTTTCTGCATTCCTTTTGGCTTTCCGAATTCCGGAAAATCTTTTGACCTTTCGGATTCCAGAAACTTTTGACCTTTCACATTCCGTTTTTTTTTGTCTTTTCATTTTTCCGAAACTGTTGGCTTTCCATATTCTGAGAAAACCATTGGGATTCTGAAGTTTTTTGACCATTTATTTTAAATTTTTGAAAAATATGGAGTTGGTGTTTGGCGTGTGGTGTGTCCATTCGGGCGCCCGTGACCATTCAAATTCCTTTTAAATTATATTTTTTGACCCAAAAATTTAGAAAATTCCATTAAAATTATAAATTTTCATTGGATAACTCCCTCTCTCTCCCTCTCAAGCTCCCTCCCTCTCCATTGCTACTACAAAAAATCTATCCCTCTTTAGTCTACTCTAGGTTCAGGAAGCCTATTCTCAAACTCTAACCCTCTTTTAAGCTTTCCACTGCTGCACTGAAAACCTTGAACTTTCTCTCCTCTCCACTCCTCTATTGTTGTAACAAGCTTTTCTTTCCCCTTCTTCTCTTTTCTTACCACCATGGCCTCTTCCAGTAATGTGAGAAGACCTAGGGAGAAGGTCGAAGAGCTTGTGTTGCATAACACAAGAGATAAGCATGGAGTTTGGGCTCCAACAAGATTCAGGGTTGGGGCTTGGGTGGGGCTTGGGTCTACATGCAGCCAAGCTCTAAGGGACCACAAAGTGCGTCAACTAGGGAATATGCTACATCATTGGAAGGGGTGAAAAGATGCAGGGGGGAAGAGAGCTTGAGCTCTTGCAAGCACACACACACACTCACAAAACCCTAATAGAGAACACACAAGGTGAGAGGCTGAAAATCTTCTTCTTCTCTACTCAACACTCAACACACCATATACAAGAATAAGAGTACACACAATATGAAAGGTACTCAACCAATACATACACGGGTTCTCTATAGTGTGAACCCGACTAAATGAGCTGGCACTATAACTATGCTAGTCTCTAGAATGGCTGTCACACAGCCTGTCATCCCACTGGCCGCATATCTCCCATGATCTCACCAACCATGCCAGTGGTGTAAGTGTGGGGCCTATCCCCCAGGCGGGTCATCAGTGGCCACCGCCTCAATAGACGAGCTCGATATCTCAACACTCCCCCTTGAGCTCAACTCCAAGCCCTGAATCTGCGGAGCTTCTCTGTACCCAATGCTTTGGTGAAGATGTCAGCTACCTGATCCTCTGTGCTGACATAAACAAGGTCAAGGTCTCCTGCCAAGACCTTCTCTCGGACGAAGTGGTAGTGGACCTCTATGTGCTTCGTACGAGCATGAAAGACTAGGTTCCTGGCCAACTGTATACTGCTAATGTTGTCACAGAAAATGACAACTTGTCTATCCATTGATAGACCCAAATCTGCAAGTAGCTTTCTCAACCAAGCTACCTCACATGCTGCCATAGCAGCTCCTCTGTACTCGGCCTTTGTACTCGATAGAGCAACCGTAGGCTGCTTCTTGCTGCTCCAAGTCACAGCAGCACTCCCCAAAGAAAACACGAATCCACTGGTAGATCTTCTGTCTGAGATACTACCAGCCCAATCAACATCTGTGTACCCATGTACATATATCTCTGTCCCAGTCTCATAGAATAGTCCACAATGTAAAGTAGACTTCACATACCTTAGTATGCGTCTCACTGCATCCAAATGCGGTTTTCGTGGAACCTGCATAAACTGACTCACCAACCCAACAACATAGCTCAAATCTGGTCTGGTGTAGATCAAACTTCCTACTATGCTCCTGTACATAGTAGGATCCTCCAAGATCTCTCCTGAATCTGCACTCAACTTGCCATTCTGATCCAATGGCACAGAAATAGGCTTACAGCCTGTCATACCATACTTGGACAACAAGCCATACTATCTCTGCAGTAATCCAATACCATGTGGTGACCTAATCACCTCAATGCCCAAGAAATATCTGAGCTCCCCCAGATCCTTCATCTCGAACTTCTGTCTAAGCAAGATCTTTACATCAAAGATCTCTGCATCATGGTCCCCCGTAATGATCAAGTCATCTACATAGATGACAACAAGCACAACCCCTCTATCACCATGTCTCACATACAATGAGAAATCTGCATTGGCTACATGAAAGCCAATAGTGACAAGATATTCAAAAATCTTGTCAGACCATGCTCTTGGTGCTTGCTTTAAGCCATACAAGGCTTTCTTCAACCTGCAAACATGCTCGGGGTGACCCACATCCTCATAACCAGGTGGCTACAACATATACACCTCTTCTTGCAAATCCCCATGCAAGAATGCATTCTTTACATCCATCTGATGTAAAAACCATTGCTTTGACGCAGCCACTGCTATCACAACTCTGACCGTTGCCATCTTGGCAACTGGGCTGAAAGTTTCCTCATAATCAATCCCATATGTCTGCGCATATCCTTTGGCTACCAATCTAGCCTTGTACCTGTTTATGCTTCCATCACTGTTATGTTTAACTTTGTACACCCACTTGCATCCAATGGCTTTCTTGCCTTCAGGTAATTGCACTAAATTCCAAGTTTCATTTCCATATAGTGCATCCATCTCCTCATCCATAGCTTTCTCCCAACACACATTTCCAACACCCTCATCAATGCATGTGGGCTCAACAACCTGCACAACCTTTGCCATATATGCATAGTGATGTGCCACATAACCATCATAGGTAAATCTCTGCACAGGATTTCTCACTCTCCCAGATCTTTGCAGCTTTTCATTCATGGCTTCCATAGCCTTCTTTACACCAGGTGTTCTCATAGCTGGGATCCCAAGCTCCTCATCAAGGCTCATATCTGAGCCACTAGACTCTCCATCAACATGAGAATGCCCTGCAGAAATGTCAGGCATACCAAGGGGCTCAACCACTTTCTCTTTTCCTTTACGTGATGTAGTAATCACATTTGCAGGACTGGTATTATGACGCAGCCTACCACTCCATGGTCTATCAACAGACCCACTAGATGAGGACTCTCCTGGTCCACTCAAAGACTGTGATTGCTGACCTGCATTCTGTGCAACCACACTTCCACTCACATCAGCCCCAACAGCTTCTTTTTCAGCAGCATACCAGCTGCTCATCTCATCAAACACAACATCCCTGCTTACCCTCAGCTCACGTGTAGCAGGGTTATAACACCTGTATCCCTTTTGCTCAAGGGATCCAAAGACTTTCAGATGAGATAAATCTGGTTTTCTGCCAGTAAACCTCTCCTCTAGAGTTATATCATGTATGGCTGCAGTTGGAGTCCTGTTCATGATGTATACTGCTGTAGAAACAGCCTCAGCCCAATAGCAATGCGGCATATTCTTCTCTTCCATCAATGCTCGCGCAATCTCAGCAATGTGCCTGTTTTTCCGCTCAGCAACTCCATTTTGTTGCGGAGTGTATCTGCATGTATACTGTCTCCGAATACCATTCTTCTTCAAATATTCAGAGAACTCGTTTGAGAAGTACTCTCCTCCTCCATCTGACCTCAGGCACTTTACATATTTCCCTGTTTGCTTTTCAACCAAAACTCTGAAATTCTGAAAGTGAGTGAACACCTCACTCTTCTCCTTCATGAAATATACCCACACTTTCCTTGTGTGGTCATCAATGAAAGTCACATAATACCTGCAGTCTCCCATAGATATGGTCTTCGTAGGACCCCATACATCTGAATGCACAACATCTAGTGCATTTCTGCTCACATATCTGTTACGTGGAAACACATGCTTTGTTTGCTTCCCAAATTGGCATGCTTCACAGATTTTATGCATACCTTCCACTTTAAATTTTAGCAGCCCTGTCACAATTCCTTTTGTCTGCATAGACTTCAATCTCTGCACATTCACATGTCCAATTCTTTTATGCCATATGTCTGTGTCTGCAACAATTCCTGAACCATTTGCAAACATCGCAGCACTCATCTCAGGCATGTCTACATCCAACGTAAACATTCTGCCCACTCTGTTGCCTTTTGCAACCAACCTGCACTCGTCTTTAAAATCTTCAACATAACATCCATCAGGGTTAAACCGAACCTGCAAACCCTGCTCAATCATCTGGCCAACTGAAACCAGATTCTTTGTTATGTTTGGTACATGAAGTACATTTGCAAGGTACTTCACTTTGCCATCCTGCATAGACAATGGCACATCTCCAATGTGGGCAATTGGATGAGCAGTGTCATCCCCTGTTTCCACAAAACCTGGTCTTTCCGGGTTTTTCATCTCCTTGAACCACTCCCCATGACTCGTCATGTGGTTCGAAGCACCTGAATCCACATACCATACATTATCTTTTTGTGCTGCATTAACATTTTCAGACATGGCATTCACAACATGCTGCATAACAAACAACCTTTCATCATCCTCATTATTTCTGCTTGAGGATGCATAGTTGTTTTGCTGCACTTTCCCATTTTGCATGTCAGCCTGCTTCTTATAACATTCTGACTGCACATGTCCAGGCTTACCACAATAATAGCATTCACGTGCATCATTATATTGCCTTTGCCAATTTCCACAGCCTCTTTGACTCCCCCTGCCTCTGAATTTGCCTCTTCCACCTGCGTGTTGTTGTTGTTGTTGATTCTGGGACTGTTGTTGTTGCTGCTGCTGCTGGCCATAATTCTGATTACCTGTTCGGCCACCTCCTTGACTGCGTCCACAGCCTCCTCTACCTCGTCCTCTTCGTGAACTCGTGTAGAAGGCCTGTTGCTCTGAACTGTTTTTACTTTGTGAAGACTGTTGGTCTTCACCCAAGCTCTTCTCTTCTATAATCAGCATAGACACCAAATCTGTAAAGTTGGGAATGTTTTCCCGAGTCTGAATAGACGTCTTGAACGCCTTGTATTGTGGCCCGAGACCACGTAGACAGACTTCCACCTTGTCATCATCATCTACTGACACACCAATAGATGCAAGGGATTCCACAATACCCTTTATCTTCAACGCATAGTCATTCACAGACATGCTCTTTTTCTCCACAGTATGAAGTTCATTCTTCAACTGTATCTTACGTGCCTTGGTATTTGTTTCATAAAGCTTTACCAAGGTGTCCCACGCCTCCTTGGGGGACTTGGCATCCTGAATGTGCCCAATCATGGTGTCCTGTATACTAATGGATAGCCAATACATAAGAGTCCTGGCTCCTTGGTTCTAGTCTTTAAACTCTTTCACATCTACAGCAGTAGGATTTATGTCCGGTATTTCCGGTGCCTCTTCATGTTCACCTTCTATGTAGTCCCAATAGCCTTTTCCCATCAGGAAATTAGTCAACCTGAACCTCCAGGCATGGAAGTTATTCTTATCCAGTTTCTCAACCACAATCTTTGTTATGCCATCATTAGACATCTTGCCAAACACACAATTTTTCCAGAAACTGCACTCTGGTTTTTCCTGCACAACTGCTGTATTTTCTGTACAGCGGTACTGCAGTCCACTCAAATGTCACAACCAGTGACCTCAATGTGCATACATACACCCAATGGCAACTGTAGACCTCTTTACAGCACCCACAGTGTCTGCACAGTCAATCTGTCTTCCTGCAGTACTTAAAACAGAGTTCTGCAGAGAATCAATAACTTACCCGCAGTGCTCGAAATCGCCTGCTTTCTGAAAAACGGAGGTCCAGACGCGCCCGAAACGCGTTTTCGGCCCTGAAATTTTAGTCCAAAGGACTCTATAGTTGCCCTATAGCTTTACTCCCACGAAGAAAGCTCCTCAATCAGAGACCGTTTGCCGGTGCCTCCCGTAGAGCTCCTGACAAGGGTGTAGTCACCAACACAATAGGGAAGAGTAGTTGAAGCTCTTACCCTCGTACTGCTTCCTGTGGTTCTCTTGCTTGCAGCTCAGCCCTTAGCACGAACCAGGCTCTGATACCATGAAAAGATGCAGGGGGGAAGAGAGCTTGAGCTCTTGCAAGCACACACACACACTCACAAAACCCTAATAGAGAACACACAAGGTGAGAGGCTGAAAATCTTCTTCTTCTCTACTCAACAACTCAACACACCATATACAAGAATAAGAGTACACACAATATGAAAGGTACTCAACCAATACATACACGGGTTCTCTATAGTGTGAACCCGACTAAATGAGCTGGCGCTATAACTATGCCAGTCTCTAGAATGGCTGTCACACAGCCTGTCATCCCACTGGCCGCATATCTCCCATGATCTCACCAACCATGCCAGTGGTGTAAGTGTGGGGCCTATCTCCCAGGCGGGTCATCAGTGGCCACCGCCTCAATAGACGAGCTCGATATCTCAACAAGGGGCAGCTACACGGCTTCAAGAATAACTAGTTGCTATAGTGCAACATGTGTATACCCTTGGAGACCTTTACATTCAAGGCCAACAACCAAGGTTTCCTTCAAATTGTTAATATAAACACATCTTTAACAACATGCTAATATTGGATTTTTTGTTTTAAATTTTCTTATGATTCTCCATTTTCTTATGTCTCTATTTGCAGATATTTTTTCCTCTAATTATGTTGAGGAACAACCACTCCAAAGTCTCATTGGAGTTATGCTATGCATGCATCCATTGGAGAGGAAATGTTTGTATCTCAAAGCCCAAGTGAGCTTTTACAAAACAAAATCTTTTTCTTTTCTCACTCATATTTTGTAGATAAAAAACCAGGTTCATTTGGCAAGCTAGAAGAGATCCCCAACCCCCCTCTTAACAATCTCGAATGGCCTAAACTTGATGCTTGGACCATCTTATGCTTAAAGTTTAAGATGGTAAGTGATATCAAGACATCACTCAAGTTTTCAAAGGCATCTAGGTCAATAGGGCTAAATTGGTTTTGTCCTTTACATGTTTTTGTGCACTACATGTTCAATTCCATGCCAATGCACTAAACAAAAACAATGTATATTTGTAAGGAGGTATGGTCTGACCTCATTCTAATGAGGGGTCACATCAAAGTGATGGGTACAAGTGCATTGGGAGGTTAATGAGGATTACTAGGAGAGGGTTGGGAGGTTAATGAGGGGTCACATCAAAGTGATGGGTACAAGTGCAATGTAGTAGATTCTACAGTGTCTTTTAGATTCTTGAAGCACACTCTATTTTGTACATGCGTCTGCACTACCAAAGATGAACGCAAAAGCACATGACATGGATCCCACTTCAAGCCTCAGAAGAAGAAATTGTGCCTATTGAGGTAGCTGTGATGATGCAAAATGGATGGATTGAGTGAGTGGCAGCAAGCAAGCATTGGAGCCTAGTAGACCTGCGTCAACACTTTAGCATCATGGGCTTTGACAATGTGGAAGAGTCAAGTTTCAAGTTGATGAGAAGAAAGGTCTATATGATTCCACTACATGTCTAGAATGAACCCTTACACTTTTTGGTTATTGTGCCCTACCAACACATAGTAGGCATGTGGAAGAGCTTGAAGATGAACTGGGTATATGGGAAAATAGCCTCTATCATCCTGATGCACATGAGGGGCAAGAGTTTCAGGATCGAGGTGAAGGCAATGATGAGCTTTCAAGTCCACAAGGAGATGGAGATCAACATGAAGTAAATGTCACAAGAGGCAAAAAGTGAAGAGATTATAACAATTTTAGATTAGATGACATGCTTGTAATTTTGTAGCAGGCTCTTTTTTAAGCCCTCTTTATTTAATCAAAATCTTAATATTTTTCCAAACTATGATTTTTTTATCTAGCGGTCTAGTGTGAAAAGGCCAAACTTTAAATTTTTACTATAAATAGGCCAAAGGTGCCTTCTTTCTCATTCTTATGCGATAGAAACCAAGCACGAGCTCACACTATCTCTTTGCATTCACACATGGCTACCCACTTTAACGACTTCTGTGAGTTCCTCTCCACCACCTCATGGGCGGGGGCAAGAGCAAGCTCTTTGCCATGTTCTATCGTGAAGTCAAATTTGCAAAGTCGCTCGTCCTTGCATCTCAACATTATGAGATGCAAATTGCATACATGGAGCAATACTTGGCTCCCCACTCCATCTCCTTTCCCCATTGCTCCAATGATCGATGGAGCTGCTTAAGTACATTCAACAATATGCCCTCCCCTACATCCAGCGCCTTGAACACTTCATCGACATCTGTATCCCCAAGCTTAGTGTACCTTCAATAAGCAGGAGGTGAAGAGGTTGGGGAGGGGCAACTTAGGAACTAGGTTCCTCTCGTGGATCACCACTTTTGCATTCCTCATCAGCGCAAGACAATGAGGATACTGATAAGGAGGTAGAGATGCCTACATTGCAGTTGGCAGGGTATTTGAGGGATGACAAGGAAGTGAAGGCACTAAGTACAAGTGCTGATGTGGAAGAGCAGCTTGCATTAGAGCACTTTCCAGAGGGTGCATAATCTGTAGTTGAACAGCCCACTATAGTGGACGATGCGGGGCCATCTTCCCCACATGAGGAGAGAAAGGTGCTGCCAGAGCTTGAGATCAATCTCTTGAGCACCATTGTGGTGAAAGGTAAGGAATACTTATTTCTTCATGACCTTGAAAAGGTAACTAGCTTGAGAATGGATGAATGCTTAGGCATTATATACACACGATGTGAGGTGGACCTTGATACGTCCAACCTTGGTCCTCACCTAGATAGTGTCATATTACCCCTTTGCAGAGATAGTTTCTTTGGTCAAGGATAGTGTGGTTGAGACCGTGGAGCAAGCCCTGGTTTTAGAGGAGAAATTCACAACCTTACAAGACAAGCGAGAGGCTGAAAAGGATACCCTTGCTGCTGGAGTGAGGGAGGAGACCAAAGCACCTAAAAAGGATGAGGCTAAGTCCTCGATTGACCCCTCCGCCCCCCCCACCAGCACTTTGGCAAAAGAAGGCATTGAGTAAGAGGTAATAATTGACCTTTTACAACTTAGAAACATTTGTAATTATGTATAGGAAAATATGAAATTATCAGAAGGTTAGAAATGAAAGCCAGATAGGCTTATTACAAAGGGGGGTTTGAAACAAAAGAGTTGCTTCAAAAATCAGGTTAACATCTAAGATCTCTAGATCCTATTGCGCTCACCTCGAATACGCCAGCTAGTTGCATGTCCTTAACACAAATGGTAATCCTCTTTGCATGTATTGCAAGGAGGTTGGTGTCTTTTTAAAAATCCCAACATGGTAAGCCTCGGCATCTTCTTGCAATGCTTCAAGGGCAATCCTGTGCACATGGAACTCTATTCTATATCGTTGGAGAATCTCCTTGACTGTGCAAGCAAAAGGGGCTCTTCTTATCATCAACTCAATGTTCCTCTAGTAAAAATTGCAATGCTTCAAGGGCAATCCTATGCACATGGAACTCTGTTCTATATCGTTGGAAAATCTCCTTGACTGTGCAAGCAAAAGGGGCTCTTCTTATCAACAACTCAATGTTCCTCTAGTAAAAATTGATTTCTTCTTGTAGAGCCCTATGCCCTTGGCGCATCCTTCTCCTTAGAGCTCTCTGTGTTGTGTTGGTGCATTGGCGAGGTTGGGACTTCCTTGGCTTGAAGTGCTTGACCTTTCTACGCTTGCATGCACTTGCAATAACCTCCCCCCTTGATCTCTTTCATGCACTTGCAATAACCTCCCCCCTTGATCTCTTTCATAGTCTGAATCCTCCTCCTCCTGCTACTGTGGTACTTGTGTATCAAGTTCCTCTAGGGTAGATAGGGGACCCTATCCTGGTAGTAGGGTCTTGCCACCTATAGTGGTGCACAATGTAAGAATGTTTTGACCAACCCAGTCAAACTATTCATCATCGGAGTCTCTATCTTGATCTCTGAGGTGGCTGTGTAATTGGGTCTCCTTCACGTGCTTGCTCCCACTAAAAGGGTTGTATGTGTGTGCATTGGTGTTGTTGTGGGAGGACGCCTAGACTCTGGTGATCCCGTTGGGCGTGTCCTAGAATCCCACGGATCACTCTCTTCCGTGGTGTCACCAATATGTGGTCGTTGGGTGCCCTGCACTGTGTTTTGTGAAGGCATGGTAACACATGCGGTGTTCTTGGTGCGTGCCATATCCATGTACAACTATGCCTACTGTGCTAACGTGGTGATGTGCTGGTGTCCTTTCGTGGGTGCCTATGTAGATCTTGAGCTCAAACTGTCTAAAAAAGTGAAATGTAAATGAAGTGAGTGAAGGAACTATTAATAGTTTTTTTTAAGGGAAAAAAAAAACCTAACTAAACTTATTTTCTTAGCCTTATTACATCTAGATTTGTGTTGGTGCATGCACAACCCAACGCCTGCCTTGTCTCCTCATTCGTGCACGCCAAGTACCATGCCTATAGGGAGCATTGGTCTGCAACCATTCAAGCGGAGCATGACTTTTTATAGCCGTGCATGCCTCATGTGCAAGCTTTGATTGTTGGGCCCGCTCCCTAACCAATACCCTTCCCAATGTTGTGCGATAAAACCAATTGAACATTTCTTGTAGATAGTTTGTACGTTTTCCTCCTACACACGCTCCACCTCCATGTCTTGTATTTTTGAAATAAACCCCTCTTGCTTTATAATGTGATTTCTCCATCCCTTTGGTACTCCACATGTTGAACGATCCATACTTGTTCATGAAATACGCACCATGCACATAAACTATGTGTTGTACACATGACAATAGAATTTAATTACAAAAACAAGTTAAAACACTAGTTTATTTTTTTATTGTACAACTTACCATATAGTGTGTTACTTTACTCTGGTGAATTCTACGATATGTTGTTGGAATGATGCTCGTTCTTGGGCAGTTGTGCTACTTTGATTCATTACAAACCATGTTATTGAAATTTATCCAAAGTTGTTTACGCATATTTACAAGAGCTGGAATTAGACAATCTACATTTGTGGTGATTGCACACAGGTCTCTCCAGAGTGCCCGTCTTCTTTGAATTCTCTATGTTTGCTGGCTTCTCCAAAAATCTCCTTGCCTTTACTCCAGTCATGGAGACCTTTTGAGCAACCTCATATAACATACCAAAGGCCTTCTTATTCACTTCAATTTGCACATTTCTGCCAAGGAAGCCCAGAGAATTCAAAAGATGCTCTAATTTACCAAGGGCTTTCCTCTCTTGTGTAGGCTTTGTGAATGCATAATCGATATCGCACTTAAGCAATCGATCAAAGATTCTCATGAATGCATGAAGTGTGCAAAAATGAATATTATTTAGTGGAAAATTAATGATGGGCCTCCAATTTGAATTCCTGTTTTGTTCTCCTAGCATATCACTAAACATGACACCTTCCACCCATCTTACATTTGGTTGTTCCTCATCTTCATCTCGTCAGTTGACTTGATTCGATCTACTGCATCTTCTTGTTGCTTCTTCCCTTTCTTAGGACCTTTCGAGGCATCCTTCCCAACATAACCAACCTTCTGCATACCTTTTCCATTTGTCTTTTTCTACCTAGGAATATCAATCTGAGTATTGCAGTATGGACAAGGCCATCTTGATGTCGTGCCTTGAGCACAACCCATCATGCATTTAATTATCTTCAAATATCCCCCAAGATGCCAATGCACCTTGAACTTTCCTATGTTTTCTACATCTAAAAGTTGACCATCAATTTGCCTTTTGATTATATCTATTATCCGAAGAGTCCTTTCAAACATCCATGTCAATACCTCATGTGTCTCCTTCGATACCTTGAATGTACCAAGCCACCAGACCTCTTTCTCAGATTGCACACTAAAACTTGGTTTGGTAGTCTTTTCCCATACACATATCATGGCCTTATTTACATGAGCGTAATGCTCATACGTTTTAGCTTGAGCACAAATGAAAGTGTACTCCCCAAAACTGCAATAAATAGTAATTTACAATATTCAAAACAAAATAATCATCTTCATTTTATACTAAAAACATGAATAGTAGCAATTTCAAGTTCTCACCTTCTGGTGTGAAAGACCATAGAACTTCACCATATCTTATTGTAGTCTCTCAATATGAACAAAGATGTTATTGTAAACATCATAGTGAAATCTTGTACTTGTTGTCTTGCTTTTCTTTCTACTCGACCCTATGTCGAATGTTAATGTGCCCTCAATGTGATAAAACTGTCCTATAGCTCGTCACTTAAATTACTCAGTGCATAATGAAAGTTTATGTTACTTATTTTGTTGTACGAATTCTTTTTTTCCGTGCTCCACCTTTAACACTAGTTTGGTACCAAAAAAGGACACTTAAGTGTCCTTTTTCGGACGATGCAAATAAAATGCTACTTGCGCTAGGAAAGACATATTCAAAATCCCTCTTGAGGAGTTTGAATATGTGACCTAGTGTGTCTTTAAAAAATGTAACCTTGCAATTTGGATGCTGGCACGATAAGGAATTACACCCATAAATAGGACTTGCATGAGACTGCAACTCAGGTTTCAGAAAATCGCCTTATAAGCTTAGAGAAAAAAATCACTAAGCCCCGTGAAAAACTCCAAGTAATTATTTCATATTTGTGTCAAAGATTTTGCCAAGTTTTACATGAAATAAAATTCAATTGAGAGTGTCTAAAATAGTAGGAAGTTGTGTGTGTATTTTGATACACCACTTTTTAGCATCCATTTGTATCCAGACCAATACATGGTTTTAATGTGTTTGCAAGTTTTTTAAGGTGATACAATGCTTACTCTATCCATTGAGATCTTAAAGTTATATGTAAAAGCCCCTTAGTAAGCTACAAATATTAATTGTTTCAAAATGTCAAAACTGCACACAACAAAAATTTCGGATTTAGATTCTTGAGTCATATGATTACATTCCTTAGTAAACTTGAAACATTTTGTCTGTATAGAATAATTTCGCTAAGGTACATTGTACAAACATAATTTGGGCACCTAAAACCTTTGTTTCATGGTTGTTGAGAGAGAATTTAGAAATTTTAAAAAATGTAGCACGATTGAAAAACTAAGATAGCGCTCAAGTAGCAAGATTTAGGGACTTGAGGCTGAATCTATTGGCCCCCACCTTGTTAAGGAGTGCGAGACTCGTCATCATCACCACTGACTAGACCCCATAAAACCATGAATATTAGGACATTTCTTAACATTAAAATCTAGAAGGAGTGATTGGACCCATTTTTGTCTTCTTTTGCAAGAATCCCAAACAAGTAATTGGTTGGGCATATCTGACTGCTGGTAGAGTGAGCAAGAAGCTTGAAAATTTGGAGAGTTGACCTGATAGAGTATGGAGAGCTTTAAAAACTTGAGCGAGATCTCACAATCTCTTGATCGAGAGGTCAAAAATTTGAGGCTGAAGGATAAAAAATTGGAGGTCAAGAGATGAGATTTTATGAGTTAAATATGTGAGCTCACATGCAAGTGACTAGGAGGTGGCACCGAGTGTGTGAGGCTGGGAAATTAGGAATCTTAGGAGGCCCTTTTTAGGTCCAAAAATTTCCTAAAATGACTAGCAACTTGAAGCTGGGAGATTGTTAGAGTCGCATCAGTTGAGGTTGCTCCACCTGAAGCCAGATACACGATCTAGCTCGTTGGGCAACAATGATCTCCTCCAATCGTTGCTTTGTAAATGCAGATGCAAAGGGGGAAGAACCTTAAAGGCTTCTTCTTTCATGCTGAAAGATGATGCTTCTCCCTCTCTCTCCGGTCGGTGTAGTAGACCAAGGGCTACATGCTACATGTAGGAAATGGCTACATGATGCGGGTGGTGCTCGAGGTTAGCAGCAGTGAGCTGGCGGTGTGTATGTATGGCTACGCCTGCCAGCAACAAGATGGTGGGGTTATAGACATCCCGAGAAAGAAGCTCCTCAAGCATGCCCTCTCTTTAGGATTGGCTATTTGATCAAGCTACCTTGATAGCCACTTGCAAGACAAGATTTGCTTGCATCTTAAATTTGTTTTAGAAACAATATCACACAAGACTCGTTACATCATTGACTTCAATATTGCAGACTGGCAAAGGTATTCCTATGTTTCTCTCTTTTATATTCAAACAAACTACTGGCCACTTTCAAGACTGAAGGTGTATCTGGTCCACTTTCGATATCGAGTGTTATTTTGGGAAACGGGAGAAGGGCACATTCCCTTATGTTGGTATCGTGGGCGACCTCGCATTAAATACTAGTGTTATTAGTATAACTTGAGACCATGCTTGATGGGTGTACGTTGTTGAGGTGTAAGAAGTATTGTGGTCAAACTGAAACAAGTGGACCACGCTAGACAACTGCACATGATCAAAGTGTAACAAGTGGTTAATGCAATTGATGTGCCATGCTAATTGAAGTGTAGTAAGTGGTAATACATGCCAAGGTAGATGATGTGTATAATGATATGCTCATTTTGTAGTGAAACAAGTAGTGAGTGCGGCCAAATGGGTGCACAGAAATTCCCTCAGTACCTAAGCCAACATTCTAAAGGCCACCAAATAAGTAGGACAAAAATCATTTGAAATGTTGTAGCACTCGACCACCAAGTAGACAAAGTAGCACCCTAGGGGAGTGAAAATCAACCCGGACATCTCTACAAGTAACCTCTAGTAGCTAGAGAGCAACCAAGACAAAGAGACTTTCAGCTACCTAGCTAAGTTAGAAATGAGGGGGGGTTTGTAAACCTCACATCCGACCACCTTGCAGTAGCCTAAAAATATTGCACCAAGGGGGGGTGTTGAGAGATGTGGTGCCATAGAGCACTAGGGTAGGGAGTGAGTCACATATGCAAGAGAAGAAGTATGCACCACATTAGAAAAAGAATTAGACTAAGGGTCTAATGTCAAAGGTTGAATTGTATGGTTATTTATCAAAAAGGTACCACATTGGAAGCACAAGGGGGCACATGGCATGTAAGCATTTATGGACACATGGTTGGCACTAGGGTGCACACATCTTCTGAGTTTGGAGCTCCATGAGAGCTATAAAGGATGTACTTGGATCAACTCTAAGTAAGATGATTATTGTGTCTTTTGCCTTGAGCTAATTATTTATTAATTTACATTATTTATCAAGCTTCTACTTCTCCATTAGTTTTCATCCTACATAGCCTAGCCTAGATCCATGCTTTCTAACATGGTATCAGAGCTAGTTTGGCCAGGATTATGGTAGATTAAATTGCCTTGGAGAGTTAGCTAGTAAGATTAGTGATTCTACCACAATAGGCATCACAATAAGTTTCTCTCGACTAGAACTTTAAGTAGATTCTATTAACAAGAGTGGCTTGCACATTCACAAAATCTCACTCCTTTTGCTCACCTACATCATCTCTATGCAAAAATAGAGTCAATATTGGGGAGCATAGTAGGAGAGTAACACAGAAGTGGTTTGAGTAGTGCAACATTGACCATTGCTGGTTGGTCAATGACCATAGCAAGTGTCAAAGCAAGCATGTCTAGGAGAGTGTGACCATCACATAGTGGATCTACTTGCAAAAATTTATAAACAAGAGAGAAGGAAAACATCAGCGCAGTGTAAGAAGTAAGGAAGCAAGAAAGAGTACTAGTATCATGAGAGAAGCAAGAGTCTCGTGCGCACAAAGCTTCTCCCTCTTATGGTACTTCTCTACACACTTCATAGGAAAGAGGACATAGCATTGGGAAAAATCACTAGCCAGCTTAAGCACCTCGGCCACCAGATACTTGAGGATATCTGCAAGGTAGAGGCAAGCATCGAAGGAAATTTTTTGATCTTTTAAGGTAGTGAGCCATGTCAAATCTCCCAAGAGGATTATCTTCTGCAAGATTATGTCGAGCGAGAATCCCCTCTTTACTTCACAGAGAGGCTCACACAACATTACCACTAGCATGGACAGTGCCCGCAACTCAAGTATATGCATTCACTCCAAAGATCAGAGGTGAACATGACAAATGGTGGTGAAACTTTGCGAGCAGGTCCATGGGGCTGCTACCCCACTGCTTGTTGCAAAGTTTCACCACCATCGGACGTAGATGTCCGATGGTGGTGAAACTTTGTGAGCAGTTCCATGGGGCTGCTACCCTTCCACTCGCAAAGTTTCACCACCATTGGATGCCGGATGGGTGGGACGATGTGTAGTACCCACCAAAAGGTCCGCTATGCAACAAATAGCGGGCTTGATAAAATTTTAGGGAGGATTGTACTAACTCCCCGCCGTATTTTTTGTATAGTTTTTTTTTACACTCACACAAACAATGAGCAATGGTATTCTGAGTATGATATTGTTGTCAGCAACATTGCATTATATCCTAGATACGACATGTGTTCATTTCTGATTTGAACAACACTTTATCTTTGAATGTTCTATGTTAGTATAATGCATTCAACTTCACGTTTGTTTTGTTTAAGCACACTCGTGCACTTGTACAGGCAGATAAAGATAAGGCTACCCAAGCACTCTAGTTGTAGGCAAAGTAATTTGATAAGCCTTCCACCAATACAAATCGTTATCCATATGCAGCTAGGACGAATATAAAGTATATAAAGCATTGCAAGGAATAGATATTAACGCAACGAGACATAGAAGAGTGAGTCTAAGAGAGCAAGAACTATGTTAAGTGAAACATGAGCATGGATAGTAGCTAGCTGCTGTAGCCGTAAGCTAGCTCTTATTACAATGTACCCGTTAGCATTATTCACCAATTAACATGAGGGTGGCGGATCTGATGGGGAGATAAGAGTTGGCTAGTAGGGAGGCGGCGAGCTGTAGGATTTTGGGGGCGCATTGTAGTTGGGTGTAGGGGGCTTGTTACCGTAGTAGGGAGGAGGAAATTTGCGTGGCCCGTGTTTGGGGTAGGGAAAGACGGGAGGCCACTCGTGGGAAGGTGGGGGCGGAGATTTGTGGAGGTGTGTGGGGGGTGAAGGAGGAGGCGGCAGCACGTGGTAAGCTGGTGGGGGAGACATGGGCTGTGGCTGAGGAGGGGGAGGAGACTCTTGGTAAGGAGGGGGAGGCGACTCTTGGTAAGGTGGCGAAGGGGGGGCCTTGTGTTGGGGAGGGGGGGGATCCATAGTAGCCGCCGGCTAGGAGTGGGGAAGCCATGGAGGACAGCACCACCAGAACCACCAGCAATGATAGCCCACCCATTTTTCTCAGGCAAGTAACAGCTGAGCTGATCTAGTGTGCAGCACAGCAGAACCACTAGTGCTCGAGCTGTATATATAATAGGAGCGGCGATCATATTGCGAGGGTGCTGAAAGTCTTGACGTAGTAGTGAAGTGATGACTCCTCTGATCGCTTGAAATTATGCGTCGACCTCTTCAACCCGCCTTTTTCACCGGTGAAGTGTGTGTCGTCGGTCGCAGTGGCATTGCCACGACTTTCCGCGTCCAAACGATCTCCCTAGTCCCTTTCGCTTCCACCGACGAGACTCTTTCCTCTCCTCTTCGCTTTCGCTTCCAAGCTCCACCGTCAAGCGGCTGGCATCGTACGTTGGGGCCTTCACATCAACAACATGTGTCTCTCTGCTACTACTAAACGTATTACGCCTTCACATCAACAGCACGTGTCTTGCAGCGCCGAAAAAGTTCTATTGGCGTGTGTGCCCGTGTTTACTTACATGACAAGGGCTTTTTTTTTTGTGGGGGGGGGGGGGGGTAATATGTACTTCTTTGTGGCAACTCATAAATATTTACCTTAGATTGAGAATTTGATACACATCTTGCAGATGCTCCCAGAAGATGTCATGCTTCTGCCAGTAGTCCGACGCTCCAGTCTCCCGTAGCTTCTCCATAAACCCTGGCAAAGTCAAATTCATGGTCTCGTATGCTCACAATTTTGCCGCCTTCAGCACCTCCTGTGTGCTCCATGAACATGAATCTGTAAACATACTTGGAAAGGGTGCTAAAACCACGTTTGCCTATCGATGAACTTCACGCCTACGCTGATGATGATCGATGGAGATCTTGAAGTACCTCACAAAAGGATAGCTACAAATTGGTTAGGACATCTGAATCTGATTGCCTACGTTTACAAGGCCGAAACTAAGAAGAATGGCACCCTATTGTACCGGCCAGGTCACCAAGCAGCACCTCCCTTCTCTCTCTGCATTGGTTATCAAGTGTCAAACTACACCCCTGCTCTTTTCTTTCTATGCATGATGCTAGCACGCAGGCGCCGAGCTCCACACCTCCCTTTTCTTCATTCTCTACAAAGGCAAGCCTTTCTTGCTCTTTGGTACTTGGTATACAGACAGAGCTTCTCCCCTCTCTGGCCAGGTCCCTTCTCTTCTTGCCCTTCACACAGGCCACGAGGCAATGATCTCGTTAAGTGGTGAGGTGCAGGGCAAGGAGAAGCAGGTTCATAGGGGGTCTTAGGGGTTTGCAAAGCACGGTGTCCCATCCGCGTCAATCCAAATTTGTTTTTTCTAGAGTGTTGGCTTTTTTCCTCTGCCACCACGTAGACTTTTGTCCATGCTATGCGGACCTTTAAGCAAGCTTTCTTTTCTACAAGGTTTTGAGGCTACCCAAGTTTAAAATGTATTTTACTTAATTACCTTTATAGTTTACATAAAACAATAATAATTTTATAAGAAAATACAACGGGCAATGTATGCACGAGAAGACTCATAAGAAGTAAGATCTTTTACAACATAATAATTTAAAACTCAAATTGTACAATAAAAAATATAAAGGAAAGGGGCTGATTGACCAGCCCAACCCTGGACTGGACACACGATCAATCGTTTGGTGGATGTCAGAGAAGAAATGTAAAAATCACCAAAGAAGACATGCTAGCAGGATAGGCGACCCCTTACCTGTGAATTTTTCATGAATAAAATGACCTCTTTTTCTTTATGAACTTACAGGTTGTTTTTCAAAAACGATTAAAAAAACCCCTTTTGTAAATGTATTTCTTTAAATTTACCTTAAAATTTTGAATTCGAAAACTCTTTTATTTGAACTCACCTGGTATACTTACATATTTTAAGGTGAGCCCCCCGAGGGGGGAGTGAGCCAACACTGGAGCATAGAGTGTGAAGCAGATCTTTTATTTGCAAGGCAGATCCAGCCCAAAGCTGAAAGCCAAGCAAAGTGAAACAAAGCTAATCAGTGGCCCCGCCTAATCCGAAAGGCCAGAATTGGATACATTACATTAATGTCGAAGCAGACCGTCCAGATTTTGGATCCCATAGTCAAAGTAGAATTGGCTTTAGATCCAACAGTGACGGCTCATCCAGCACAAAATCCGTCTTGCAAACGTGGATGCCATTCGAGTTCATTCTATTTTTGTGTGTGCCTTAAGGTGATTACACTATTGTCAATGTAGTGGGGGGCTTGCGTAAAAAAATGTATGTAAAAAATGTGAAAAAAGGAGATTTTAAAAACCCCTTCTATTGAACCTACATGCTACACTTACATATTTATGAGTGACCACCCCCTTCCCCCAAGCACCTATGTTGCTTGGAGGCATTGCACTCAAAGATGGATGGGTTGTATGACATCTTTGGGAAAGGAGAAATCTTATGAAGAAGCTAGTGCACATATGTCAGGATTTAGTGGACAATGAGGATGATAATAATGATGATGAGAGTGATGTTGACCTCTTGATAGCCAAGATATTGGGATAGATATGATGAGAGTTAAGGGTGCATGGGAGAACTAAGAAGGCCGAAAGTGCTAGGAGGATTTCTCGAATGTACCTAGCTTTACATCGAATATTTTCCATGGTTTTGTAGATGGTCAACATGGTCAGGATGATAGATATGCCGATGTGCATAGCTTTGACTCACATGTGATGATGTCATATCCCCTCATCATCATGATTTGAGAGCATTGATTATGTGGTACATGATAGATGCCATGATTATGTGGAGTATGTTGTCCATGATGATGGTGTGATTTTTTATTTTCTAGAGGAGGAAAATTTTATGGTTTATGATAGGTTTCTTCTCATGTTTATAATGATACTTTTACACATGATACGATGATGCATAGTGATATGGTGCATAGCGATCTCATACACATTCTTCATGATGATCAAGAGGATCTAGCTTTGGCTAGTATTGAATTGGATGCAGATATGATGAGTATGTTTCACTCTATTTATGGTGATCCAGTTCTTCATGTGAGTGTGGAGACTTACATTGAGTCTACTACACATGATATAGATATGGAGGTTCTATTGATTAAGCCTACTATGCATGAAAATGATGATCACATTGATGTGGTATTATTTGATGGTTCTACAGGATCTCTAGTTATTAATCTTCATGGTGTGTGTTCCATGTATGATGGGATCCATGTTGATAGATTTTTCCATGTGATGGAGGGTTTATCCAAAGTTTTTTATGAGGCATGATGGGGGTGATTTGCATATCCATGCTATGGTTTCTTATGCTATGCATGATGGGATTTATTTATCTTTCCATGCTCATATTGATGGATGCTCACAGGAATATGCTACTAGACTATATGTTGCAGTGGGATAGCATGGATTTTCCTATGCTATTATCAAGGGGATATCATTCACCTATGGTTCTATTTGTTAATATTCTTTGGTGTTGACATGCAGGATGAGGTCCTTGAAGACTCTTTTGGTGCTTGGCCACACACATGCAAGATGGAGAAGATTTCTCTTATTTTTATGGATCAAGAATTGTGCATGAATGATGTGCTGACTTATGATGATGTGCTAACTTGTGATGATTCTCTTCATCATGGTGATGGTGCTTCTATTGATTGTGAGCATAGTTATCCACTATGTGCTTCATTGGATAATATGGTTCTAGTGCTTGGTGATCATGTGTATGATGTACATGATGAGGATGTTCCAGATGCAGATTCTATTATGGTGGATCATGGTGATTCTATGATGATTTCCTTAGTGGATGATTTGACCGTTTATGAGTCACTGATGCTTAGATTTTATGTGGCATGGTTTTATGGTGACAATATTTCACCATGTGTTTCATTGACTTATTGTTTTGGTGATATTCCTTTCTTGGCATGTGTCCCAGCTATACTGGAGGATCGACATTGTTATATGTACCAATTTTTGGAGGTTCTTCATCGACATATCTTTATGGTGATAGGCTATTTTTGGCCTATGATGTAGATGCTAGAGCTTCATGCATATGTTTTATGTGGCAGTTTTACATGGTCCACTCCATGCTCTTGGAGTGTGGACATCATTATTGATTCATGGCTTCATATATTCATATTGTATGATCTCGGGGGGGGTCACTATATGTAAAATATCCCTATCGCGTGCGTTCAGGGCCTATATTTTAAATCCCTTATTTGTGAATTTTTTAATCTATATAATATCCCCTTTTCTTTATGAATCTGTAAATTTTTTTGAAAAAATTTTAAATCATACCCTTATGTAAATATATTTCTGTAAGTTTCATAAATTAAAATTATGCTTCTGTTGAACGCACGTGATATTCACATTTTTTTGTGAGTGACCCCCCCGAGTGTATGATATAGCATTGTATTGCATTTATCTCATGGGATTTTATTTCTGGCATACATCTATCATCTCTGTGGGTTTGACCTTCAGATTCCACCAAGTGTGCTAGATGTTTGGCTTGAGGTGCACCCATGTGCACTCAGTCTTATGGTAGAGCACTTTCACACTTGTGATGTGAGGAAGCGTGACGTGTGGGTTGTGCCCTCTCGGGTCACAACAACCACCCTCACACCCTTTTCTCTCACATTGATACATGCTGAGCATTATAGGTTGATGATCATGGATATGGATACATGTCTTGCTATTATTCTCGACCAACAATGTATCTATATAGACATGTATACGTGGGCCCAACCATGACATTACATAGGTCCCTGATCATAATCAGTCCCATTGTCTCATGGTGTAGAATTGGCCCATCAGGATGTACTAGACATTTTATAGTAGCGTATCCACCCTTTGGGTGTGAACAACCGTTATTTAGTTTCGGTCAAAAAAAGTCTTGATGCCTACAAAGCATGGGTGTGAACAACCGTTATTTAGTTTCGGTCAAAAAAAGTCTTGATGCCTACAAAGCATGGGTGTGAACCACCGTTATTTAGTTTCGGTCAAAAAAAGTCTTGATGCCTACAAAGCACATACTTGGGTGGTTCTACTAACATGGAGTATCATTTAAGTCGTGCAATATTTCTCTAATAAAATGGAGCATCATTTGAGTCGTACAATATTTCTCTATTAGGCTTTATCACATCTTTGTCTCTCTCCACACACGACCATGTCTATCCTCCATCCAACATATCCATTGAGCAAACCCTAATCTCGCTTTTCACATGCTCCATCACTACGACATATTGGCTAGATACCGAGGCTAATCACCCGACGGTTTGGGCAGATAGTAAGTCTATATTAGATAAAATGGAAAAAATCTTACATTTTGGGAATTTTGAAATTGGTATGTTTCGTATAAATTGGGAATTTCCTACTTATTATGGGAATTTGTATGTGTGTAAAGAATGGCCGTTGGGCCATTCCATACTTGCAAGGAGATAGATAGATAGATCATGTAGGAAGGTGGTGTTGATAAACACTATAACAAGGAAGCCACATATGTCTTATACAATAATACCCACAAACTTCATGATTGTGGATCGAACTAATAAATGAAACTCTACCCTCAATGGCAACAATTAAATGAAACAATCTTTAAATTTAAATACCAAGTCTGATGAACAAGTATGATGATAGATTATGATGGTGGAAAAACAATCTCGTTTGCAAATTAGGTTGTGAGAAATAGAAAATTTCAAATAAGTGACACTGCTGCATTTTTACTATCATGCAAATTTAAAGCACAAAAGTCATAACTCTTCAATGCAGGCACTTTCAAAGTCTTCCTCATGAGATTGATCTGCTCCCCCCTAGGCACATTCCTTCTTGTGCTTTTTTGGCTTGCTTGACTGGTATCTTGATTCTTGTATAAGGCCCTAGTTTTCTGGGCCTCCATGACCAAACAATTATATCCACCTCTTCCCACACCCGAGGATCTACCTTGTTCTCCATCCAAAACCCCTTCCTACAATTAGATCCACATCTGTCAAACCACCCTTTCTTGCACATGGTGCCCAATACTGTATCAGAATCTTCTTGTAGTTTGGTGACTTCCTATCCATATCAATGTTTGATTCAGCCATAGCAATCCAAATAGGATACACATCTCTGTTTGGTGGGAGCAACAAGACAAAGTCCCCTTGCTGGACATCTAGCGTTGGGTTGAATTCTTCTCTTGGTTTCTCTCATTGAGGCCCAGAATAATTATCATTGTACTTCTCGTAACCTAAGAACCTTTCAAGCTCAAAGGAAGCATCCATGTCCCACTGTTGAAAGCCTTGAGACTTTGGCCAAAAATGTGTGTACAATCTAGCCTCCGATGCTATAATTGGTTTATCAAGCTCTTGGATTACATTATTCCAGTATTCTATCATAGGTCTATAATATCTTGGAAGAAAAGAACCGTTTCCAAGATTTTGCCAAAATCTAATATAAGACTTTATACTTGATATCACATCCTCATGCCCCTTTACATGCTCTGCCATCGACAAGGGTGGATGACCTCGTGGTAACATTGGCTTACTGTCACTATCTTTCTTCCATAGTGGAATACCTCCGTCACTAGGCCTCCAATCAAGTGTTGCTACTACATGCACTTTATATTGCATTAATCATGTGTCCCCATTCATGAAGAATCAAAATTGAAGTGGCCTAGAGTGGCCTACAAGTGCATCTTGCCCATCACAAATGTATCCATCATAATATTTCTTGAAGTTAGGCACTTGAGTTAGCAAAAAAGGCACTGGTGAAGAGCTTGATCTGGTCCTTAAGGTGTCCATCAAATGTGGTAAAGTGAAGGTCTGTCTGACTCTCAATTTTTATGAGAACCTATTAGACATTGCATCTATGTCTTCATGTGTGTGGCCAACCATTAAAATTCCAAATTGAACAGTTTAAAAAAAACCCTTGCAACTAGAAGAGATAGATATGCAAACAAATATCGATTCTTGTTTTCACCTGCACAATTATCTAGTTGTAGTAGCAAGTTCTCTGGCAATCTGCAAAAAGCTCAAATCACATTGACACCTTGTAAATCATTTGGACCTAAGGCATTTTCTCTTGGAACAATGGTTGTTGTGGAATTTGCATGTTCACTATCACTCGATACTTGCTAGCCATAAGCTCTTTACCACCAGTATCATAGTGGTAATCTAAAGCTTTCCTTGAGCTCAAGGCATGGAGAAGCAAGACATTGCTCCTTGAAGCCCCATCTATAGCTAGATCACCAAGGGGGTGCTTATCCAACCGCTCTAGGTTATGCAAACACGATGCAATTGATCCAATTGTAAGATTAGGATCCGATGGCCATAACCCATTTAGCATAAAGTGACCGTAATGCCCCTCCCCATGTCCATGAGTGATCATACCAATAAATGCCACCTGTAGTTGCCATGGTGAATCTGTGTCCTTTGGCACCATTCGTAGTCTAGGAATGGTCGTCTTTTTTGATCCATCTTATAATGGATGATGCACACATATTTCTTTGGTTGTAATTCTCAAAATGCACGCCATGCATAGTACATGTTTCTACAACTCTGTTGTTTTTGCTGACTCATGTGAACTTTTATTTCCTCCTTGATCTTTGTTCTTTCCTGTAGACTTGGCTTGGCTCCCATTCTAGCCTTCAATGAACTACACAATCTGCACTTAGAGAACTCACTTGTCTTTGTTAATGCCACATGGGGATACTCCTGATTCCATATCCTCCCAAAAGAAGACTTGGATAACTTCTTTTCATATCCCAATTGATTAAGCGTTGTATTGATCCTTAACAGAGTCTCCCTTAAGCCATCCAGCATAGTTCTACTGTGACATGAAAAATTGATATCTTTCATTTTCAATTTTGTGCATATTTTGATGGTTTCTCAATGGTAATAAGGTGGAAGCTTGTTCAAGAAGATTGCGGCGCCCACAATGGAATAACGGCGTGGTGATGCGACGGCTTGGCGGCTACCCCGATAACAGCATTCTATCTTCAAATATAATGGTTTTACTTGATTTAGGGTACACACATTGTAAATGACACAAGTATGCTTGATAAATACTTTGGTACATAGGCTAGTGATGTGGAAAATAAAAGTGGGCCTTCATGCTCACATGGATTTTAATTGTATTATTAATATGGTATTCACTATAAGGCTACAAGTTGGGGAGTGTGGAAGGCATGTGGAGGAGTGTGTGTAGGTGCATAATTGGGAAAGATTCTTCTAGAATGCCTACATGGAAGAGGAGAATTCCGCCATGTGTAAGTGGAGTCTCCACCTACATGCCACTTAGACTTGGCTATTATCTCATCACACTTTCAAAGTCAAAAAGTCTTCAATTTAATAATCAATAGAAGACAGCCTAAGACGACAATTGATGGTGACATCTACCCTTATGTCACTGAAAGGTTGAAGATTTTTATGTTGTAATTTGTAACAATGGAAGAGAGGGTGATTCTCCACCTATAAAAGGAGCCCTCCTCTCCCTTTCAAATCAAGGAATGAGCCTCCTCAATTGAGCATTTTGTGTCATTGCCATTCTCTTATCTTTCAAACCCCTATTCAAACACTCTCTTTACATGTGAATGTCTCATTTAGCATTAGCTCCTCATGCTTAACCCAATTTTGGACCTCTTTGATGATTCATGATAAGTGGAATAACGAGTTATTATCTTGGTGGGCCTGTGACTTCTCAAGGTAGCCCTTGCCTTATTGCCGCCCTCCTTTGGAGGTACCAATGGTTTTAGCAGTAATGAGCATGCGGAAAGACTTTGGGGACTATAGGTAAATCTTTACGATTGTCCGCTGAGCAATGTTAACCCTTACCCTCTAGCTTGAATCATGAAGGAGATGAAAGGCAAGAGGCTGTGTAAAAATTGAGGTTTCATGCAAAGAGAGGAAGTGCAGTTTTTGTGGTCCAATACCCAATTTTCAACCGGTAATTACTCATCACTCGGGTGTTGGTTTCTTAAATTGATCATATGGCTAGGAAGCTCTTTATATGCTCTTTCCACTCATGTAACTAATTTCTTAATCCCTCACTTCATTGATGATCAGAATTTCTCCCAAAGTTGCTAACTTTTAGGCGAATTTTGGCAGTTTAATAGTCTTGTAGTAAAATGCTCATAACTTTTCACTCGGTTGTCCGTTTTTGAAAGTTTTTATATGGGCACGAAGCTCTCTTCAAGATCTACGCACTTATGTAATCCTCTTTTGCATAGCCTATATGGATTTAAAACTGCAATTCTCTGTGTATCTCTATTTTTTTAAGACTTTTGGCCATTCTTTCTTAATAATGATTAATTCCTCTTAATCTCTTATCAAAAAGCCAATCCCATGTGTCTTATCCTCTTGTAAGTGATTGCTATATTCATTTGCTTTAATATGTTCCGACCAAATCGCCCAATTCCAACGGATGAACCTTACCAATATTCCCCGTATGTTTCCGTTCACATAATCCTGAGTCGGAAGATTTTTTTCCAACAAAGGATCGCCCTCTTGTTTGGAGCTGCAAGACTGGCAGAAATTCTTGCTTCTCCGGAGCCTTTCATCTTTCCTTCCATGAATTATGATCTCACCTTTGATGTGTATATCTTTATCTTAACCTAGGGAGAGAAAGGGAGGTGAGGAGGCTGTGAGGTTTCATACAAGTGTGTTTTGATTCTAAGAAGTGACCGAAGTCCAAACCCCAACTTCGTGTCACACTACTCTTGTTAGGAATCTGCTCTGAGTTAACGAGGTTGATGAAGTCCTCAAGTAGTGCTCTAGCCATACCAGTATGCTCAAGGCTTCTTTAGACTATCCCTATGTTTCCATGTACATGTTGATGCACACCACCCTCAAACTTTTCCCTATAGCGGTAAAAGGATGTCTTTGGGATTCCATGCGCCTCATACCATGATCAGAAAAAATAGACACCCACCCCATTACGTTTAGATTCATATTTAATCTTCTTTGTTTTTGCGTCTTGTAGCCAAGACACAGAGAGCACATCCTATACATAGTTTGTCCGAATTTCTTGAGATTGTCTCCCAAAATCTTAGCGTATGCGCATTATCATGTCGCGATCTGCAAGCTGACAACATTTATTTTTACAACAATCAATAGAGTCAACCCTTTGCACTGATTCCATTGACAAATAGAAACTCAAAGTTGGTGGTTCTCTCTCATTTGGAGTTCTTTTTATAAAAGTATAGCTTCTCTTTTTTGAGGTTAGGACCTCCTAAGCCACCATTGGATACTCAACAGTGTTCTCCTCACCATCACCCTTCATGTCTTCATCAAAGGCAATATAGCGCCGCAATGGAATATTGTCTAACATTGTAATTTTCTTGATAGGCCACTTAACTAAGTTGATGTTGTCCACCTCATAACCATTTCCACTTAATGTACCCTCTTGCGCCCTATCAACAACCACACCTACACAATGCTCACCAAGTTGTTTAAAGTTGACACAGTTTTCTGGAAGCACACATACGGTTTTCTGGAAGCACACATACAGTACCAAACCCTTGTACATCATCTGGGTGTTGCTCTCATCCCATAAAAGGATATTTTTTCTCTTCCAAGACTCTTTAGTTCTGATATCAGACTCTAAAGATGTCACTAGTATAGCATCCACAATTGAAGGTTCCACAGGACCGGCTTGTCCATCTACATTTTCCATTTGCTCTCCAAAATTTGGAGAATCTCTAAACGGCATTAACATAACTTTAGTCCAATGGACGGAAGTCCAAAAAACTGTACCTCTTAGATCTCTTGCATCCATAGCTGGAAGGGGAAGGTCTATATCCTTCACACATTTCTCTACAAACACAGACACATTCCCTTGACCGATCTTAGAGCCACTACAAAACATCTTTGGATTTGTTCTAGAGATGCAGCCAACTCCAACACATTCACTTGCTAGCATTCTTGCATGACCACAAGGCCTCAAGGTCATTTTGGGATGGATATGTGGCATCTAAGAATGGCGATACGACCATTCTTTTCATGCACAACATGTGGAAGAATGGCCCTAGGGCCATTCTTGCATGACCCCAATACTTCAATGGTCATTTTGGGATTGTGTTGGGGGAATCCAAGAATGGCCATAGGCCATTCTTTTCATGCACAACAAGTGAAAGAATGGACCTAGGGCCATTCTTGCATGACCCCAAGGCCTCAAGGTCATTTTGGGATGGCCATGGAGCATCCAAGAATGGCCCTACGGTCATTATTTTCATTTATAATAGGTGGAAGAATGGCCTAAGGGCCATTCTTGCATGACCCCAAGGCCACGGGGGCATCCAAGAATGTCCTAAGGGCCACTCGTTTAATGTATAACAGGTGGAAGAATGGCCCAAGGGCCACTCTTGCATGACCTAAAGCCCTCAAGGTAATTTTGGGATGGCCATGGGGGCATCCAAGAATGGCCCAAGGGCCACTCTTTTAATGCACAACAGGTGGAAGAATGGCCCAAGGTCCATTCTTGCATGACCCCAAGGCCTCAAGGTCATTTTGGAATGGCGATAAGGCATCCAAGAATGGCCCTAGGACCATTCTTTTCATGCAAGGCCATTATTCCACATGACCCAAATGCTTGAAGGTCATTTTGGAATGGCCATTTGGAATGGCCATGGCGCGTCCAAGAATGGTCCTAGGGCCAATCTTCCCCATGCACAACATGAGGAAGGATGGCCCTAGGGCCATTCTTGCATGACCCCAAGGGCATTCGGAATAGTGGTCATGGGGGCATCCAAGAATGGCCCAAAGGCCATTCTTGCATGACCCCAAGGACTCAAATAACCATTGTTTTACTTTGAGATGCATCCCAGAGCATGAAATAGTGGCCATGGAGAAATCCAAGAATGGCAAAATGGCCATTATTTTCACGTCAACAGCAGGTGGAAGAATGGCCCTAGGGCCATTCTTGCATCACCCCAAGGCCTCAAGGTCATTTTGGGATGGCCATGGGGGCATCTAAGATTGGCCCTAGGGCTATTCTTTTTCATGCACAACATGAGAAAGAATGACCGTGGGGCCATTCGTGCATGACCCCAAGTCCTCAAGGTCATTTTTGGGATGGCCATGAGGCATTTTGGAGGGCCATTGGGCATCCAGGAGTGACCCTAGTGCCATTCTTTTCATGTACAACATGTGTAAGGACCATTATTACATGACCCCAAGGCCTAAAATATGCACCGTTTTACTTTAAAATGCATCATAGTGCATGAAATAGTGGCCATGGGAGCATCCAAGAATGGTCCTAGGGCCATTCTTTACATAACATAAGGAAAAATGACCCTAGGACTATTCTTGCATGACCCCAAGGCCTCAAGGTATTTTTTGGGATGGCTATGGGGCATCCAAGAATGGCCTTGGGGCCATTCTTTTCATGCACAACAAGTGGAAGAATAACCCCAAAGGCCATTCTTACATGACCCCAAGGCCTCAAGGTCATTTTGGAATGGCCATGGAGAATCCAAGGATGGCCTCTTTTCATGCACAACAGGTGGAAGAATGGCCCTAGGGCTATTCTTGCATGACCACAAGGCCTCAAGGTCATTTTGGGATGGATATGTAGCATCCAAGAATGGCGATATGGCCATTCTTTGCATGCACAACATGTGGAAGAATGGCCCTAGGGCCATTCTTGCATGACTCCAAGGCCTCAAGGTCATTTCGAGATGGCCATGGTGGCATCCAAGAATGGCCATAGGGCCATTCTTGCATGACCCCAAGGCCTCGAGGTCATTTTGGGATGGCCACGGGAGCATCCAAGAATGTCCTAAGGGCCATTCTTTTAATGCACAACAGGTGGAAAAATGGCCCAAGGGCCACTCTTGCATGACCTAAAGCCCTCAAGGTCAATTTGGGTTGGCCATGGGGGTATCCAAGAATGGCCCAAGGGCCACTCTTTTAATGCACAACATGTGGAAGAATGGCCCAAGGTCCATTCTTGCATGACCCCAAGGCCTCAAGGTCATTTTGGAATGGTGATAAGGCATCCAAGAATGGCCCTAGGACCATTCTTTTCATGCAAAGCCATTATTCCATGACCTAAAGGCCTGAAGGTCATCTTCGAATGGCCATGGCACATCCAAGAATGGTCCTAGGGCCATTCTTCCCCATGCACAACATGAGGAAGAATGGCCCTAGGGCCATTCTTGGGCATTCGGAATAGTGGTCATGGGGGCATCCAAGAATGGCCCAACAAGGGCATTCGGAATAGTGGTCATGGGGGCATCCAAGAATGGCCCAAGGGCCATTCTTGCATGACCCCAAGGACTCAAATACCCATTGTTTTACTTTGAGATGCATCCCAGAGCATGAAATAATGGCCATGGAGAAATCCAAGAATGGCCAAATGGCCATTATTTTCATGTCAACACGTGGAAGAATGGCCCTAGGGCCATTCTTGCACGACCCCAAGGCCTCAAAGTCATTTTGGGATGGCCATGGGGGCATCCAAGATTGGCCCTAGGGCCATTCTTTTTCAAGCACAACATGAGAAAGAATGACCGTGGGGCCACTCGTGCATGACCCCAAGACCTCAAGGTCATTTTTGGGATGGCCATGGGGCATTTTGAAGGGCCATGGGGCATCCAAGAATGGCCCTATTGCCATTATTTTCATGCACAACATGTGTAAGGACCATTATTACATGACCCCAAGGCCTAAAATATGCACCGTTTTACTTTAAAATGCATCATAGTGCATGAAATAGTGGCCATGGGGGCATCCAAGAATGGTCCTAGGGCCATTCTTTTTCATGCATAACATGAGGAAGAATGGCCCTAGGACCATTCTTGCATGACCCCAAGGCCTCAAGGTCTTTTTTGGGATGGCTATGGGGCATCCAAGAATGGCCTTGGGGCCATTCTTTTCATGCACAACAGGTGGAAGAATGACCCCAAAGGCCATTCTTGCATGACCCCAAGGCCTCAAGGTCATTTTGGAATGGCCATGGGGCATCCAAGGATGGCCTCTTTTCATGCACAACAGGTGCAAGAATGGCCCTAGGGCCATTCTTGCATGACCACAAGGCCTCAAGGTCGTTTTGGGATGGATATGTGGCATTCAAGAATGGCGATAGGGCCATTCTTTTCATGCACAACATGTGGAAGAATGGCCCTAGGGCTATTCTTACATGACCCCAAGGCCTCAAGATCATTTCGGGATGGCCATGGTGGCATCCAAGAATGGCCATAGGGCCATTCTTTTCATCTAGAATAGGTGAAAGAATGGCCCTAGGGCCATTTTTGCATGACCCCAAGGCCTTAAGATCATTTTGGAATGGCCATTGGGGCATCCAAGAATGGCCCAAGGGCCATTCTTTTCATGCACAATAGGTGTAAGGGCCATTCTTGCATGACCCCAAGGCCTCAAATATCCACTGTTTTATTTTGAAATACATGACAAAGAATGAAATAGTGGCCATGGTGAAACCAAGAATGGCCAAATCGCCATTATTTTCATGCACAATAAGACCATTCTTTCATGACCCCAGGACTATTCCTGCATGACCCCAAGGCCTCAAGGTCATTTTGGTATGGCCATGGGGGCATCCAAGAATGGCCATGGGGACATCCATGGGGGCATCCATTCATTTTCATGCACAACATGAGGAAGAATGGCCCTAGGGCCATTCTTACATGACCCCAAGATCTCAAGGTTATTCTTGCATGACCCCAAGGCCTCAAGGTCATTTTCGGGATGGCCATGGGGAATCCAAGAATGGCCCTACGACCATTCTTTTCATGCATAACTGGTGTAAGGACCATTCTTACATGACCCTAAGGCCTCAAATATCCACCATTTCATGCACAACAACTAGAAGAATGGCCCAAGGGGCCTTCTTGCATGACTCTAATGCCTCAAGGTCATTTTTGGATGGTCATAGGCTTCGAAGAATGGCCCTAGGGCCATTTTTTTCATGCACGACAGGTGTAAGACCAGTCTTGCCATGCACAACATGTGTAAGGACCATTCTTGTATGACCCTTGGGCCTCAAGGTCATTTCAAAATGGCCATAAGGCTTCCAAGAAGTGCAAGAATAGCCCTTGGGCCATTCTTTTCATGAACAATAGGTGGTAGAATGACCCAAGGGCCATTCTCACATGACCCCAAAGACTCAAGGTTATTTTGCAATGGACATTGGGCATCCAAAAATGGCCCTAGGGACATTCTTTTCATGCACAATAGGTGGAAAAAATGGCCCAAGGGACATTCTTGCATGACCCCAAGGCCTCAAGGTCATTTTGGGATGGCCATGAGGCATCCAAGAATGACCTTAGAGCCATTTGTTTCATGCACAACAGGTATATGGACCACTTGTGCATGACCCCAAGGCCTTAAGGTCATTTTGAAATGGCCATGGGGCATCCAAGAATGGCCCTAGGACCATTCTTGCCATGCACATGTGTAAGGACCATTCTTGCATGACCCAAGGGCCACTCTTGCATGACCCCAAGGCTTCAAGGTCATTTTAGAATGGCTTTGGGGCATCCAAGAATGGCCCTAGGACCATTCCTTTCATGCACAACATGTGTACGAACCATTATTTCATGACCTCAAGTCCTCAAGGCCATTTTGGAATGGCCATGGGTCATCTAAGAATGGTCGTAGGGCCATTCTTTTCATCAACAACAGAATAATCTCTTGATCCGAGCTTACTCTACTTGAAAGATGTTTATCGATATTGAAAGGCTCGAATTGTTGTGAATGCACCTCCAACAGTGACAATGGACATCTCCAAGATGGCAAATCTAGAGGCACAATCATTCACAAAGCAACCCTATAGTGACATATTAAAGCACTTGAGAAGCTAGTACGAGCATTATAAAAAGCCTTTAAGACTAGCACTTGGAGTCCCAAAGGGACACCCTTCTCGTGTAAATTGGGATGTATGTCATTGTATCTTATCTTTTTTAATCTTATTTGATAGCTTTTTTGATGTACTAGAATTGGAACTATCTTGTTGTTTATGTTCTGTTTGTTTTTTCATGATGACAGAATTTCTCTTCAAGTGCCAAATCATCAATGGGTGCCTACTTTGCATAAAAGCAGGCACACATGGTTACATGCCCCGACGACATCTTCTATACTTAGCTAAAGATTATAGAATATGTCGAGAATGGAAAACTTGCAGGAAAGAAGCCTAATCAATCTCATTTCAGATGCTTGTGTGGTTTAGAAGAGGACGTGATCAAGTTTATTCAAACAGAGCTTTTAAAAGGGGACATCTTGCTCTCGAAGGGGGTTGCAGACAAGGAAAAGATTGACATGGTTGATAGAGTGATGCTATTGAAGCATGATAAGGTTTTGCAAGAATAGTTATTGCTTCAATTCAACAATGTTAATGATTCAAAGAAATGCAAGGACTAGAAGGAGCTAGCTTCTACTTATCACATTAATGATAGTGTCTACCATATGCTTCATCAAAAGTGTGAGCCATGGATAAAGGAAAAATTGCAGGTTGGTAAGACGTTCTTAGAGTTTCCATTAGATGCAATGGGTTACATACAATGGATTGTTGCTGTCAATATGGAAGAGCAGGTTGTGACTGATCTTCCACGATGTATTCCCATTGTGAGCTTATAGATGGAAGGTGAACACTTTTTAGCTCGATTTCATCAAAATCAAATTCCGATTGGATTGTGTGTCTTGGATAGCACAGAAGGGAGTGCAAGAGATATGCAGTGGATCATTGAGAGATTTTTGCATAGCATCATGGTAGTCTCATAATCACAATATGCATTCCTTGCCTTGTTAAAGATTGTTGATATGGTGCGTCTGCAAGATAAGTCAATATTAGATAAAATGGGGAAAATCCCTCAAAATGGGAATGTATTTAAAAAATTTGTTTTGGCCATAACTTGAACATGCAAACTCCAAATTTGTCGGACAAAGTAGATCTAGATTCTACTTTTCAAGCTCTTTCCAATGATATGTCACATGAATATGTTTTGACAAACTTGTGGATGAGTTTACCATACCCCCACTTTTTTCATGGGAATGGGATTTTTCCCACTTTATCTAATATTGACTTAGATGCTTTACAGAAAGTTCCTAGATGGCATAGAATGTTCCATGGTGATCTACATTTTGTGCATGATGCACCATGCAATGGTGCAATCAAGCTCATAAGTGTGCTTATTTTTTGGAGCAACGAAAACATGTATGAAGGCTATGACAACAATGTTGGCACTCAGGGTCCCATCTTAGATACAACTATGTTACCATTGGAGTATGATAAAGTAAAGATTATGGACCCCATAGTCTTTTTACAACTGAAAAAGGCCATGGTCATCGATCAGTGCATAAAGAGTCTATGTATGCTAGATCTTATAATGATTGATGCATATAGTAATGGCTTTGTGTCAAAGCAAGCACTGAAGTTAAAAAGAGAGTTAATATGTCTAGTTGAGAGAGCTCAAGACCGTGATCACATGCATTCCAATCCCTTGGCATTTGCAAAGTTGGATCATAGTGTTTAGATAGTGGGAAAAGATCCCTGAGGACCCACAACCAACTACTACTTCTACCTCCCAAGCATCTATTTCCTAAGCAGCTAAAGAAGCCCAACCCTTGCCTGTGAGACAAATTTCTACTACAGGTTTGGTTTCTAAGCTTTTACGCTCAAAGAAACAATAATAATTTGTGTAACTGTTCACTAGATACAGAGAGATATTTCTTCTACAAGGAGTCTCATGAGCTAGCGGCATTGATTTTGCAAATTTCTTTTTCTTTATTGAATATAAATTTGTTGTTTACCTTAAGGTGTCTAGTTAAATATTTTGTGAAAGTTATTCTTGTCTCCAATAGAATGGCCCTAGGTCCAAACTACATATGAAAAGTTAGGTTTTTTTTCCTATGCACATATAATGATTTAATAATGGTCATAGAGCCATTTTGTTTATGCAAATCAATCTTAAGATTGGGCCTAGGGCCATTCTTGCAATGCTCTAGTGTATTTTTCCAAGAAAGGCCCCTGGACCATTCCAGTCTTGCATGCTCTTCGACCCTCAAGATCGTACTGGAATGGCCATGGACCATCCAAGAATGGACCTAGGGCCATTCTTGATGTGCATGCAAGAATGGTCGGGGACCATTCTAGCCTTGGTGCCACACCCAACTTTCTTGCATGCTCTTGGGCACCCAAGAACGACCCTAAGGCCATTCTATTCTTGCACAAAAGGTGCAAGAATGGCCCTAGGGCCACTCTTTCATGGCAACTAAGACCACTATTTTTATATAAGGGCCTCAACAATCACCTCTTAGTTTCCCTAGGGCATGCAAGCACTCTTACATGATGGCAATCAGACCATTAGAGCATGCAAGGGTGGCCTTGGGGTCATGCTATTGTGTATGGAATGAATGCCCCTAGAGCAAGGTTATCATAGTTTAAATTTTGTGAAGGTTAGAGAATTAAATTGGCTACCATGTCTTTTTGTTTAAGAATTGCTTGCTTGTAATTAAGTTTTGTGAATCCTTTTAGTTTGTTGAGATTTGCATGATGAATTAGACGTTACCAAGTCATTGTGAAGTTCTAATGCAGTAGAATTGAAGCCATTCTACATGATGAACTAGATGCTACCAAGTCATTGCAAAGTTCTAATACAGCAGAATTGAAGCCATTCTGCATGACAGCAAATATATCAAAAGTTCTATCTAGGAGCTTTATTACTTTTAAGTAGATATATATTTCCTTGAGAAAATATTTGCTTAAAAAAGAACATATTTGTTTTACTATGCATATGGGCACACCATTGTCTAGGCCATATCATGCTTAAAAATGTTATCATTAGAGTTATTTTGCACTGGAGCCTCTTATGATCCATATTATGAAATAATGATAACATCAAGCATCGTGGATACTAGCACGAATGAAGTTGCCATTGAAGTTTAGGAGGAGTCAATTCCACTTGAGAAGGAGATTTGTCCAATAAAAAACACATCTAGGAGAGCAATGCTGAATGTGGTATTGGATTTAAATGGATAGTAGTCTTGAAGCATTGCTTCCAGCCATGTTCTCTACACCAATCCATTATGTATGCTTCAAATAGATACGTTATACTTTGTCCATGGTGTATATCATTTTTGTAGAATGTTTTAGAAAAATTCAATGTTGGTATGTGGTCAACTGTTGCATCACAGGAAAAGGTTCTCCAGATGGTGAGAGCTTTGCAAGAGAAAGCTGGGAGAATACTTCCTTTCTTTGCTATTTTGAGTCAAAATGCATGTTATAGTTTTGAGAAGAGAAAAGTGTTCAGGCCAGATAACCCAGGTGTTGAGGCAATGTTTAAACCACTTGCAAGAATGTCAAAAGCCTTTCAATGTGATCCACTGAGGATAGTTCTTATTCATGAATCTCCATATAAAGCTTGTGTTGCTCCTAATAATAACTGCATCTTTCCAAACAAGTTTGATTTAGATAAGAAAGATGACAATGTTCTCATGGGAGAGCTACTACCATACTTAATGCTTCTTGATTATGCAGAAGATATACGTATTATCATTGAAAATAATCGATATGGTCAGCTCCCAGTATAAAATGGCCATGCTTTTTATAACCTTGTTGGTGATGTTATTGAAAAATGGCAAGAGTATAATGTGATTTGGTCACAAACAAGGTTCAACACTGGTAAACTTCCATTACAGGACTCTTCCAAGGTGAAGGACACAGGTGGAAAGAGAGGTGATAAAGGAGAATCGATTGGTGAGAAGCATGAAAAGCCTTAGTGGTAGCTCATCTCACATTATGGGAGATGAGATAAAGGATATTCTAATCAAAGAAGGTCCTCAAATTTCAAGCCATCAAAATTGATTTCTTTAGCTAAAAGATTGGGTTGCAAAGGAGGGAGTAACTTGAGGTCTCACTCGGCAAAGGCATTTATCAATGAATTGCTAAATGATCATGGTCTTCTAAATATCAATAGGTAGAGCAAAGGTATTATCCTATCTAGAATTTCTCACTATATTACATATATATTCAGAAACTGTGTACTATAACATTCTAACTTTCATCACATGATCTTTTGTGTGCAGGTTTTTCTAGGTTGTAGAATTTCAAAAAGATCTATTCATGTAATGCAATGGATCAAGAACTTTAAATCAAGATATAACTTGGAAGTTTAGAAATATTCACAATGATGTACATGTTTATTCTCTTGATGAATCTATTCAAGTTTTGTGGAGATATCTATATTCTCTTGATGTATACATGTTTATTCTCTTTATTTAAGTTTTGATGGATTGTTTCAGTCTTTGGGGTCTTGAACTTTGTTGCATTTTTTCTAGTGTTAGCCTATAGTGGGAGTGCATCCTATTCTAAGGAGGCTCCTTTATTGCAATTTTTCTAAGGAGGCTCCTATATTGCAATTTTTCTCATATTTTATCAGACAATTTCTTCGTCGGAGTGCACCCTCTTCTTGGGGGTTTCACCTCAAAAAATGTTAGTGTACCACGTGAGTTCAGTAGGAAGGGTTTTTTAATTAGATACATTGAGAAAAGTTAACAAAATTACATTAGCAGGACGGGTTTTTTAATTCAACTTTAGAAAAAAATCCGTTAGTTCATAAGTAAAGAGGGGTTGTTTTATTAGGGGGAAAATTTTAGTTAAGAGGTTTTTTAAATACCTCTTGAACCCACGTGATACCAAGGGTTTTCTAGTAGTGCACCCCCCGAGACCCTCTTGAGGCTTGTTCATAAGTGTGTTCACGACATAAAGTTTATATACCACTTGTTTCTTATAATGTACCTAAAAACCATTCTACAGTCTATTATTTAGTATCTTCTCTTTTGTCCTTCTATAATTTAAAGCCCCTCGCTTAAGGTTTAATTAGCAACTTGTACTAATATCTTTGCACAAGGAGTTTTGAATGGCCCTAGGACCATTCTATAACATGCACCTAGGCCATTCTTTTATGGTAAATATGGCCACTGATTTCCCTTGAAGGTCTCAAAGAGTATGCATGAGTGGCCGTGGGGCATCTTCATGCACAACAAGAGCAAGAATGGCCTAGGCCATTCTTGCATGACCCCGAGTCCTTAAGGTCATGTTGGAGATGGCCATGAGGCATCCAAGAATGGACCTTGGGCCATTCTAGCATTGGCTTCGTGGATCACCCAACTTTCATGCATCCTTCTAGGCATCGAAGAATGGCTCTAGGGCCATTCTTGGATCATCCAACTTTCTTGTATTCTCCTCAGCATCAAAGAATGGCCTTAGGGCCATTCTTTTCATGCACAATAGGTGTAAGAATGGCCATGGGGCCTTTCTTTTTCATGGCAAATAAGGCCCTTGTTTAGCCCCTTAAAGGCCTTAAAGAGCATTCAATAGTGGCCTTGGGGCATCCAAGAATTGCCGTAGGGCTCTTCTTTTCATGTGGAACAAGTGCAAGAATGGCCCTAGGGTCATTTTTGCGTGACCACAAGTCCTTTGTCTGTAAGTTTTCTCAAGGTATAGATTAGCATGCCTTACTAGGACTATTATATTGTGGTAATATATTGTTGTGTAAGAAGGGATACATAATGATCCTAGGGCCATCCTACTATACACACTTTTGTACTATTTCTCTTTGAAATGGCCTTAAGATCACTATACCACTAGTAAGCCCTTGTTTGAGCCTAGACATAAAGGGTTTTTATTCTTTCCTTGTCTTGTAACGAATGAAGGAATTTGGCTAATTATGTGTGTTCCTATTTTAGATGATAGCATAGGAGCAATCTTGGTAAATCAAAATGTTTACGAGCCATCATATTCATTGATACTATGTTGGCATGTTTCATTATCTTTGGTACCACAACAACCAATGTTCGCATGTGTGCCTTCACTTAAAGATCAAAGAAGGATTCTCATTCTTGATATGATTGGAATACTTCTTGAATCATTTGAGCTAGGCCATGTTAATGAGATGCCATATTGGACTAAGCATATGCAAACAGTTCAAAAGAAAGCAATGAATTGTACGATGCTGTGCGTTTGGATGCAGAAAATTTCTTAGACTTTTGCTTTAAATGGTTCGAGGTTTGGATTTGGAGTAGATGCAAAATAGATGATATTCTTCGCATCCTCAATTTATGTCTTCCAAAACATCATATGAAATTCAAGTATATGCTGAGCCAACAAATGTGCCAAGACACTGGGATGTTTTTTAAAAGCCCTATGTTCTTTGGCTACTATGAGCATGCTTACCACAAGACCCTACCAGCAATCTGAACATATTTTCAAGACTTGGATGGAGATAACACTTTGATTTTTGATGACACACCATATCAACTTATGTGGAACATGCCAGGTTCCTATCTTCTATTTCCAGAGTCGTGGAATCAGACACCAAAGGAACTTCAAGGCTTCTTAAAAACCACAACTATTCATTGGCTGTGTCAATGGTGATATGCTCATAATAAGAGACACTACACACATAACAATATCTTTCAGATTAAGATTAATCTTGAAACAAAGATTATACTGGAGGAATATTTATGGAGGCGATGTCATTAAAGGAAAGGTGCTTTGGACACAAAAGCAATGTTCATTCATGTATGTTATCACAAATCTTGTAAATATTTCAAGCCAAAAGACCCATCTTGACATACAAATCTCAATGGGTATCCCTTCACTTGTATAATAGAAATGTAATTCTATTGTGTACTCTCCTATGAGACAATGTACATTTCTCACCAGAAATAAAAATTTAATGTTATTTTCTAGAGCCGAAAGTCTTATGTATCTTGTTTATTGGCCTCAAGTCTCAAATTTTATTACAAGTGCAAGTTATTTGAATCATTCTAGTTTATAGTGACTCTTGTATTAGCCACCCCTTAGCCATGCTCCCCTCAGGTCTTGCTCTTTGCCGCATAAAACCTTTAAGAGTTTTCATGAATCTTTCCAAGAAAAACATCCAACGACTATGTACAGTACCAACTATAGATACTTCGTCCACCACATGTAGTAGATGCACTTGGACTATTAGGATGCTTGTCGAAAAGTACGTCTCAAGAAGACAAACTACTTTGATTGAGTTAAGCTTGGCTTGTTTGATGGAAGAAATGGAAATATCCTTTGTGAAATCCATCGAACAAGGTATGACCACTTGTATATGGTTGAATCGAGCAATCACGAATTGCCACTGGTAAAACAAACTATAAGCAACAAATTGTTGTGTAAGAATTTTTTCACAAGCTCATATAAGAAAGTTATAGTAATCAAATATGTAGAATATCATCAAAGAAAAAGAATTTACCTAGAGAAATTTGTGCCACTCATGTGATTTTAGAGCACTCTGCTTGTCGTTCTTTGTAAATTTACCACGAAGTGTGTCCTCTAGGAGTACAAAACGATGAAATAATCCCTTTCACCCTTTTTTGTTTCTTTTTGGTAAGGATCCAAGGGAGCTTAGGTAATTCACGATTAAGATTAATGAATTAATCTTAATTAAGATTAATTTATTAATCTTAATCGTAATATTAATCTTAATGAATTAATCTTAATCATAATATTAATTAAATTACCTAATCAACTTAAACGGCTCTAATAACATGAGAAAATTACTTAATCAACTTAAAAGACTCTAATAACACGAGAAAACAATTTGCATACCTAACGTGGGTGCGATTCGAAGTGTAGAGACAGTAGCACTCCAAATGTTGATTAAGCGAACAGGTAGCATAGAAGCATTGGACATAAATGGGTGGGAAAATTATGGATGAGGGTGGTTTCAAATCCAAATTTCAAAATTGATATGGGGAGAGGGGAAAAACATTATGCACGAAAGAGGAAGGCGGGAAGATTATAATTTGAATTTAAAATTCAAATTTCAAATTTGATTTGGGAATTCGACGGAAAAATTCTAGTTTGAAATTCAAATTTTAGATTTGGAAATGTCCCTAGGATGCCAGGAATGGCCCTAGATTTGGGAATGTCCCTAGGATGCCAGGAATGGCCACAAGGCCATTCTTCTCATACATAGTATGAACGGCCCTAAGGCATTCAAGGGCACCCAAGAATGGCCATAGGGCCATTCTTTTCATGCACAACATGTGGAAGAATAGCCATAGGGCCATCCTTGCATGACCCCAAGGCCTCAAGGTCATTTTTGAATGGTCGAGGGGGCATCCAAGAATGGCCATAGGGCAATTCTTTTCATGCACAACATGTGGAAGAATGGCCCAAGGGCCATTCCTGCATGACCGCAAGGCCTCAAGGTCATTTTGAAATGGCCATGGGATGGACATGGTGCATCTAAGAATGGCCATAGGGCCATTCTTCTCATGCACAATAGGTGTAAGAATGGCCCTAGGGCCATTCTTGCATGACCCCAAGGCCTCAAGGTCATTTTGGAATAGCCATAGGATGACCCCAAGGCCTCAACGTCATTTTGTAAGAATGACCCCAAGGCCTCAAGGTCATTTTGGAATAGCCATAGGATGGATATGGGGCATCCAAGAATGGCCATAGGGCCATTCTTTTCATGCAAAAAATGTGGAAGAGTGGAACAATGGCCCAAGGGCCATTCTTACATGACTCCAAGGGCTCAAGGTCATTTTGGAATGGACACGGGAATGATCCTAGGGCCATTCTTTTCATGCACAATATGTGGAAGAATAGCTGAAACAATGGCCCAAGGGCCATTCTTACATGACCCCAAGGTCTCAATGTCATTTTGGGATGGATATGAGGTATCCAAGAATGGCCCTAGGGCCATTCTTTTCAAGTGCACAAGAGGTGCAAGGAAAATTCTGCATGACCCCAAGGCCTCAAATATCCACTATTTTACTTTAAATTGCATCACATTGCTTGAAATAGTGGTCATGGGGGAATCCAAGAATGGCCATAGGGCCATTCTTGCATGACCCCAAGGGGCCATGGGGGCATCCAAGAATGGCCATGGTGCCATTCTTTTCATACACATGTGTAAGGACCATTCTTGCATGACCCCAAGGCCTACGTGTCATTTTGGGATGGCCATGGGGCATCCACAAATGGCCCTAGGGCCATTCTTTTCATACACAACAAGTATAAGGACCATTCCTACATGACCTCAAGGCCTTAAATATCTACCATTCTACTTTATAATGTATCATAGTGCATGAAATAGTGTCCATGGGGGCATCCAAGAACAGCCTAAGGGCCATTCTTGCATGACCCCACCACGGGTGCATCCAAGAATGGCCAAAGGGCCAATCTTTTCATGCAGAACATGAGGAAGAATGGCCCTAGGGCCATTCTTACATGACCCCAAGGCCTCAAGGTCATTTTTGGTGGGATGGCCATGGGGCATCCAAGAATGGACGTAATGCCATGAACAACAGGTGCAAGAATGGCCCTAGGTCTATTCTTGCATGACCTCAAGGCCTCAAGGTCATTTTGGAATGGCCATTCGGCTCCCAATAATGGCCTGCTTCCATGCACAATAGGTAGAAGAATGGCCCTAGGGCCATTCTTGTAGGACCCTAATGCTTCAAGGTCATTTTGGGATTATGTTGGGGGCATCCAAGAATGGCCATAGGCCATTCTTTTCATGTACAACAAGTGGAAGAATGGACCTAGGGCCATTCTTGCATGACCCCAAGGCCTCAAGGTCATTTTGGGATGGACATGGAGCATCCAAGAATGACCCAACGACCATTCTTTTCATGTACAATAGGTGGAAGAATGGCCCAAGGGCCATTCTGGCATGACCCCAAGGCCTCAAGGTCATTTTGGAATGGCCACACGGGCATTCAAGAATGTCCTAAGGGCCATTCTTTTAATGTACAACAGGTGGAAGAATGGCCCAAGGGCCACTCTTGCATGACCCAAAGCCCTCAAGGTCATTTTGGGATGGCCATGGGGGCATCCAAGAATGGCCTAAGGGCCACTCTATTAATGCACAACAGGTAGAAGAATGGCCCAAGGTCCATTCTTGCATGACCCCAAGGCCTAAAGGTCATTTTGGAATGGCAATAAGGCATCCAAGAATGGCCCTAGGACCATTCTTTGCAAGGCCATTATTCCATGACCCAAAGGCCTGAAGGTCATTTTGGAATGGCCATGGCGCATCCAAGAATGGTCCTAGGGCCATCATCCCCATGCACAACATGAGGAAGAATGGCCCTAGGGCCATTCTTGCATGACCCCAAGGGCATTCGGAATAGTGGTCATGGGGGCATGCAAGAATGGCCCAAGGGCCATTCTTGCATGACCCCAAGGACTCAAATACCCATTGTTTTACTTTGAAATGCATCCGAGAGCATAAAATAGTGGCCATGGAGAAATCCAAGAATGGCCAAATGGCCATTATTTTCATGCTCAACAGGTGGAAGAATGGCCCTAGGGCCATTCTTGCATGACCCCAAGACCTCAAGGTCATTTTGGGATGGCCATGAGGGCATCCAAGATTGGCCTTAGGGCCATTCTTTTTCATGCACAACATAAGAAAGAATGACCGTGGGGCCATTCGTGCATGACCCCAAGACCTCAAGTTTGGGATGGCCATGGGGAATTTTGGAGGGCCATGGGGCATCCAAGAATGGCCCTAGTGCCATTCTTTTCACGCACATGTGTAAGGACCATTATTACATGACCCCAAGGCCTAAAATATGCACCGTTTTACTTTAAAATGCATCACAATGCATGAAATAGTGGCCATGGAGGCATCCAAGAATGGTCCTAGGGCCATTATTTTTCATGCATAACATGAGCAAGAATGATCCTAGGGCCATTCTTTTTCATGCATAACATGAGGAAGAATGGCCCTAGGACCATTCTTGCATGACCCCAAGGCCTCAAGGTCTTTTTTGGGATGGCTATGGGGAATCCAAAAATGCCCTTGGGGCCATTATTTTCATGCACAATAGGTGGAAGAATGACCCCAAAGGCCATTCTTATATGACCCCAAGGCCTCAAGGTCATTTTGGAACGGCCATGGGGCATGCAATGATGGCCTCTTTTCATGCACAACAGGTGGAAGAATGGCCCTAGGGCCATTCTTGCATGACCACAAGGCCTCAAGGTCGTTTTGGGATGGATATGTGGCATCCAAGAATGGCAATAGGGCCATTCTTTTCATGCACAACATGTGGAAGAATGGTCCTTGGGGCCATTCTTGCATGACCCCAAGGCCTCAAGGTCATTTTGGGATGGCCATGGTGGCATCCAAGAATGGTCATAGGGTCATTCTTTTCATCTAGAATAGGTGAAAGAATGGCCCTAGGGCCATTATTGCATGACCCCAAGGCCTTAAGATCATTTTGGAATGGCCTTTGGGGCATCCAAGAATGGCCCAAGGGCCATTCTTTGCATGCACAACAGGTGTAAGGGCCATTCTTGCATGACCCCAAGGCCTCAAATATCCACTGTTTTATTTTGAAATGCATGACAAAGAATGAAATAGTGGCCATGGGGACATCAAGGAATGGCCAAATGGCCATTATTTTCATGCACAACAGGACCATTCTTTCATGACCCCAGGACTATTCTTGCATGACCCCAAGGCCTCAAGGTCATTTTGGTATGGCCATGGGGGGTATCCAAGAATGGCCGTAGGGCCATTCATTTTCATGCACAATATGAGGAAGAATGGCCCTAGGGCCATTCTTACATGACCTCAAGGCCTCAAGGTCATTCTTGCATGACTCCAAGGCCTCAAGGTCATTTTTGGGATGGCCATGGGGAATCCAAGAATGGCCCTACGACCATTCATTTCATGCTGTAAGGACCATTCCTACATGACTCTAAGGCCTCAAATATCCACCATTTCATGCACAAAAAGTGGAAGAATGGCCCAAGGGGCATTCTTGGATGACTGCAGCACATCAAGGTCATTTTAGGATGGTCATCGGGCTTCCGAAAATGGCCCTAGGGCCATTTTTTCATGCACGATAGGTGTAAGTACCACTCCTGCATGACCCCAAGGCCTCAAGGTCATTTTGGAATGGCCACATGGGGCATTCAAGAATGGCCGTAGGACCATTCTTGCCATGCACAACATGTGTAAGGACCATTCTTGTATGACCCTTGGGCCTCAAGGTCATTTCGGAATGGCCATGAGGCTTCCAAGAAGTCCAAGAATGGCCCTTGGGCCATTCTTTTCGTGAACAATAGGTGGTAGAATGACCGAAGGACTGTTCTTGCGTGACCCTAAGGACTCAAGGTCATTTTCGGATGGACATTGGGCATCCAAAAATGGCCTAGGGACGTTCTTTTCATGCACAATAGGTGGAGAAATGGCCCTGGGGCCATTCTTGCATGACCCCAAGGCCTCAAGGTCATTTTGGGATGGCCATGGGGCATCCAAGAATGGCCTTAGGGCCATTCGTTTCATGCACAACAGGTACATGGGCGATGGGGCATCCGAGAATGGCCCTAGACATGTGTAAGGACCATTCTTGCATGACCCAAGGGCCACTCTTGTATGACCCCAAAGCCTCAAGGTCATTTTAGAATGGCCTTGGGGCATCCAAGAATGGCCCTAGGACCATTCTTTTCATGCACAACATGTGTACGAACCATTCTTGCATGACCCCAACTCCTCAAGGCCATTTTGGAATGGCCATGGGGCATCTAATAATGGCCGTAGGGCCATTCTTTTCATCCACAACAGGTGGTAAAATGGCCCAAGGGCCATTCTCGCATGACTCCAAGGCCTCAAGGTCATTTTGGGATGGCCATGGGGCATCTAAGAATGGCTCTAGGGCCATTCTTTTCATGCATAACAGGTTTAAGGACCATTCCTACATGACCCCAAGGCCTCAAGGTCATTTTGGAATGGCCATGGGGTATCCAAGAACAGCCCTAGGACCATTTTTGTATGACCCCTGGGCCTCAAGGTCATTTTGGAATGGCCATGGGGCATCCAAGAATGGCCCTTGGGCCGTTCTTTTCATGTACAATAGGTGGAAGAATGACCCAAGGGACATTCTTGTATGACCCCAAGGCCTCAAGGTCATTTTGGGATGGACATTGGGCATCCAAGAATGGCCCTAGGGCCATTCTTTTCCTGCACAGCTGGAAGAATGGCAACGGCCATTCTTGCATGACCCCAAGGCCTCAAGGTCATTTTGGAATGACCATGGGGCATCCAAGAATAGCCATAGGGCTATTCTTTTCATGCACAATAGGTGGAAGAATGGCCCAAGGGCCATTCTTGAATGACCCAAAGTCTCAAGGTCATTTTGGAATGGCCACGGGGCATCCAAGAATGGCCTAATAAGTGTAAGAGCCATTCTTTTCATGCACAACTGACCCCAAGGCTTCCAAGGATAGCCCTATGGCCATTCTTTTCATGTAATTTTAAATTAATAATAGCCCCATAGCAGCATTCAAGAATGCCCTTGGGGCATGCTTTTATTTACCTAGGACCATTCCTTATGGGGTGATATACACGAAGTTATCTTTTTTAGCTCTTGTGCGTTGGTGCTTTATTAATTTTTGTAAATATGTTAGACATATTTTTAAATTATCTTACAAAAATCACTTTTGCATAGGAGAAGATGTTAAGAAAAAGGAATCTTTCATTTCCCTCAAGCATTGACATAGCCAGCGGGAGACTCAAATTGTTACCTTGATCTCTACGACCTTCAATGCAAAAAGCTACATCTCGGATCCATCTCTTCATTCAGACGGAAGATAGCAAGGAGTCTTTTAAGGGTATGGGACAAGTCTAGGCAATCAATGTTTCTGTGGTTGATTTGCATCAAGAAATCAAATGCAAATCATTGATGTTGAGACCCGAGGGAATCTCACGTACCAACTCTCTCCCACTGCATATAGGAGGGATCACATGAGGGTTGATCAAGAGAACTCTATGTTCTCTAGAGGGTGGAACCTGACTATAGAGAATGTCTCTGACATTACTTGTGAAATGCTATTCAATGCTTTCACTAAGATACTACAAAAGAAAGTAACAAAGATAGATGCAGTTTCCCGGGCTGGTGTCTCATCAAAAAGATTTGAAGTCAAAGGTACAATAGGTGGCGACAACTTTAGAGATTGGGGGCTCCACTATAACCATTTCTAACCCAAAAGACCTAGTTAAGAAAGGTAAAAAGGCAAAGGATTCCCCGATGGAGTAGTATGCACAATATTTTCCTCTGGGTTTATATGAGGTTTATATACTAAGTACAAAATCCCCGTGGAGAATTGTTTAGTAGCACCTAGCCACACTGTATGTCATCCCATGGACATTATCAAAGTAGAGGAAATTTGTGGATGGTTTGTTGGAAAGGCAAACAATCCTTGTTCATGTGCGTACCTATTAATGCCTATTAAGTTGATTTCTTATGGGATACACAAGCCACTCACCAGGGAAGATCTAAGGGCAGGGGATGTTAAAAAATATGTATATTAGATCATATAGATGGCCAACATTCTATCTATGCAGCAAAGGCAACTCTATCAGAGGATAATCTTGATCCAAGCTTACTCTACTTGAAAGATGTTTATTGGTATTGAAAGGCTCGGATTGTTGTGAATGCACCTCCAACAGTGACGATGGCCATCTCCAAGATGGCAAATCTAGAGGCACAATCATTATTCACGAAGCAGCCCTATAGTGACATATTAAAGCACTTGAGAAGCCAGTACGAGCATTATAAAAAGCCTTCAAGACTAGCAGTTGGAGTCCCAAAGGGACACCCTTCTCTCGTGTAAATTGGGATGTAAGTCATTGTATCTTATCTTTTTTAATCTTATGTGATAGCTTTTTTGATGTACCAGAATTGGAACTATCTTGTTGTTTATGTTTTGTTTGTTTTTTCGTGAGTGATGACAAAATTTCTCTTCGAGTGCCAAATCATCAATGGGTCCCTACTTTGCATAGAAGCAGGCACACATGGTTACATGCCCCAATGGCATCTTCTATACTTGGCTAAAGATTATAGAAGATGTCGAGAATGGCAAACTTGTGGGAAAGAAGCCTAATCCATCTCATTTCATATGCTTGTGTGGTTTAGAAGAGGACGTGATCAAGGTTATTCAAACAGAGCTTTTAAAAGGGGACATCTTGCTCTGGAAGGGGGTTGCAGACAAGGAAAAGATTGACATGGTTGATAGAGTGATGCTACTGAATCAGGATAAGGTTTTGCAAGAATAGCTATTACTTCAATTCAACAATGTTAAAAATTATTCAAAGAAATGCAAGGACTAGAAGGAGCTAGCTTCAACTTATCACATTAATGATAGTGTCTACCATATGCTTCATCAAAAGTGTAAGCCATGGATAAAGGAAAGATTGCAGGTTGGTAAGACAAACTTGGAGTTTCCATTAGATGCAAAGGGTTACATACAATGGATTGTTGCTGTTAATAGGGAAGAGCAGGTTGTGACTTATCTTCCATGGTATATTCCCATTGTGAGCTTAGAGATAGAAGGTGAACATTTTTTAGCCATTCATGCACAACAAGTGCAAGAATGGCTCGTGGGCCATTCGTTTCTTGCACCACAAGTTGAAGAATTATCCCAAGGCTATTCGTTTCTTACACCACAAGTTGAAGAATTATCCCAAGGCCATTCTTGCATGACCTAAGGGCCATTCTTGCATCCTCTTTCAATCTTAAGGTTGTGTTAGAATGGCCCTAGGGCCATTCTTTTCATGCATAAAAAGTGTAAGAATGGCCAATTCTCGATGCTCTTGGTGGGCATCCGAGAATGACCCATGGGACATTCTAGAATGGGCTTGATGGATCACCCAACTTTCTTACATGCTCCTACACATAATAGGTCAATTCTCATCTCTCCATGTATAGATGAGCATAGAGTAGCCTCAAGGAAAAGTTATGCTCCATATATTGATGATGAGAAGAGAGATATTCTCCTATTTAATGGCATAGATCCAATTTATATCTTTGTTACCATTTTATATTGGCTTCAAGACATGCTTTTCTACTCTTTCGTGTTTGATGAAGATTGACGTCTACTCCCCTTGTACCGTGTTGGATATTAGAATGTACAACAGGTGCCTATCTAGTCTCCCTTGTGTCTACTAATGGTACAAAGTAAACTCGTATCTACATACAACCATGTACAATGCACAAGCTATTATAGAATAGTTATAGCATGGGTTTCTAATCTCACTTATACTGCTTGTGCTTGGTACAAACCTAGAAAAACAAGCATACCTCCCTATACCATGTGTTGCGCGATATGTGAGACATCGTGATCCTCTTGGAACATCCATTTTTCCTATTCCAATTGATGAAATGTTTGAAATTAATAATGTAACCTTTATGGTCCATTCTTCAACCATACAAGAAGCAAGTCTTGGACTTTTTTTATCCTCTTCTCTTCCAAGAGGTGTGACTATTCTTCATTATGGTGGAGACAAGTACTATCTCCATGATTGGAAGGAGTTGTGTAAGTTGAATCCAAGAGCTTTGAAGTACTCGTTTGAAGAGGATCCCAAGGTGGATAGTCCAGAGGATAGGGTGTACATCATTGTTGGTGATGTAGAGTATGGAAATGTAGCAAGATACATAAACACCTGTCAAGGCACAAACATGAGATAAGAATGTCAATTCAACAGTGTATGGCTATATATGTGTGGAAACCTTATGCAATATTCATGCTGGTGAAGAGCTGTGTACGTTATTAATTGTTTACATTGTCAAGTTTAATCTCTTTCATAATTTTAGTGTAAACGTCATGATTGTTGTACAAAGTCTATTCGTGTAATTGTCATGCATGGAAAGAATGTCCCTAGGCCACTCTTGAATGCCCCAACCCACTCCAACATGGCCTTGAGGCTAACTAAGAATTGTTAAGGACCATTCTTTGATCCTTGTGACAACTCTAGCGTGGCCTTGAAGTGAAGCAAAAATGGCCTAGGGCCATTATTTCTCCTCTTGTTCATGTCAGAATGACTCTGTGACTATTATTAGATGTGCGAGGGCCATTTCAACATGACCTTCAGGTCATTAGGGCATGTAGGAATTACCCTAGGACCATCATTGTAATTGTTGTGCATGAGAAGAAAGGACCTAGGGCCATTCTTAGATTCCCAAGGTCAGTCCAACAAGGGCTTGCATTAGAGCATGCAAGAATCTCCTAGGGCCATTCTTAGATGCCTAAGGTCACTCCAACATGGGCTTGCATATTAGAGCATGCAAGAATCTCCCTACTTCCATTCCTATTCCTATTTGTGTATTAGAAGAATGGCCCTGGAGGTCATGTTGGAATGGCCTTGGGGGCATCATAGAATAGCCCTTGTGCATGAGAATAATGGTCTATTCTTGGAACGGTTTTGTGCCTCCCAAAGCATCTATTTCACAAGCAGCTAAGAAGCCCAACCCTTGCATGTGAGACAAATTTCTACTACAGGTTTGGTTTCTAATATAATTTGTGTAACTGTTTCACTAGATGCAAAGAGATATTTCTTCTACAAGGAGTCTCATGAGCTAGCGGCATTGATTTTTTAAATGTCTTTTTCTTTATTGAATATAAATTTGTCGTTTACCTAAGGTGTCTAGTTAAATATTTTGCGGAAGTTATTCTTGTCTCTTCTATGCACAACTTCTATGCACAATAGAATGGCCCTAGGTCCAAACTACACATGATAAGTTAGGTTTTTTTGCTATGCACAGTCTCTTGTATGCATAATATAATGATTTAATAATGGTCATAGAGCCATTCTATTTATGCACATCAACCTTAAAATTTCTTGCAATGCTCTAGTGTATTCTTCCAAGAATGGCCCCAGGACCATTCCAGCCTTGCATGCTCTTTGAGCCTCAAGATCGTATTGGAATGGCCATGGACCATCCAAGAATGGCCATTCTTGATGAGCATGTGCATGTAAGAATGGCCGGGGGCCATTCTAGCCTTGGTGCCACCCAACTTTCTTGCATGCTCTTGGGCACCCAAGAATGGCCCTAAGGCCATTCTATTCTTTCACACAAAAAGTGCCAGAATGGCCCTAGGGCCATTCTTGCATGGCAACTAAGGCCACTATTTTGATATTAGGGCCTCTAAACTCACCTCTCAGTTGCCCTAGGGCATGCAAGAATTTCCTATGGGCCATTGTTGTTGCATGATCCAAGGGCTATTCTCTAAGTCTAAGGCCATTCTTGCATCCTCTTTTGGTGTTGAGGTTGTGTTGGAATGGCCATGGGGCATCCAAGAATGGCACTAGGGCCATTCTTTTCATGCAGAGTAAGTGTAAGAATGGGCCATTCTTGATGCTCTTGTGCATGCAAGAATGGCCCTCGGGCCATTCTAGCATGGGCTTGGTGGATCACCTAACTTTCTTGCATGCTCGTGGGCATCTAAGAATGGCCCCTAAGGCCATCCTTGGGCCATTCTTTCATGGCAAATAAGGTCGAAAAGAGTATTCAAGATTGGCTTGAAAGAATGGCCATTCTTTTCATGCACAACAAGTGCAAAAATGGCCCGTGGTCTTGCACCACAAGTCAAAGAATTATCCCAAGGCCATTCTTGCATGACCCAAGGGCCATTCTTCAAGGCAAGTCTTGCATCCTCTTTCAATCTTAAGGTTGTGTTAGAATGGCCATGGGGCAACAAGAATGGCCGTAGGGCCATTCTTTTCATGCACAACAAGTGTAAGAATGGCCCATTCTTGATGCTCTTGGGCATCCGAGAATGGCCCATGGGACATTCTAGAATGGGCTTGATGGATCACCTAACTTTCTTACATGCTCCTACACATAATAAGTCAATTCTCATCTCTCCACGTATAGATGAGCATAGAGTGGCCTCAGGGAAAACTTATGCTCCGTATATTGATGAGAAGAGATATATTCTCTTCTTTAATGGCATAGATGCAATTTATACCTTTGTTACCATTTTATATTGGCTTCAAGACATGCTTTTCTACTTTTTTGCGTTCGATGAAGATTGTCATCTACTCCCCATATACTGTATTTGATATTAGAATGTACAACAGGTGCCTATCTAGTCTCCCTTGTGTCTACTAATGGTGCAAAGTAAACTTGTATCTACATACAACCATGTACAATGCACAAGCTATTATAGAATAGTTATAGCATGCGTTTCTAATCTCACTTATACTGCTTGTGCTTGGTAGTACAAACTCAGAAAAACAAGCATACCTCCCTATACCATGTGGTGCGTGATATGTGAGAGATCTTGATCCTCTTGAAACATCCGTTTTTTCCTATTCCAATTGAAGAAATATATACCTCCCTATACCATGTGTTGCGTGATATGTGAGAGATCTTAATCCTCTTGAAACATCCATTTTTCCTATTCCAATTGAAGAAATGTTTGAAATTAATAACGTAACCTTTATGGTCCATTATTTAACCATACGAGAAGCAGCTCTTGGACTTTTTTTATCCTCTTCTCTTCCAAGAGGTGTGACTATTCTTCATTATGGTGGACACAAGTACTATCTCCACGATTAGAAGGAGTTGTGTAAGTTGAATCCAAGATTTTTGAAGTACTCATTTGAAGAGGATCCCAAGGTGGATAGTCCAGAGGATAGGGTGTACATCATTGGTAATGTAGAGTATGGAAATGTAGCAGGATACATAAATAACTATCAAGGCACAAACATGAGATAAGAATGTCAATTCAACAGCATATGGCTACATATGTGTATAAACCTTATGCAATATTCATGCTGGTGAAGAGTTGTTAGCTAATTATAGCTTTCTTTGATTCTATGTACATTCTTGATGATTGACCGACGATAGAAATATTAATCATTTACATTGCCAAGTTTAATCTCTTTCATAGTTTTAGTGTAAACGTCATGATTGTTATACAAAGTCTATTCATGTAATTGTCATGCATGGAAAGAATGGCCCTAGGCCATTCTTGAATGCCCCAACCCACTCCAACATGGCCTTGAGGCTAACTAAGAATTGTTAAGGACCATTCTTTGATACCTCATCATAACTCCAGCATGGCCTTGGAGTGAAGAAAAAATGACCCATGGCCATTATTTCTCCTCTTGTTCATGTGAGAGTGACTCCATGACTATTATTAAATGTGCCAAGGCCATTTCAACATGACCTTCGGGTCATTAGGGCATGTAAGAATGGCTCTAGCACCATCATTGCAATTAATGTGCATGAGAAGAAAGGACCTAGGGCCATTCTTAGATTCCCAAGGTCACTCCAACATAGGCTTGCATTAGACCATGCAAGAATATCCTAGGTCCATTCTTAGATGCCCAAGGTCACTCCAACATGGGCTTGCATATTAGAGCATGCAAGAATCTCCCTATTGCCATTCCTATTCCTATTTGTGCACTAGAAGAATGGCCCTAGAGGTCGGGTTGGAATGGCCTTGGGGCATCATAGAATAGCCGTTATGCATGAGAATAATGGTCTATTCTTGGAATGGTTGTGCATGAAAAGAATGGCCCTAGGGCCATTCTTTCTATTCTTATTTATGTGAGCACCGCTCTATGGGCTGTTCTTAGATGACCTAGGGCCATTCCAACATGACCTTGAGGCCATTAGAGCATATAAGAATGGCCCTAGGACCATTCTTGCAATTGTTGTGCATGAGAAGAATGGCCCTAGGACTATTCTTGCAATTGTTGTGCATGAGAAGAATGGCCCTAGGGTCATTTTTTGATGCCCAAGGCCACTCTTACATGGCAATCAGGCCATTAGAGTATGCAAGGATGGCCTTGGGGTCATGCTATTGTGCATGAGAAGAATGGCCCTAGGGTCATTTTTTGATGCCCAAGGCCACTCTTACATGGCAATCAAGCCATTAGAGTATGCAAGGATGGCCTTGGGGTCATGCTATTGTGTATGGAATAAATGCCCCTAGAGCAAGGTTATCATAGTTTAAATTTTGTGAAAGTTAGAGAATTAAATTGGCACCACATCTTTTTGTTTAAGAATTGGTTACTTGTAGTTAAGTTTTGTGCATCCTTTTAGTTTGTTGAGATTTGCATGATGAATTGGATGCTACCAAGTCATTGCAAAGTTCTAATATAGCAGAATTGAAGCCATTCTGCATGACAGCAACTATATCAAAAGTTCTATCTAGGAGCTTTATTACTTTTAAGTAGATATATATTTCCTTGAGAAAATATTTGCTTAAAAAAGAACATATTTGTTTTACTATGCATATGGGTACACCATTGTCTAGGCCATATCATGCTTAAAAATGTTATCATTAGAGTTATTTTGCATAGGAGCCTCTTATGATCCGTATTATGAAATAATGATAACATCAAGCATCGTGGATACTAGCACAAATGAAGTTGCCATTGAAGTTGTGGAGGAGTCAATTCCACTTGAGAAGGAGATTTGTTCAATAAAAAACACATCTAAGAGAGCAATGCTAAATGTGGTATTGGATTTAAATGGATAGTAGTCTTGAGGAATTGCTTCCAGCCATGTTCTCTACACCAATCCATTATGTATGCTCCAAATAGATACGTTATACTTCGTCCATGGTGTATATCATTTTTGTAGAATGATTTTAAAAAATTCAATGTTGGTATGTGGTGAACTACTGCAACATAAGAAAACGTTCTCTAGATGGTGAGAGCTTTGCAAGAGAAATCTGGGAGAATACTTCCTTTCTTTGCTATTTTGAGTAAGAATGCATGTTATAGTTTTGAGAAGAGAAAAGTGTTCAGGCCAGATAACCTAGGTGTTGAGGCAATGTTTAAATTACTTGCAAGAATGTCAAAATCCTTTCAATGTGATCCAGTGAGGATAGTTTTTATTCATGAATCTCCATATAAAGCTTGTGTTGCTCCTTCTAATAACTGCATCTTTCCAAACAAGTTTAATTTCGATAAGAAAGATGACAATATTCTCATGATGGGAGAGCTACTACCATACTTAATGCTTCTTGATTATGCAGAAGATATACGTATTATCATTGAAAATAATCAATATGGACAGCTCCCAGTATCAAATGGCCATGATTTTTATAAACTTCCTCTTGCAAGTCAATTAGAGGACTCTGCCAACGTGAAGGACACAGGTGGAAAGAGAGGTGATAAAGGAGAATCGATTGGTGAGAAGCATGAAAAGCCTTAGTGGTAGCTCATCTCACATCATGGGAGATGAGATAAAGGATATTCTAATCAAAGAAGGTTCTCAAATTTCAAGCATGAAGCCATCAAAATTGATTTCTTTATCTAAAAGATTGGGTTACAAAGGAGGGAGTAACTAAAGAGATCAAAATTGATTTATTTAGCCAAAAGATTGGGTTGCAAAGGAGGGAGTAACTTGAGATCTCAGTCGGCAAAGGCATTTATCAATAAATTGCTAAATGATCATGGTCTTCTAAATATCAAGAGGTAGAGCAAAGGTATTATCCTATCTAGAATTTCTCACTGTATTACATATATATATTCAAAAACTGTGTACTGTAACATTCTAACTTTCATCTCATGATCTTTTGTGTGCAGATTTTTCTAGGTTGTAGAATTTCAAAAAGATCTATTCATGTAATGCAATGGATCAAGAACTTTAAATCAAGATATAACTTGGAAGTTTAGAAATATTCACAATGATGTACATATTTATTCTCTTGATGAATCTATTCAAGTTTTGTGGAGATATCTATATTCTCTTGATGTACATGTTTATTCTCTTTATTTAAGTTTTGATGGATTGTTTCAGTCTTTAGGGTCTTGAACTTTGTTGCATTTTTTCTAGTGTTAGCCTATAGTGGGAGTGCATCCTATTATAAAGAGGCTCCTTTATTGCAATTTTTCTCATATTTTATCAGACAATTTCTTCGTCGGAGTGCACCCTCTTCTCGGGGGGGGGTTCACCTCAAAAAATGTTAGTGTACCACGTGAGTTCAGTAGGAATGGTTTTTTATTTACATACATTGAGAAAAATTAACAAAATTACATTAACAGGATGGGTATTTTAATTCAACTTTAGAAAAAAAATCCGTTAGTTCATAAGTAAAGAGGGGTTATTTTATTATGGGGAAAATTTTAGTTAAGGGGTTTTTTAAATACCTCTTGAACGCACGTGATACCAAGGGTTTTCTAGTAGTGCATCCCCAAAGACCCTCTTAAGGCTTGTTCATAAGTGTGTTCACAACATAAAGTTTATATACCACTTGTTTCTTATAATGTACCTAAAAACCATTCTACAATCTATTATTTAGTATCTTCTCTTTTGTCCTTCTATAATTTAAAGCCCCTCGCTTAAGGTTTAATTAGCACCTTGTACTAATATCTTTGTACAAGGAGTTTTGACTGGCCCTAGGACCATCTATAACATGCACCTAGGGCCATTCTTTTATGGTAAATATGGCCATTGATTTCCCTTAAAGGTCTCAAAGAGTATGCATGAGTGGCCATGGGGCATCTTCATGCACAACAAAAGCAAGAATGGCCTAGGCCATTCTTGCATGACCCCGAGTCCTTAAGGTCATGTTGGAGATGGCCATGGGGCATCCAAGAATGGGGACCTCGGGCCATTCTAGCATTGGCTTCGTGGATTACTCAACTTTCATGCATCCTTCTAGGCATCGAAGAATGGCTCTAGGGCCATTCTTGGATCATCCAACTTTCTTGTATTCTCCTCAGCATCAAAGAATGGCCTTAGGGCCATTCTTTTCATGCAGAACAGGTGTAACAATGGCCATGGGGCCTTTCTTTTTCTAGGCAAATAAGGCCCTTGTTTAGCCCCTTAAAGGCCTTTTTGGTGAAAGTTACGGGGCTCAGTATTAGAGTCGGTAATAGCCTCGGTATCAGAGTTAGAATTAGGCTTGGTATTGGAGTTGGTAATAGGGCTCAATATTAGAGTCAGTAATAGCCTCGGTATCAGAGTTAGAATTAGGCTTGGTATTGGAGTTGGTATCTCGAGAAAAATTAAATTTTTTTCACGTGTAGAAATTTGTGAAAAAGTAGAATATAAGCTTGAAACTACAAAATTATTTTAGAACTACATTATTTAATCCTCTTGTTCATCTTGTGCCAAGTCTAAATGTGCAAAAATGTCTATATTGATCAGCTCTCCACTTAATGTCATTTCTTCATCATCAATGAATACATGATTATTATCTGATTCATAGGTCAAGTTCAATTGAGGTGCCATCTATTGGAATTTCATCCACTTCATTACCTTGTTCATTCTCAGCTTGTACAAGCTACACTGCATCATTTATGATCAAGTACGTCATTAGGATGTATAATTTCGACATCTTCATCATCATTCTCTTCATTTTTGGCATTAGTCATTGATAGTGTCGTACTTTATCTTTATAAATTTGCCTGGAAGAATTAGGAGCAACTTTAATAATGTACCACCATTTTTTGTCAACCGGATTTGGTTGAAAAATTACCTGATATTTAATTTTTGACCATACATATAAATTGTATGTATATACAAAATGTATGCAAGAATAACTAATTAATTATTATACATATCACATCATTTATATATACTTGCTCACAATGTTGTGGAAGAATAAATGTATCATGTAAATCAGTCCATAACTTTGTGGAGTCAACTTCCACAAAACCTAATCTATCTCTACGTATAGTTGCACCTTGTCCTTCCATGATCACTTTAAAACATTGCACATCAAAGATGAACGTGTGAAAGGTTTATTTGGAAATCGGTTTTTAGAATATCTTGAATCAAGCCAAAATATTCTATATCTAATATACGGATGTTTGTGTCACTTGCCCTTGTTTGGTTTTGTTGCTCAAACTAAGCCATCACTCCACAGTCAAATGCTCAAACTCAGCCATCACTCCACAGTCAAATGCTGTATGATTTTTGTCTATCTGATCCACTCATAAATTCCATCCGTATGACCATAATGCTCCAAATGATAAATACTACAAAGTAACACACACGAACGTGAGATAATAATATCTTTATTTTTGTAAATAAAGAATGTAGTAATTATTTACATGAAAGAGTCATACAATAAATAGAAGTAATGTAGTAATGATCATTAATTATATATCTTTTCATTGGAACCTCTAGAGAACTCCCATTCGATGTCAGTGACTCTTTGACCCTCTTCGCGAGCCTTTGTTAAAGCATTGTCTAGCCATCTTAGGCTCATGAAAGGAGGCAAATCCTCCAATTCCTTAGGGTACCTAATGTTTTGTTATCTATTTTGTCTCCTAATGGCTTGTGGTGCATTTCTTCATTCCACCTTCGCATCTTCATACTTTTGAAGCCACTTTTGCATGGAAGGATGATTCAACATGCATAACTTGTTGACCTTCTCTGCTAGTGCTGAAATCATTCTTTGGTCCTTTCCTTTCCCTTGCGGGACCTCACCAACTATCTTCTCATTTTCCTTATTTATCCACAACAGAGGCATATCCTCATCCTTTCGACCAAGGAACTCATAAATGTACACTAGTGACTCTTGTATTAGCCACCCCTCAGCCATGCTCCCCTCAGGTCTTGCTCTTTGCCGCATAAATCTTTGAGAGTTTTCATGAATCTTTCCAAGAAAAACATCCAACGACCATGTATAGTATGTAAGATTCCTCCCGATCCTTTCAATATGTCCAACATCTTCTCCTGTAATCAAATCCCTTTTCAGAAATATAAAAGATCTTGTTTCTGCATGTTTTGGCTTAGAGAGAGAAAATGTTCTAGAGAGAGACTATTCAGATTTTGAATATTTTTGGATGAAAGAATATCTCTTCTTATTAAAATAAGTTCCCCCGAAACAGAAGTTCGAAAAGATTTTCAGAAGGTGCATTAGAAATCAAGTATAATCTGTTCAAGAGGCCTTATCTTAGGGGTCCAAATTTTTTGAAAATTTTAAATTCAGGTTTTGAGGGGCCAATCAGATTCATCCAAATGTGTGGAGGAGATAAATAGAAGAAATAAAGAAAATCTCCCCAAAAATGAGTAAATACTCACATAAGATGAAGAGTGGACTAAGGACAAAAGGAATTACTAAAAAAATGGATTTTTGACACCTCACAATGGGAATTCCCCCCTCATGAAGGAGGTGCCTACTTCACATGTGTGGTGGAGTTTAAAATTATCAAAAATTGAGATATTTCATCTCTCTTCTCTCCTAATTCAAGTCTAGTTCCAAAAAGTAAGCTAAATTGACCTAAAAATGGTCAAAATTTGACCAAACTGATCTAGAAAATTCTAGAATCGGTTTGCTTGGTTAGGAGCTCACTTTTTCCTATAAATATAAGCCTCTCCCTTTGTTGAATCTTAATAGTGGTTTATGCAATGTTACTCTACTTCTCCCAAGAGCCAAGAACTGTGAATTTCTTAATAATTCACTAGTTTTTTGACCATTCTCTCTTCTAAAGAATTGGTGGCCACTCTTGTTGCAAACAAGAGTAGATCCCTCAAACCATCAAGCCAAAGAAAAGCTCCCAGAATTTCATGTAAGTAAGAAATCTTACTTTTTCTTATTCTTTTAATGGTTTTCTAAATTGTTTGTTATCTTAAAATGATAAACAGATGCTATGCCTTCTTGGAAAGCCTTTCCCTCTCTCTCATTCTTAAAATCAGCCCTTCTTTATTCTAGTTAAGTGATCTAATTGTTGGAATTAAACTTTTCATATTGTTTCTCTCTTAAAAGTGAAAATTGATTAGTTTAGAATGCTTTAAACTAATTGGGGATAATTCCTAAGTGGATTAAGATTAGAAAATTTGAAAAATGGTCAGCCATACAAAGGAGGTTATGGCGAATTTTTCTAAAATTTTATGAAATAAATTTCATCTTTTATTAATCAAAAAGAGTAATCCCCATCGTTTGTGTATTCTAAAAGTGTCATTTTCATTCATGCATAGAAAGATGCATATTGATTATTTTTTTATTATAAAAGAGTCATTTTCAATAGAATTAAGTTCTGTGCATATTGATTATTTTTTTATTTATAAAAGAGTGATTTTCAATAGAATTAAGTTCTATGCATAGAAAGATGCATATTGGTTTTTTTTTAAGAGTGATTTTCATTAGATTTAAATTCTATGTATAGAATTTAAGATGCATATTGGTTTTTTTTTTAAGAGTGATTTTCATTAGATTTAAATTCTATGCATAGAAAGATGCATATTGTTTATTTTTTTATAAAAGATAAAATTTATTTCACAAATTTTTAGAAAATTTTGCCATAACCTCCTTTGTATGGCTGACCATTTTTCAAATTTTCTAACCTTAATCTACTTAGGAATTATCCCCAATTAGTTTAAAGCATTCTAAACTAATCAAAAAGAGTAATCCCCATCGTTTGTGTATTCTAAAAGTGTCATTTTCATTCATGCATAGAAAGATACATATTGATTATTTTTTTATTATAAAAGAGTCATTTTCAATAGAATTAAGTTCTATGCATAGAAAGATGCATATTGATTATTTTTTTATTATAAAAGAGTGATTTTCAATAGAATTAAGTTCTATGCATAAAAAGATGCATATTGGTTTTTTTTTAAGAATGATTTTCATTGGATTTAAATTCTATGCATAGAAAGATGCATATTGGTTCTAACCTTAATCTACTTAGGAATTATCCCCAATTAGTTTAAAGCATTCTAAACTAATCAAAAAGAGTAATCCCCATAGTTTGTGTATTCTAAAAGTGTCATTTTCATTCATGCATAGAAAGATGTCTATTCATTATTTTTTATTATAAAAGAGTCATTTTCAATAGAATTAAGTTCTATGCATAGAAAGATGTGTATTGATTATTTTTTTATTATAAAAGAGTGATTTTTAATAGAATTAAGTTCTATACATAGAAAGATGCATATTGGTTTTTTTTTAAAGAATGATTTTCATTAGATTTAAATTCTATGCATAGAAAGATGCATATTGGTTTTTTTTAAATAAAAGATGAAATTTATTTTATAAATTTTTAGAAAATTTTGCCATAACCTCCTTTGTATGGCTGACCATTTTTTAAATTTTCTAACCTTAATCTACTTAGGAATTATCCCCAATTAGTTTAAAGCATTCTAAACTAATCAAAAAGAGTAATCCCCATCGTTTGTGTATTCTAAAAGTGTCATTTTCATTCATGCATATAGAAAGATGCATATTGATTATTTTTTTATTATAAAAGAGTCATTTTCAATAGAATTAAGTTCTATGCATAGAAAGATGCATATTGATTTTTTTTATTATAAAAGAGTGATTTTCAATAGAATTAATTTCTATGCTTAGAAAGATGCATATTGGTTTTTTTTTTTAAGAGTGATTTTCATTAGATTTAAATTCTATGCATAGAAAGATGCATATTGATGGAAATTGGCAAAGGCAGTATAATGATACACGTGGATACTTTTATTATGGTAAGCCTGGACATGTGCAGGTAGATTGCTATAAGAAGCAGGCTGACATGCAAAATGGGAAATTGCAGAGCAAAACAACTATGCATCCTCGAGCAGAAACGATGAGGATAATGAAAGGTTGTTTGTTATGCAGCATGTCGTTAATGCCATGTCTAAAAATGTTGAAGCAGCACATAAAGATGATGTATGGTACATTGATTCAGGTGCTTGGAACCACATGACAAGTCATAGAGGGAGTGGTTCAAGGAGATGAAAAACCTTGAAAGACTAGGTTTTGTGGAAACAGGGGATGACACTGCTCATCCAATTGTTGCTCTGAACTGTTTTTGCTTTGTGAAGACTGTTGGTTTTCACCCAAGCTCTTCTCTTCGATAATCAGCATAGACACCAAATCTGTAAAGTTGGGAATGTTTTCCCAAGTCTGAATGGACGTCTTGAACGCCTTGTATTGTGGCCCGAGACCACGTAGACAGACTTCCACCTTGTCATCATCATCTACTAACATACCAATAGATGCAAGGGATTCCACAATACCCTTTATCTTCAGCGCATGGTCATTCACAGACATGCTCTTTTTCTCCACAGTATGAAGTTCATTCTTCAACTGTATCTTACGTGCCTTGGTATTTGTTTCATAGAGCTTTACCAAGGTGTCCCACGCCTCCTTGGGGGACTTGGCATCCTGAATGTGTCCAATCATGGTGTCCTGTATACTAATGGAGAGCCAATACATAACCTTCTTGGCTCCTTGGTTCCAGTCTTTAAACTCTTTCACATCTGCAGCAGTCGGTATCTCCGGTGCCTCTTCATGCTCACCTTCTATGTAGTCCCAATAGCCTTTTCCCATCAGGAAATTCGTCAACCTGAACCTCCAAGCATGGAAAATATTCTTATCAAGCTTCTCAGCCACAATCTGGGTTATCCCATCATTTGACATCTTGCCAAACACACAATTTTACCAGAAACACCACTCTGGTTTTTCTGCACAAACTACTGTATTTTCTGTACAGCGGTACTGTAGTACTCTCAAATGTCACAACAGTGACCTCAATGTGCATACATACACCCAATGGCAACTGTAGACCTCTTTGCAGCACCCACAGTGTCTGCACAGTCAATCTGTCTTCCTGCAGTTCTTAAAACAGAGTTCTGCAAAGAATCGATGACTTACCCGCAGTGCTCGAAATCGCCTGCTTTTTGAAAAACGGAGGTCCAGACGCGCCCGAAACACGTTTTCGGCCCAGAAAATGTTGTCCGATGGGACAATATAGTTGCCCTATAGCTTTACTCCCGCGAAGAAAGCTCCTCAATCAGAGATCGTTTGCCGGTGCCTCCCGTAGAGCTCCCCACAAGGGTGTAGTCACCAACACAAATAGGGAAGAGTAGTTGAAGCTCTTACCCTCGTACCGCTTCCTATGGTTCTCTTGCTTGCAGCTCAGCCCTTAGCACGAACCAGGCTCTGATACCATGAAAAGATGCAGGGGGGAAGAGAGCTTGAGCTCTTGCAAGCACACACACACACACTCACAAAACCCTAATAGAGAACACACACGGTGAGAGGCTGAAAATCTTCTTTTTCTTCACTCAACACTCAACACACCATATACAAGAATAAGAGTACACACAATATGAAAGGTACTCAACCAAATACATACACGGGTTCTCTATAGTGTGAACCCAACTAAATGAGCTGGCGCTATAACTATGCCAGTCTCTAGAATGGCTGTCACATAGCCTGTCATCCCACTGGCTGCATATCACCCAAGATCTCACCAACCATGCCAGTGGTGTAAGTGTGGGGCCTATCCCCTAGGCAGGTCATCAGTGTCCACCGCCTCACTAGACGAGCTCGATATCTCAACAAAAAAAACCGTATATAATGTATGGTGCGGAGTTGGCACAATCCTCCCCAAAAAATAATAAACACGGGGAACTTGCCCTTCCCCCGTTTCCAAAATAACACTGCCGATATCGAAAGTGAACCAAAGATACACCTTCAATGTTAAAGGTGGCCAGCATACCTTCACCGCTCTTGAAGTCTAGTGCCCTCCAAAGCTTGAGAATTTGATACACATCTTGCAGATGCTCCCAGAAGATGTCATGCTTCTGCCAGTAGTCCGACGCTCCAGTCTCCCGTAGCTTCTCCATAAACCCTGGCAAAGTCAGATTTATGGTCTCGTATGCTCACAATTTTGCCGCCTTCAGCACCTCCTGCGTGCTCCACGAACATGAATCTGTAAACATACTTGAAAAGGGTGCTAAAACCACATTTGCTATCGATGAGTTGCACGCCTACGCTGATGATCAATGGAGATCTTGAAGTACTCCGCAAAAACGGCCACGAGGCAGTGATCTCGTTAAGTGGTGAGGCGTAGGACGACAAGGAGAAGCAGGTTCAAAGGTGGCCACCATACCTTCACCGCTCTTGAAGTTTGGTGCCCTCCAAAGCTTGAGAATTTGATACACATCTTGCAGATGCTCCAAGAAAATGTCATGCTTGTGCCAACAATCTGACGCTCCTGTCTCCCGTAGCTTCTCCAATAAACCCTAGCAAGATCGGATTTATGGTCTCGTATGCTCACAATTTTACCGTCTTGAGCACCTCCCGCATGCTCCACGAACATGAATTTATAAACATACTTGGAAAGGGTGCTAAAGCCGCATTTGCTATCGATGAACTGCACACCTATGCTTATGATCAATGGAGATCTTGAAGTACCTCGCAAAAAGGATAATTGCTAATTGGTTAGCACATCTGAATCTAATCGCCTACGTTTACAAGGCCAAAACTAAGAAGAATGGCACCCTATTGTACCGGCCGGGTCACCAAGCGGTGCCTCCCTTCTCTCTCTGTATTGGCCATCAAGTGTCAAAGTGCACCCCCGCTTTCTTTCTATGCACGGTGCTAGCACGCAGGCATTAAGCTCCACACTTCCCCTTTTCTTCATATGCACGGTGCTAGCACGCAGGCATTAAGCTCCACACTTCCCCTTTTCTTCATTCTCTACAAAGGCAAGCCTTTCTTGCTCTTTAATATAGACAGAGCTTCTCCCCTCTCTGGCTAGGTCCCTTCTCTTCTTGCCCTTCACGGCCACAAGGCAGCGATCTCATTAGTTGGTGAGGCGTAGGGTGGAGAGAAGCAGGTCCACAAGGGGTCTTAGGGGTTTGCAAAGCATAGTGTCCCATCCACGTCAATCCAAATTTTCTGTCTGCATCAATCCAAATTTACTTTTTCTAGAGTGTTGGCTTTTTTCCTCTACCACATAGACTTAATAACCTTTTACAACATAATAATTTAAAACTCAAATTGCACAATAAAAAATATAAAGAAAAGGGGCTAGTTGGCCAGCCCCAGTCCTGGACTGGACTGGATCAGTCGGCGGATGTCGGAGAAGAAATGTCAAAATCACCAAAGAAGACATGCTGGCAGATAGGCGACCCCTTACTTGTGAAATTTTCATGAATAAAATGACCCCTTTTTCTTTATGGACTTACGGGTTATTTTTCAAAATCGATTAAAAAAAACCCCTTTTGTAAATGTATGTGTAAATTTATTTTAAATTTTTGAATTCAAACACCCTTTCATTTGAACTCACGTGGTATACTTACATATTTTAAGGTGAATCCCCCGAGGGGGGAGTGAGCCAACATTGGAGCATAGAGTGTGAAGGAGATCTTTTATTTGCAAGGTGGATCTAGGGCAAAGCTGAAGCCAAGCAAAGTGAAACAAAGCCAATCAGTGGCCTCGTCTAATCTGGAAGGCCAAAATTGGATACATTACATTAATGTCGAAGCAGACCGTCCAGATTCTAGATCCAATAGTCAAAGTAGAATCGGCGGCTCCAGGTCCGACAGTGACAGCTCATCCAACATCAAAATCCTCTTGCGAGTTCATTCTATCTTTGTGTGTGCCAATGTAGGGGGGCTTGTTATACTTACATGTCAACCTGGTAGTAGTGGGCAGTGGATGTGGAAGCAAATCCTATCTAAAAGCGGCTAATTGGCTAAGCAGACACATTGAGGCAGTCGGAACGGCCCTGAAGATCAGCCATGCATTCTAGGATTGACCAGATAGGATTGCTTCCAAATCTGAAGGGCTCGAACTAGATATCGGGCTGCTGGCTGATGTGGCACCTACATGGCACATCAGCCACGCTGGCAGTCAACAGTCGGGAATTTTCATTTTCCGCCCGAGGTTTTTTCACCCACCGAGCCGCCGAGGTTTTTTCACCCGTCGAGCCGCCGGTTGCATGGTTGCATGTGATTACTAGCGTGAAAAAAAAATTAAATCTTCCTAAAATAGAAGCGCCAAATTTGCATGCCAGCGCTGTTGGAGCAGAAGGGGAAACCCCACGATTTTCAATTTGAATCTGCTGCTCGCTCGATCGCGAGGGGAGCTCGTCGTGCTGCAAGCATGAGCGTGCTGCTGCTACGCTGTTGGAGGAGAAGCGTGCTGCTGCTGCTCACTCGACCGCGAGGGGAGCTCACTCGACCGCGAGGGGAGCTCGTTCTGCTGTGTGGAGCCCTGCTGCTGTGCTGTTGGAGGAGAACCTGAACATGCTGTTGCTACTGCTGCGTGGAGACTGCTATGTGGAGCCCTGCTAGGTAGCCAATAACTACACGCTTCTCCTTTCTTGCTTTGTCAAAAAGCCTGTTTGTTGGATGGGGGCTTGGAAAAGCCTTGTGCGCTGCTACGTGGAGCCCTGCCAGGTAGCCAATAACTACACGCTTCTCCTTTCTTGCTTTGTCAAAAAGCCTGTTTGTTGGATGGGGGCTTGGAAAAGCCTTGTGCTATGCTAAAGCAGCAATGGTGCTTTTTCGTTTTTCAGCCCCCTACTCTTGTCATGCACTACTCTAATTTGCGTACCCTCATGTTATACAAGCCAGAGACCCATTAACACCTTTTTTTGGGTACCTCATTTTCTTCCAAAATCAGGCTTTCACCATGTGGTGTAATTGATGAATCTTTGGCTGCTATTGTGTATGCATGCATGTATGTATTAATTTAGAGGAAAGTATTGTGTATGCATGCATGTGTGCTTAATTAAAGTTATTTTTTAATTAAAGTTATCTTGATGCATGCATGCTTAAAGAATCTTTAACATTTAAATAGGCTAGAGAAAAGTATTGTTTGTGTGTGTGTGTGTGTAATGTCTCATTCTATGTGTGTGTGTGTATGTAACAAAAAGAAACTATTGATAATACAACAATGCATACAAGCTTAATGAAGCTTTAACATTTACAAAAAAGTATTGTGTGTGTGTGTAATGTAGCATAAATGACAACTTATATCATTTCAAGCACCATAAACAATGTGAACTCTCCATCCATGTTGGGAGCTTCAGAGACGCCAATTAGTGCACCTAATGTTAATCCAAAGCGAGAGGGTACTCCTCCAGTGGGAATAGACGTGCCGACATACAAGAAGCCCACCCATTTCTTTGTGCGACGCGAAACGGACGAGGTGCACTTTGAAGCTCTTGCATGTATTTAGAAGTTTTTAGTCTTTAGTCTCTAATGATTTTCAATATGTTTGAAAGCTTGCGGGTTGCCTTAATTTTTTTCTTTTGCATGTTCAATCAATGTATTCACATGTTCAAACCATGTATATTCACATGTTCTAACATATTTGTTCACACGTTCAAACAATGTAGATGGTAGGAATATTTTATACATTCTCATGCTCTTATTGTTTGCTCATAATACTCATGTTCAAACTCGTGTACAATCAATGATGTTTCTTCAAGATATTCATTTGCTTGGACGTATATATGCATGATTGTACTTATTACGCCTTTATGCGTGCAGTTCGTTGAGCATGTTCATGAGGGGGTAAATATTCGACAATTTTTTTGTAAGATTGTTGATTGTCACCATGCAAGGAAACCTTTTCCCTCTAAAGTGTGTATGGAGGCACATCTTCTCAACTGCCATGACATACGTCTTGAAATACCAGACGTACGTAAGGTAACGAAGAAGATGAAGCTCTCTAAAATGCCTGGCCATGTAGAAGAAGTTTTAAAGCACGAGGCTGGCTACATGCATCGAGCCAACGAGGGGAAGTTTGGTTGCTCCAAAAGAGAAGGTATGGGATCATCATGTGTAGCATGATTGTTAAGCTAACACATTTATATTGGGTTATATCAAAACTAATTGGTCATGGATGACATGACCAATTTTGCAGGTTGCTATGAGCAACCCATTGACCTCTTCACCCCAACACCCAAGAAAGCAAGTGAAGGTGAGGAGGAAGAAAATGTAGACGTGGAGGATACAATTGAAGGTGAGGAGGAAGATAATGTAGACGTGGAGGATACAATTGAAGGTGAGGAGAAAGAAAATCTAAACGTGGAGGATACAATTGAAGGTAAGGAGGAGGATACAATTGAAGGTGAGGAGGCCCCCGATGTTGCAAATGCAGATGTTGACAATACGCATGACATGAGCACACAGGTGATACGTAATGATAGGTTTTGTTTTACCCCTTAAGCTAGCATTTGTTGATGGTGATGAATTGAATTGATGCTTTATTTTTTGTTCGTAACAAGTCGAAGAGAGTGAGCCTCAGGAAAGGCATGTTCATGGAGTGAAACAACATGCTCCCCTTCGACGTTCTTCGCATTTGATGGCCACGAACAACATAGCTTAGCGATATTGTTTTTGGATTTAGTCATGTCAAAGCCTATGTAGCTTCTTTTATGTCCCCTTTTTTGTATGAGTTTGCATACACTCTATGTAATAGCCATTGTGGGCAAAAACACTATCATTTTTAATATGGTACATTTGGAATGGTTTCATGACATTCAGCCTCTCTCTCATGTTGTTTTAAATGAAGCTCTTTCTTACAGACATAGAGAATGTTGAATGTTGTTTTAAATGAATGTAGCATTTTTTACACGCTTATACACGCTCTTGCAAAACTCTGTTGAAGTCTCTCTCTCTCTCTCTCTCTCTCTCTCTCTCTCTCTCTCTCTCTCTCTCTCTCTCTCTCTCTCTCTCTCTCTCTCTCCTCATACACACACCAACTTTGTTTATCTTACACATGGCAACACACGAACAAAATACTGCTCAAGACGCACAATAATTGGTTGAAGACTGTGAATCAAAAAGCCATTGAAGCATTGGAGAGTTCATTACATAAATTCAAAAGGGCTACTTTGAAGCTTTCTCGTCAAGCCTTTTTTGCATTGACACTTTGGTTTTCTTTGCAGGGGTCTTGAAGGGGTGAGCCAATGGGTGACTCTTTGATGATGTTGATTTCTTCTTGTTGCCCTTCTCAAAGAATGGTTTTGCCCGCTTCAAGGAGTTGCCGAATCCATCTTCCAAGACTTGAAAATTAGCTTGTGTGCTTGTTCGCTCATCCATTCTTGCCTTCATTGTCTTCACATGGCCCAATGTTCTCCTCAATCCATTGCAAGCCTCCTCAATCAAAGCCTGGTCCTGTCCTACAAAACAAGACAACTCTTGCCACAAGCATTGAAGTGTCTTCACATTTCCTTCTTGCTCAAGTACTTCACTACATACATTGTCCCCCCCTAATGCGGCAACATCATCACCATTTGGTTCAAGCACGTCAATAGTAGAAACATGTGAGTGAAGTTCGACAGTAGACCTAGAAGCATCTCCCCATGCTTCATACATATGTTGGCATTGCTCCATAAGTGAAGCATGTGAAGCACCCCACAACAACATCACCTTAATTTGGTGCTTACAAATATTTCCAAGCTCTACCCGTGCACATGTACAACATGCCCATTGGCAATCGGAATTGTAGACTGTGTAAAATGAAGCTTTTGTGTGCATGCTCTCCACTATAGCAACACCACCAAACTGGAATGAGACATTAGCATCTGGTATATGAAGTGCTCACTCATAAGAATTCTCCACTACTCTTTCAATGGCGTTGTTTCTCATAAAACCATTGTCCTTCAACTGCTAAACATACCAATAATATGGCAAGCATGATGATGTTAACTTGTATAAGAGCCAATCCACCCTCCTCGAACTCATCCTTTTGGAAGAGCCCAAGAACTTATATTTGAGCTGCCCATGATATGACTATATTGCTCCATTAGTGTCTTGTCCTGAATGTGGAAGCAATCTAGAAGCACACACCCACATTTCTGCACATAAAACAAATGAAGTTACAAGAGCAAGAAATGAAGTACGAACAAGAAGGACAGCAAGTGTGCATTATTTTACCTATAAGAAGAGTATGTATAAAGTTTAAAATTCAACCTTACCTAGTTTAGCCTCCCAGTAGGTTTTGAAATACTCAATAAAACTCCCCTCATCTCTAAAGTTGGAGTAGAAGGTAGAGATCATAGCCTTTGCATCCTCTTTGATTATATGGTCAGTAGAATTTGCTGACCCTTGCATGTTCATGATATTTCCCAAAGACCAAAACATAGAAGCTCTTTTGGGCCATTCCTTCACCTTCTTAATAAGGTGTCGGAGCCAACAACGTTTGACATGCCACAAGCATAGAAAAATGGGTTGATTGAACACCACCCTACGAAAAATAGAAAGGACACGTCACATAGAACTCAAACACACGGTTCTCATTAGTTTGCACTCAACACATATGAACATATGGTCCTAACCTGAGCGCATTAATCTCCGTTTCGGCATCATCAACCATAAAGGTTCTGGGCTCCCATGATTTATGAAAGTCAAGCATATTATCTCTAAACTTGGTTAACCAAGTGCAAGTACACTCAAATGTAGCTGAAGATGTAAGCACCCAAGCAATGGGCACACCATTGCGATGACCATCAAAAACAAGGATTGTATACAAATGAAACTGTTCATGTGTTTTAAAGGAAAGTTAGAATGTGAACAAGAAGTAAAAAATGATCATTTATTATAACTTAAGAGAATGTGAACAAGAAGTAAAAATGATAATTCATTACGCCACATACCTTATATTTGAACTTTGTGCTAAAGGTAGCATCCATCGTAAGAAGGTTCCCATTTCCGAACTTCTTGCACATCTCCCTTTGCCATTGTGATTGTATTCCAAGGATAAATTCCTTGGAATGTTCCACATCTTGCTCCTGGTAGATAAAGGTGCTTGATTGATTCTTGTGACACCATCTCTTGGTGTTTTCCGCATCATCTATGTGTAGCTGGTACTGATCAATAGCCAGCTTGCTAGATATATTCATGATGTCACGAATAGACAAAAAGTCATCCCTAACCATAGTAATTGTAGGGTCATGACTTTGGCTTGAATGCAATGCTTGGACATGCATTTCCAACACTTGATGTGGAGAGAAACCACGATATAGCATGCTTGAAACCCATAGTTTCTTTTGCATTGAGATCCATGGAGAGAACTTCAAAGAGGGATCAACAAATCTTATACCATGACAAACCTCATCATTTGCATTTGTAGTATGGATGTATATAAGAGATTATGGCCACCCTTGGATCTTGTGCGAGCCTCTTGACACTAAAATGACATTTACATCCACGCTTTCGCTTGCTCTTTGTGATGGGAGGGCACCTTTTCTTACATGGCTTCTTTGCACTTAGCTATGGCAACTCTTTTGTTTCACTACGCTCCTCCATCTCACCATCTTCACGATTCGACTCGTCACCACTATTCTCCTCGACCTCAACATCATCTTCGCTACTAGTGTCCTTGCATTCATTGAGCTGGGTAGTTTTGACATCTTTGCCATCCGCAATGTTAGATTGCATTGGTGCTTTAGTGCTAGCAGGACCAAAACCACACCAAAAGCTAAACAAAACAAAGAAGTAACGATAAACATTTAATTCTATGTGTGTGTGTGATGATTAATGAATGGATTAGACAAACTAAAACAAATACACACTTACACTATCTTCTCAGTCCATGATTCATGTGCAATCTTTGTAAGATTGGAGGCATCTCGGTGATGGTGGCTATATTTTTTGAAAGATGTCGGAAACTTTGCATTGTCGGCTTCTCCTTTTACAAAATCGGCAACACGGTTCCAAGGGATGTTAGCTTCGCGTACAAATTTGTATTTTGAACGATTGTCATATGAGTGCACCCAACACAATACTGTCGAATCAAAGACACCGATGGGGGGCATTTGAGAACTCATGGCATTCTCTAAGCTTCAGTTTTAGAGAGACATGATTAACCAATTAAAAAACCTGAACCTGCTGAACCGAAGGTCATAGTAGCCGGTGAAGGTTTTGCAAGGCCAAAGCAGCTGGTGAAAAGCAAATGAGAGGAGGACATGCACTTACATGTAGAGCCTGCGAACGAACTGAATGTTGCAGAAACCATAAAAAGAAGGCACCTTGACTGTTGCTGCTTGCAAAGGCAACCATTGACAACCTGAACCTGCAGCTCGGCGGTTGCTGAACCTGAACGTGCTGCTACGTGGAGAAAACGATGGTGCCGTGTAGGGTTGGAGAGCGTGGGGCTGAAACGTGTAGCGTGTGGGGCTGGAGCGTGTAGCCTGTGTAGTAATGGCGGCTCAGTGCCTGTGTATTAATGGCGGCTCGGTGGGTGAAAAAACGGGCGAAAAATGAAAATTCCTTGCCAGCGTGGCTAATGTGCCATGTAGGCGCCACACATCAGCCAGGAGCCCGATATCTAGTTCAAGCCAATCTGAAGGTGCAGTCCAACAACTCGAAAAATACCACAACGGTAGGGTGATGATACTTGAGTGTACATTTCTGCAGCATAGATCGCACCCAAGTCGAGTGTCTGAGTTCTAATTTTGAGCCTGATTTGAGCTGACTGCCGACCATTCACGTCTGAAGGTTCCGCCAATTGATTTCCCAAGTTAAAAATTATATTTTGATATGTTTCTCTTCTTCAGCTTAATAACACATAAAGCATTGTTTCCATGGTGCATGTACATCTTTTGCTTTTTGAAGTCAAGGAGAGATAATTGAGATAAAAGGTTGATGCATGCATATTCGGTCATGATTATGAACTATGTGGCAATCGTGTTATGTGCATGGCATTGATCTTGGCATAGCACCAGGATCTGATTGTTGTGTCCATGCATGGTCTTGTGTCAGTGTGATGCACTACATAAGTGCCTTGTCTCTCATTTTTGTGCTTGATGGGGGAAAAGAAGAAGAAAAAGAAATGCTCCTATTGTGGGGAGAGAGGGCATGACAAACCTAAGTGTCCTCTTCGTCCATGTTCATCATACAAGGAGATTGGGCATAGAATCAAATAATGTACATTTGCATTGGTAGAGAATTTTGATGATCTTGCACATGTCGTATCACGCATAGGGCAAAAGGTACCCTTCTGTATGTAAAAAATATGTAAAAAGGAGATTTTAAAAACCCCTTCTGTGGAACCCATGTGCTACACTTACATATTCATGAGTGACCCCCCCCCTCTCTCTCTCTCTCTCTCTCTCTCTCTCTCTCTCTCTCTCTCTCTCTCTCTCTCCCCCCCCCCCCCCCCCCCGAGCACTTATGTTGCTTGGAGACATTGCAATCAAAGATGGATGGGTTGTATAGCATCTTGGGAAGGAGAAAGCTTACAAAGAAGAAGCACATATGTCAGGATTTCGTACTGGACAATGAGGATGATAATAGTGATGATGAGAGTGATGTTGACCTTGATAGCCAAGATATTGGGATGGATATGATGAGAGTTGAGGGTGCATGGGAGAACCAAGAAGGCCGAAAGTGCCAGGAGGATTTCTCCAATGTACCTAGCTTTGCATTGAATATTTTCCATGGTTTGGTAGATGGTCACATGATCACGATGATTGATATGCTGATGTGCATAGCTCTAACTCACATGTCTATGATGATGTCATATGGTCTCATGATTTTGAGAGCATTGATTATGTGGTACAAGTGGATGCCATAATTATGTGGAGTATGTTGTCCTCCATGATGATGGTGTGATTTTTGATTTTCTAGAGGAGAACAATTTTATGGTTTATGATAGCCAGGTTTCTTCTCATGTTTATAATGATACTTTTACATATGATGTGATGATACATAGTGATATGGTGGATAGCGATCTCATACATATTCTTGATGATGATCCAGAGGATCTAGATTTGGCTAGTATTGATATTGATGCAGATATGATGTAGATATGATAAGTATCTTTCACTCTATTTATGGTGATCCAGTTCTTCATGTGAGTGTGGAGACTCACATTGAGTCTACTGCACATGATCTAGCTATGGAGGCTAGATTGATTAAGCCTACTATGCATGATAATAATGATGATCACATTGATGTGGTCTTATGTGATGGTTCTACAAGATCTCTAGTTTGATCTTCATTGTGTGTGTTCCATGCATGATGGGATCCATGTTGATAGATTTTTCCATGTGATGCAAGGTTTATCCTAATTTTTTTATAAGGCATGATGGGGGTGATTTGCCTATCCATGCAATGGTTTCTTATGCTATGCATGATGGGATTTATTTATCTTTCCATGCTTATATTGATGGATGCTCAATAATATGCTTATGGATTATATGTTGCAGTGGGATAGCATGGATTTTCCTATGCTATTATCATGGGGATATCATTCACCTATGGTTCTATTTGTTAATATTCTTTGATGTTGACATGGAGGATAAGGTCCTTGAAGACTCTTTTGGTGCTTGGCCACACACATGCAAGATGGAGCAAATTTCTCTTATTCTTATGGATCATCAATTGTGCATGAATGATGTGCTAACTTATGATGATTCTCTTCATCATGGTGATCATACTTCTATTGATATGCGAGCATAGTTATCCACTATGTTCTTCATTGGATAATATGGTTCTAGTTCTTCGTGATCATGTGTATGATGTACATGATGAGGATGTTCCAAATGTAGATTCTATTATGGTGGATCATGGTGATTCTATGATGATTTCCTTGGTGGATGATTTGACCATTTATGAGTTGTTTATGCAGATGCTTACATCTTATGTGGCATGGTTTTATGGTGATGATCTTTCACCATGTGCTTCATTGACTTATTCTTTTGGTGATATGCCTTTCTTGGCATGTGTCCCAACTATACTAGAGGATCGACATTGTTATATGTACTAGTTGTTGGGGATTCTTCATCGACATATCTTTATGGTTCATAACCACTTATTCTTTGCTTGGATAAGCATGCACCTACTTATGCTCTTCTTGTAGGATTTTCAGCTCTTGAAGGATGAGTGAGGAACCAAATAGACCTTTCCCTTGTACCAAAACAACCCATTGTGCACCTCAAAATGTGGATATTCATCACATAACCCTTGTTGTAATTTCAAAAACATTGAAGCAGCCATGTCATCCACCAAATACTCCTCTTGTATCTCATGACTCCAATCATGATGCACCTCTAAAATGGCATGTATAGTGCAATCCCACATCCTAGAAAGTGCATCCGCCACCACATTATCCTTTCCCACCATGTAAGAGATCTTGAAATCATATTTTTGCAAGGTAGCAAGCCATGTCTTTTGCTTTGGAGAAATGTTTTGTTGGGTGTGAGGAAGTATTGGAGTAGCTGGTGATTGGTCCTTAATTTGAAATGCACATGCCACTTCTTCAACGGCATGCAAAATGGCCAACATTTCTTAATCATAGACATGAATCTCATGTCCTTCTCGGTGATCTTTCAACTCTCATAAGAAATCACCCCATGCTCTTGGTATAATATGGCACGAATTCTTCTCCCACTTGCATCATCCCGTATAGTGAAAGGCTTAGAAAAATCAAGGCAAACCAATATTGGGGATGAAATTAGTGCTTCCTTAAGCTCTTGGAAGCTCTTATCGGCCACGGAGTCCCCAAAAAAATGCTTTCTTCTTAAACCTATCTGTAAGCGGGGGTGCCGTGTGAGCATAGTGGCGTATGAACCTCCTATAAAAGGATGATAGTCCCAAAAATCCCCTTAGTTCAGTAGTGTTGGTGGATTTAGGCCACTCCTTGGCACATTGTACTTTCTTGGGATCCATATTAATGCCATCATTGCTCACAATGTGACCCAAGTATTCCACCTCTTTGACATAAATATGCACTTTCTTTGTTTGGCGAAAAACTTGTGCTCTCTCAACACCTTCAACACTTGCTCCACATGCATCAAGTGCTCTTCCCTTGACTTGCTATATACACAAATATGTCATCAAAGAAGACCAAAATTGTAGAGGAATTGCTTCAAAAATTTGTTCATAAGAGCTTGAAATGTGGCCAGAGCATTTGATAAACCAAAAGACATAACCATGAATTGAAATAGACCCCTTTCAATTCGGAATGTCGTCTTAAACTCGCCGATCTTCTTAAGAGAATGTATTTTGGGAAGCCGTTTGAGGAAATGGTGGGATCCCTAAAGAAACTGTTAACGAAACTGTTAACAATCCTAAAATGGGATTGATGAGACAGACATAGAATAAGCAACATAATTAGGGTGGATTAAACCACACTAAAAACTCCATGAGAGAGAGAGAGAGAGAGATTGCACACTCAACACTCAATTCTATTACATATCTCAAATAAACATACAATGATATAGGCTCTCTAGCCTTATCCCACTTTACATATCATCCATGTGGCACTCCCTTTTCCACTCTTTTGGTTGACACTCACACACCACCATTCAATATTACATGTGGCATTCTTATCTTGCCACAATATCTTGCACCTCTAGGGTGCTTTCCCACATACACACAACACCATGATTACATCTCTCAACACCCCCTCTTAATCGAGGTGTTCCACAACTCACCCATCATCCATCACCCATATCAATGTAGCATTGCACAAACACAATCGCTACCTCTCAACACTCCCCCTCAATGATACATTGGAGTGTCTATCAACCAAACATGTGTGCGCGTGTCTACCATCTTAGACACCAAGTCCTTTTTGAACTGACTCGCTCACAGTGGAACCACTGAGTCTGATTTTAACATAAAAGTTCGGGTGGGAACCAACCCATGCGCATGCTTACACATGCATCGCTCATGCACACATCATGCAACAACCATTTCGAGCTTCTAGGTGAGCTTAGGCAGGGCAACCCTCATACCATGGGTGGTTACAAAATAGATCCTTGTTTTGAGCATGCAGGCTCAGGCACAGTTACCCTCATAAATATGGGTGAGATGATTTTACAAAACCCTTTTATGCGCTATGCAAAAGGGGCAGGGCACCCGTCTTTAAAAAATGATCAACATCCACGGCTTTTTCTAAGCCAATATTTTTCCATTATTTTAGGGCATAAAAGAAATGTAATTATATTTTGCATGTCTAGAACATGCCATGGTGGAGGGGTTCTCAAAAGTGCAAGTACACCACAAAAATGTTCTAAGGTATATGCACCACAAAAGAAATCCATACGGCCATCCCTTATATAGGACCATTTACACCAAAAAATTTTGAGGCTAAGGGTTTAACCCTTGGGATTCTAAGATCCACAAACAAAGGATAATGCTCAACACATCGTCATCTTCTTCTACATCCAATGGTCGACCTCTTCCTGTACTACCGGCCATCCACTCTGCATGGTGACTTGTATTTGCAGATTGATAAATGTGCTGACTCTATGGACCCACCCAAGTCTTCTTCTTCATGCTTTATCTTCGTGCTCAGCGTCCATGGCCTTTCTCAACAGCTCTTATTTCACCTTGATCGTCTTCTTCGTATGATCAGAGAAGCCTTTTTCTATTCTCCTGCAACAGCAGCTACCCATTTGCTACAATACCCTTCTCTTTGTCGAATCTACACCCAAATCAAAATATCATGTAAACCTCCTTCTCTACTGCAACTTTAGCTCTGCCACCATTGGCTCAAATTCTCTCTCATTAATAGCATGTTGTACCTGATATCCATTTGCCCTGCTAAGTAATGATGACTTGCTAGTGCCTCAAGTGTGCTACTGTATACAACTTATATGACTGTGAGCCTTGATGAAAAACAGGTAGAGGGAGAGGAGACACACACACAGGAGCAAACCCTAATGTATATTGCAAACCCTAACCATAGAGGGAAGCCATCTCCCTTCTCACACAATGCATAAAGCCATAATCCATAATACACAACACACACACTGTGTTATGTCCACACACTACTAACCCTAGCTAATGTCCACACACTATGACCAGCTGGACGCGGTCATTTATGTCTCACACATGCTCCTACCTAACATGCCAGCACATAGCACAGCTGGCACAGGCTGACATCGAGCTTGAATCTCAACAGCCCCTCTCAAGCTCATGATGTACTGCCATAGATGAAGATGTAGATGAGCTTGGGCTATCAAAGCTCTCAACACTTCCCCTCAAGCTCATCCCACGTACTCCCAACATAGTACGGAAGTACTCAAACTTCTCCCTGCTCAGTGGCTTTGTAAAGATATCGGCCTCCTTCTCTTCAATCTTCACATACTGCAAATCCACTGTACCATCCAGCACTTTCTCTCTGACAAAATGATAGTGGGCCTCTATGGGTTTGGTCCGCGCATGAAAAACTGGATTCTTACTGTATGCTGCTCATGTTGTCACAATGAATGACAACCTTGCCATCAATAGGCTCACCCAAATCAGCCAAGAGATTCTTTAACCATACTCCTTCACATGTAGCAATGGCTGCACCCCTGTATTCAGCTTCTGTACTAGATAAAGCAATAGTAGGTTGCTTCTTGCTACTCCAACTCACCACTGCACTTCCAAATGTAAAGGTAAAAACCACTAGTAGACCTCCTGTCATACGAGCTACCTGCCAATCTGCATCTGTGTAGCCATGTACATCTAAGCCTTTACCATGCTTATAATAAAGAAGACCATAATGTGCAGTAGTCTTTACATATCGCATAATACGTCTCACTGCATCCAAATGAGGTTTTCTGGGACTCTGCATAAATTGGCTTACTAGCCCCACAGCATAATTGAGACCCGTGCATGTGATAGTCATGTAAATAAGGCTTCCAACCATCTTTCTATACATAGATGGATCATCCAACTCTTCACCCAACTCTTCACCAAAATCAGCCCGCATCTTTACATTCTTCTCCAAATGTGTACTCATTGGCTTACACCCTGTCATCCCATATTTTGCCAACATATCCAATGCATATTGGCATTGCACTAACCATGTACCTGCATGGTCTTTGATCACTTCAATCCCAAGAAAATATCTCAATTCACCCAAGCCTTTCATGTCGAACTGCCCACTCAATGCCTTCTTCACATGCATAACATCTGTCGCATGATCTCCTGTAACAATCAAGTCATCCACATAGATGACAAGTAAGACAATCCCATGATCTATTTTCTTCACATTGAGTAAAGAATCTACTGAAGAAACCTGAAATCCAAGGGAGATAAGATATCGGCTTATCTTATCGAGGTGCTTGCTTCAAACCATATAATGCTTTCTTTCATCTGCATACATGAGTGGGATACCTTGGGTGTACATATCCTCCTGGCTGTGCCATATAAACTTCCTCTTGTAGATCACCATTTAGAAGTGCATTTTTCACATCCATTTGATGCATTTCCCAACCATTTGCTACAGCCATAGCAATGACTGCTCTCACTGTTCCCATCTTTGCAAACAACTCGACTAAATGTTTCATCATAGTCCAAGCCGTGGGTTTGTGCATAACCCTTAGCTACCAATCTCGCTTTATGGAGTTCAATGGAACCATATCTGACTTGCATTTCACCTTGTAAACCCATTTGCAACCACTGACATTTTTGCCTTGTGGTGGTAAGGCAACCAAATCCCATGTTTTATTATGAACCAAAGCGTCCATCTCAACATCCATTGCCTTCTCCCATACATGCTTTTCAATAGCTTCTATATAGCATGTAGGTTCCACATGCTTCACCAAAGAGGTCATATATGCGTAATGCATAGAAAAGTCACGATATGTCATCCTGTCAACTGGATACTTGACCCTTTGGGATCTCCGCAATGCATGCGGATCACTCTAAACACCTGTCACTCTAGCATGTGGAGGCACATATCTATCCTGCCTTGCACTAGGTGTGCGTAAAATTGGTATGCCAAGTTCCTCATCCAAACTCTCTAAACTTAACGACTCATAACCTGTAATGCCAATTCCTTCAACTTTCTTTTTCCCTTTATCCACAACACTACTCCCACAGTGCTCACACTCTCATGCCTCAAGCGTCCTGACCATGGACGTATAGTGCTACTCTCAGACTCTGTAGAAAAAGAACTTGCTTGTGGCAAGTTCACATGCACATCAGCATCAAGAGAATCAATGACACCCTCATCCTTTGCTTTGTACCAACTAGCAAGTTCATCAAACACCACATCTCATGAGATAACCACTTGCCTAGTTTGTGGATTATAACATTTATATGCCTTGCGATCCTATGCATATCCAACAAACACACACTTTTCTGCCTTAGGATATAACTTCCTCCTTCTCTCATCAGGAACATGTACATAAGCTATGCAACCAAACACTTTGAGGTGTCCAATGTCTGGCCTAAAACCTATAAGCCGCATCTCTGGCGTACTTCCATCATGTATGGCTGCTGTGGGTGTCTTATTAAGTATATACACTGTGGTGGCACATGCTTCTGCCCAATAATAATCTGGCATGCTCTTTTCATTGAGCATCGCCCTGGACACATCACAAATGACTCTATTCTTCCTCTCAGCAACACCATTTTGCTGAGGTATATACCTGCAAGTTAATTGTCTTCTTATGCCATGCTTTCTCAAGAAATGCTCAAAAGCATGTGAGGTGTATTCACCAAAGGATGTGCTGATTTGCTCATGAAAGATGAGCAATATTTGGTGGAAGCTTTTACAAGGTATATCACCAATGGTTTCTTGTGAGAAACCTAGGAAGAGCACCCTTTGAAGATGCTTATTTATCATGGAAAGGTACATGCAAGTTGTGATAGACTCAATGGTAAGCCACACATCCATATTGATATCTATGTATTGATGAGGCAGGGAATCAAGTTACATTCATGTGTGAAGAAGAGCTCAATGGTGGGGAGCTCACTGTAGCCTAGATATGATGGCTTGGTCAAAGTTACAGCATAACTCTTCATAAAGAGTAGACTGGCAGTATCACTTCAATAGCTCGGGTTGTAAGGAAGAGCGATAGTAGCTACATCACATCAGAGAAAGCATGATTATGGAAGACACATGAGGGCAAGCCAGAATGAGAAAAGGCGACAACAAAGCAGCTATGTTGCTATAGCAGAGGAGGAGAATCCGTCGCCCCCTGGTGAGGAGAGTCATGCTTGTGTAAGTAAAGGAAAGGATAGTACATCATGAGCTTGAGAGGGGTTGTTGAGATTCAAGTATGATGGGAATATGCATGTTTGTGATGCTTGTCAATTTGGAAAGCAGGCGAGGTTGCCGTTTCCTAGAGAAGGCAACATGAGTAGCAGGCCACTTGAGATAGTTCATAGCGATGTATGGGGTCCTGCACAAAACCCATCCATTAAAGGCAGCTTATATTATGTGACATTCATTGATGATTTCAACAGACTGACTTGGATTTACTTTCTCAGAGAGAAAAGTGAAGTGTTGGGAAAGTTTATGGACTTCAAAGCTTTTGCAAAGAAGAAATATGGCTCTTAGATAAAACGTTTGAGGATAGATGGAGCAATGAGTGTGCTAATTTTTTTCATAATGAACTAAAAATAATGCTTAATCAAATGAACACATAACCAAGAAATCTATATATAAATATTCACCACCATGACCAAGAGCCCACCCAATCTCTGATACCATGTTAACAATCCTAAAATGGGATTGATCATGGTGATAGACATAGATTAAGCAACATAATTAGGATGGATTAAACTACACTAAGAACTCCATAAGAGAGAGTGAGAGAGAGAGAGAGAGAGAGAGAGAGAGAGAGAGAGATTGCACACTCAACACTCAATTATATTGCATATCTCAAATGAACCATACAATGATATAGGCTCTCTAGCCTTATCCCACTTTACATGTCATCATCCATGTGGCACTCCCTACTCTTTTGGTAAACACTCACACACCATTCAATATTACATGTGGCATTCTTATCTTGCCACAATATCTTGCACCTCTAGGGTGCTTTCCCACATACACACAACACCACGATTACATCTCTCAACAGAAACAAGGTGTGGTAGCTTCTAACCATGATGTCGTCAAGGCTACCAAGCGTGCTATCTTCAAGTGCATAACATTCCAAAAAGCGTACTTACTACTTGGTTGTACTCTTATATTTGTAAAGTGAACGGATGTAATAATGTGTAAATGGATTTGTAAGTTCCATGCAAAAATATCTATTGCAGATGTACCTACAATCTCAAAAGAATGGCGCAATCCAAAACATGAAAGCACTATGTATACCCAGCAACAACTTTGAAACCTTTGGGATGCAGAGATATACAAGAGATGCCCATTGTTCCTTGACTTTCCAAGTGGCAAATTTCCCAAAAAAAGCGAGAAGGAGATGTACACTAGGGCTTGTAAAGCAAAGAAATCGACCATGGTATGAACTATAGAATTAGATATTTCACTTTAATTTAAATATTTTTTCTTGTATCTTTTCGAATGGTGAATTCTATTATGAAGCCTAGACGTCTACGTGACAAATCACATGTTCAAGGCAAAGGTAAAGGTCTTATGGAAGATAAAGAGGATGATGAAGATGAAGAAGATGATGATGATGAAGAGGATGATAATGACGAAGGGGCAAAAGTGCCAAAAAAAGATGCAACAAAGGGAAAGAGAAAAGGAAAGTCATTATTACAGGAAGAGGACAACTCTAATACCTCTCCATCAGAAAATGACAAAAGTTATTCTGATGATAGCACATACAAGATTGAGGCAACCCCAAAAGTTGAAAAGTTGGTCATGCAGCAACACAGGCAAGGCACTCTTTTACTTGTGGTTCATTTTGGTATTATTGTTACATTGTTTACACACTAACATAGATTAAGTTACTGATTCAGATAAGCTTGGAAAGAGGTGAATGGCCAAATGTACCATTGTGACCATTTCATCCACCTAGCCTGGATGACCTGCTGACTCTAGTCCAAATGAATTTGCCAAGTATGATTTTACTCATTTGGTAATGATAATGTAAAGTATTTGTGTGGTGCATGCACTAACAAAATGTACGCTTTGTAGGAGTGTCTCGTCGTGCCATGACAGTAGTCCTTGTGCTCCCTGTGCAAACATCAAAGTGCTAATTCCTCTATCGTTAATCTCTACACATTTGAGTGATGAGATTATTTTACCTTTATTATGACCTTGTGTGTTTTTGTGAATATGTTGCATGTGTGTATGTCATGCTTACGTTTTTTGTGTATGTCATTCTAATTAATGCCACGTAGATGGAGAGGACCATGCATTACTTCAAATTTGCGAGACCATCTTAGATGACAATGGCTCTATTATTGTCATCGGTACTATGTACTAAGTGGTAACAATGGCTCTATTATTGTCATCGGTACAATGGCTCTATTATTGTCATCGGTACTATGTACTAAGTGGTAACCATTATAGCTCATGCCGAGCGTTCTGGCTTTTCCTTGGACACCTTGTGAATGTGCGATATACAACGTAGATTGGAAGGGCCTTTGGACAAGAGGTAATCAACACTTACCATAGAGGTTTCCATTGAACATCACTTTTTGCTACAAAAAATCATCTCATACTCTTGTGCAGATACATACCCTCCTCGCCTGCTACCTTCATGAGAATAGTTGAACAAAACCATACACAACCTTTCTCACCTGATTATATCATTGATCCTTGCAACAGGATGCATGGGGCAGACGCCCAGATGGGACAGCATGGTGAGGTATGGAGTTAACTCTTCATGTGCTCCTAAATAAGGGCCTTACATTTTTTGGTAGAATTAAGAGAGATGTTTTATTTGCAGGTGGATCTCAGCGTGGATATGACTTTTGGGATATCTTATTGAGTCGTCATGTAAAGAAAGGGCAAGTGTTAGTAGAGCTTTATGCTGGATGTGGAGATTGTGCTATGGTAGTACAAAAATTAGGCATGAACATTGTTTCTATTGATCCCGAAGAGGATGTAGTGGAGGGTGTCTTGATAAAGTAAATATATTTATTTGTGAATATTCAAGTTACTGGTTCATGATCTTATTTGTAACAATTGTTAATGATTGTGTCATAATCTTATTTTTCATATTAAAAAAGAGAGAAAGAGGGCAACAGCAATGCATGTTGGGGTTTTTCAATACGACATTATTCCCCCTTGCAATAATGTTTATATACGTACAAACCAATAAAGAATCGACATTTTCTATATTGTGTGGATGAATAAGGTAGTGAAGCTTTTGGAGACTTGAGCATCTGTATGCAAAAAATGAGTTAAGTAAGCTTTGTTGAGAAATGAGAAACAAATATAGAGATAGTGAGCAAAGAGAAGGACAACAAGAGTGAGTGAGTGAGAGAGAAAGTGAGACAGGGAGAAGCGATCGAGAGCAAAGACAAGGGAAGAGAGACAGGGAGAGGATAAAGAGCTTGAGAAAAAGAAGGGACTGAAAGAGTGAGAGAGAAGGGTAGAGAGGAAAGATAGAGTGATTTTAAAAAAAGAACTAAAAGAGAGAGAGAGAGAGAGAGAGAGAGAGAGAGAGAGAGAGACAGAGAGAGAGAGAGAGAGAGAGAGAGAGAAGGAGAGCCAAGAGAAGAGGAGGATAGAGAGAGAGAGAGAGAGAGAGAGAGAGAGAGAGAGAGAGAGAGAGAGAGAAGGAGATACAAAAGAGAGGATAGAGAGAGTTAGCAAAGAGAAGGGAAGAGAGGGAGGGAGAATAAAGAGCTTGAGCAATGAAAGGGACTGAAAGAGTGAGAGAGAAGGGTAGAGAGGAAAGATAGATAGAGTGAGCAAAAAAAAAAAGGGCTGAAACAATGTGAGAGAGAGAGAGAGAGAGAGAGAGAGAGAGAGAGAGAGAGAGAGAGAGAGAGCAAAGAGAAGGGTAGAGAGATAGAGAGAGAGGGAGGTGAGAGTGAGCAAAGAGATGGACTGAAGAGTTTGCAAAGAGAAGGATAGAGAGACAGGGATAGAGAGAGAGAGAAGGAGAGCCAAGAGAAGAATAGGAGGTAAGAGAAGGATAGAGAGAGAGAGAGAGAGAGAGAGAGAGAGAGAGAAGGATATAAAGAGTTAGCAAAGATAAGGGAAGAGAGAGAGGGAGAGGGACAGAGAGAGAGTGAAGGAGATACAAAAGAGAGAAGGATAGAGAGAGTTAGCAAAGAGAAGGTAAGCGAGAGAGGGAGAGAGAGGGAGGGAGAGAGGGAGGGAGGGAGGGAGAGAGAGAGAGGGAGAGAGAGGGAAGGAGGGAGAGAAGGAGGGTGGGAGAGTGAAAGGGAGGAAGAGAGAGAGGAGAGGGAGGGAGGGTGAGAGAAGGAGAGAGAGAGGGAGGGAGGGTGAGAGAAGGAGAGAGAGGGGTGGTGAGAGAAGGAGAGAGAGGGGTGAAAGCGAGGGAAGAGACAGGGAGGGAGGGTGAGAGAAGGAGAGAGAGGGAAGAGAGAGGGAGGGAGGGAAGAGAGAGGGAAGAGGGAGGGTGAGAGAAGGAGAGAGAGGGGTGAAAGCGAGGGAAGAGAGAGGGAGAGGGAAAAGGGTGGGAGGAGAGAGAGGGTGGTGTGGGCTAGGAGACGGTGGTGGGACAAGGAGATCGGGAAGAGGGTGGAGAGGAGAGAGGAGATCGGGAAGAGGGTGGAGAGGAGAGAGGGAGGGAGAGTGGGAGAGTGAAAGGGAGGGAGAGGGAGGAGAGGGAGGGAGGGTGAGATAAGGAGAGAGAGAGGGGTGAAAGGGAGGGAAGAGAGAGGGGGAGGGAAGAGGGTGGGAGGAGGAGAGAGAGGGTGGTGTGGGTTGGGTGGTGGTGGGACAAGGAGAGAATGAGACGGAAGAGGGTGGAGAGGAGAGAGAGGGAGGGTGGGAGAGTGAAATGGAGGGAGGGAGAGGAGAGAGGAAGGGTGAGAGAAGGAGAGAGAGCGGTGAAAAGAGAGAGGGGAAGGGAAGAGGGTGGGAGGAGGAGAGAGAGGGTGGTGTGGGTTGGGTGGTGGTGGGACAAGGAGAGAATGAGACGGAAGAGGGTGGAGAGGAGAGAGAGGGAGGGTGGGAGAGTGAAATGGAGGGAGGGAGAGGAGAGAGAGGAAGGGTGAGAGAAGGAGAGAGAGCGGTGAGAGAAGGAGAGAGAGGGGTGAAAGGGAGGGAAGAGAGAGGGGGAGGGAAGAGGGTGGGAGGAGAGAGAGAGAGGGTGGTGTGGGTTGGGTGGTGGTGGTGGGACAAGGAGAGAATGAGACGGAAGAGGGTGGAGAGGAGAGAGAGGGAGGGTGGGAGAGTGAAATGGAGGGAGGGAGAGGAGAGAGAGGAAGGGTGAGAGAAGGAGAGAGAGCGGTGAAAAGAGAGAGGGAGGGAAGAGGGTGGGAGGAGGAGAGAGAGGAAGGGTGAGAGAAGGAGAGAGAGCGGTGAAAAGAGAGAGGGAGGGAAGAGAGTGGGAGGAGGAGAGAGAGGGTTGTGTGGGCTGGTGGGCGGTGGTGGGCAATGAGAGAAAGAGAGGGAAGAGGGTGGAGAGGAGAGAGAGGGAGGGTGGGAGAGTGAAAGGTAGAGAGAGAGGGAGGGAGGGAGGGTGGGAGAAGGAGAGAGGAGTATAGAGAGATGGATATAGGCCACCCACACTCTCTCTCCTAGAGAGAGTGAGAGACGGAAGGGGAGGGAAGAGAGAGGGGGGGAGGGAAGAGGGTGGGAGAAGGAGAGAGAGGGTGGTGTGGCTGGGTTGGGCTGGGCAATGGTGTGGGCTGGGTTGGGCTGGGTTGGGCTGGGCGGTGGTGGTGGTGGCAATAGTTTGAGAGAGATTGTTCAAGTCGAGAGAGAGAGAGAGGGCGCCCAAGAAAAGCTGCGTCCATCAAGCTCGCTCAGTGATCATTCCCAAATTGGCACACTCAAGAGAAAATATGGCATAGAAAAAGGTATGTAAATGATGTGTGATGGTGTCTTGGGCAAAAAAGTTCAAAATTGTTTTGTTCAGATAGTTGTTCTAAAAACACATGCTGTTCTAAAAAATCTACTATATGTCTATCTTCTGCTATGATCCATGAAGTCTCCCAAAATCTACTTGTGACATCCAATGTAAAAAAAAAAAGTGTTAATGGATATACTTCCCATTTTAATCAAGATACAACATGCAATGGAAATTAATTCTCGGTTGGAAGGCCTAGTTGAAGAAAGAGATTATGCCAAAGCCTTGCGAATGTGCTCTGCTTGCATGCAATTAATGGAGAATGTTCTAGGATTGCAGCAGTTTACGAACATGAGTCTCAGCATTGAGGACTGGCTACAGAGAACATTGGAAAAGGTTGATCACATGCTGTTGGAAGTGTGCCATAGCTTTGAAGTAGATAGATACATAATGGTGATTGAAGATAGATACATAATGGTGATTGATGCATATGCAATGATAGATGATGGTGGCAGCCTAGCCATAATGCATGGTGGGAGAAGATGGCCCATTTGGCAAAGGCAAAAGAGATTTACAAATGTACATTACACGTGACATAAAAGTTTTTGATCCTGGTGGTGGACATAAGGTTCATGGTCACAAAACATAGAAGCATGGGTTCTATCCATTGGCAAATGTGCTTATGTCATTCAATCCGAGTGGAGGATTATGTTGAGGCTGGATGATAGGAGCTAGGTAGTTTCTTGTTTTTGAAAAACGTTTTCCTAGAATAACTTGGTTGAGCATGAATGCTCTAACCAAAGGAGGTGGGCAAACTATGATAGGTTTTTTTCCATTCAAAGTTTAAGGCCAAGTGGTGGGCTACAATCCAAGATGCGTGGAGGGAAAGTATGTGAAGTGGGGGATGCCATCGATCTCTCAAACACCTACAGTCTGGGTAGATGCCAGGAAGAGGACACTGTTGAAGCTCAAAATAGGAGACAAAGGGATGGCCTTTGGCGATATAATGGTGGTTTTGGAAAGTTAGCTGGGAGACACCTTTCTAGATGCTAGAGCTGTGGAGTTTTGGGACACCTCTCTATTACTGCTGTCACCCAAAGTGGTGCAATGGTCGATTGCATGAAATGGTGAACATGTTGCCAGTGTATTCACAAGAGAGCAGCTTATAGACAAGGTCAAGTTGTGATGCTGCCAAGGTGTATTTTCTCTAAGATCTGCTGTTGGTTTGCTGGAGAGCTCGAAGAAGGTAGTGTTTTCCAAGGCAGTGGCAGCTCCTTGGCCTCATTGAGAGAGAGACTATTCATGAGGTTTTTTGTTTGGAACTCCCCGGGTGCCGTCTCATGTACATATAATTTTAATCAATTATAATTTATTATGATAAAAGTAACTCATTTCTCACTGGTTATTTTATTACATATAGAATATCAACTAGATTTAATTATATCAGGCTTCTTAAATCTATGATGATATATTTCTACATCTCCTTTTTTAATATGGGACATTAGAGATGATGGCCATTTTTCTAAAATCACTACAAGGCCATAGCCATGAAAGGTAGCCCCAAAATAGTGAGAGAGTGGTGGTAGTAATGATAGCAATGAAATCAAATGTGGCATGGCTTTTCCATAGCTATATAATATGTGGTTCATCTATTAGTGTACATGTGTCATGTGTATAGTCACAAATAGCTATCCAGATAGTCGTGTTGATTAGGGGAAATTGTTATCCAACCCATACGCGTTCTAGTACATCTCATTAAATGAACTACCTGCCTTTTTCTTCCTTTATGTCATTCATCTTCTTGCTTCCTTGCTCTTCCATAAGCATAGTTCTCTCAATCATATTAACATGTGTGAAAATGGAAAAAAACTCTTAGATTTAAAACCATTGTATACAAGTATTCATTGTAAATAAATCTAGTATCCACTAAAAAACATTGGTTGAAAACATCGGTAGTGGGTACACCTCTTGTAGTGAAGTTCTTAGATGATGACCATAGGGGGGTAGCCATGTTCTTTAAACTTTTCTAGTAGTTGATATTTTCTTACAGTAATATCTTGTGTTAGTATTTTCCAAGAAGGGACTTCTTTTTGAAACACATACTATTTTTATTAAAGTATATAAAGGTCGTAACATCGGTTGTTTTTTAAGATACTAGTGTTAGAGTTAACTAGAAATCATGCTATTTCAAATTACCTAATTAATAAAGTAAAAGCCACTTTATCAACCTTGTATTAAGCTTGATTATGCAATTTAAGTCTTTTTTCATAAAAACCCATTTTGTGGCTTTCAAGAACCTTGTAAAATACTTCTCTCTCTAACAATCATGTTTCCAGAATGCATCCTTACATTATAGCTTTTTCACAAAACAAGAATAAATCGCCATGGTAATTTTTGTAATAGCTGCCTAAGACATTACAACATGTTTCAACCACTTTTTCTATTTTTAGAAATGGAAAAGACCAGTTTTTAGACTCAAATTTTTGACAAGGTTTAGATCTGCAATATATGGTTATTACCACAAAAATGAACTAATTTCATGAAATTTTGAGTTCATTCCATGTCATGTAGAAGAGTTTAAGGAAACATATGAAGGGAACCTAAGGGTTGCACTCATTCTGTGTAGAGATGGAGAAAGAGAGAGAAAGATGTACTCATAATGGAGTACCACATGCACTCAAAGGGAGTACCATCATAGCCATGGAAAGCTTGAAGCTCCAAGAAAGTATGATTTGATTAGTTAAAATTATCAGCTATCCCTAGTTGCAATTAATTTACTTATATACTTGCCCACCTTTTCACACTTTATTAATGTTGGGCCCCCACACCTGCTTGCACATATCCATGCCCATGGGCTTCTCTTATGTCCAAACCATGCCCAAGGATCTAGCCCATGCCCAAGAACCAAGCCCCCTTCATTACAAACCATCCCCACCCAAAGGTTTCGTCTCCTTGAAACCATGTATTATGGAGAAATGTATGGGCTATTGTTGGAAATCTTCTTGTCTTCCCTCATGAGTGCAGAAGTACATTCGTTGTAATCCCAAGAGGTGTCACACACAAGAGAACTCCACGTAGAGTTGTCCACTTATTTTATGTACCTATGAGCTGCTCTCTATGATGTCCATAAGCCCACGGAGTCTTGTTATGCTTTTATTGATTAGTGTGGTGAAATATAGTAATGGCCATGGTTGTCCATACAGTAAATTTACAGCAATGACATCCCTCATGCCATCATCCCAATCCATGCATATGGCTGTCTAAAAACACCATACAGCTATACCCACTTTATTCACTATAATCCATTTCTTGTAGGAACACCGGATGGTCTTTCATGAATCCCTCGGACTGCCAAGAGGTTTCCATTAGGTAAGCCTCTCCACTTCACAAGGTACTCAAAAATAGACCTATACGATTGTGTCTTTCTCTCATTCCAATCACCTTCTCTGCCACATATTGAATCATTCCCTCTTCATCCATATGTGGAAACTACTCAACCACTTCCAATTGAGGTCCCACATAATGCTTCAAATAATGCTTCAAATGTGACACATAAAACACATTGTGGATCCTCGTAGTAGAGGGTAACAACAATTGGTAGGCGACCTCACCTATTCTTCTCAACACCTTGTAAGGTCCATAAAAGTGATGAGCAAGCTTTTTATTGGTGTCTCCCTTCAATGAAGTGCATACCTTGAATTAGGGATTCTCAAGAATACATAATCCCCTTCTTTCAACACCACATGCTTCCTTGACTCATCGGCATATTGCTTCATTTGGTTTTGTGCCTTAGCCATGTTATCCTTACACCTTTGCAATATTGCACACATCTTCTCAATCTCCTCTTTGGCTTGAGGATTCACCTTCTCCTCATTGAATGCAATAGAAGGTATAGGCACCATACATGACTTCAAATGGAGACATGCCAATACTCATCATGTGATAGGTGTTGTTGTGACAAAATTCAGCTAGGTGCAGCCATCTATCCCATGAAGCTTGGGTGTATCAAATAGATTTCAAGCCACTTTGTTCACCTTCTTGGATTGGCCATTCGTTTGTGGGTGATAGGCCGTACTTAGGGGGGTGAGTGGAGTCTCCATGGAATCAAAGACACTCTTCCAAAAATGGCTCATGAACTTGACATCCCTATCGCTTTACCACTTTCTTAGGCATTCCATGCAACCTAAACACATGCTCTATAAATTGTTGAGCCACCATAGAAGCTCTATATTGCACCTTTGTGGGTATGAAATGAGTTGATTTTTTCAATCTATCCACTACCACATAGATGTTATTCCACCCTTTCTTAGTAGTGGGTAGCTTGGTATTGAAATCCATGGCTATTTGTGTCCACTTCCCTTCCGAAATAGGTAATGGTTGCAACAATCCTCCTGGCAATTGATTAGGATCCTTGTATTTTTGGCAAGGCAAAAACTTTTGCACATAGTCATGCACATCTTTCAAAATCTCTTTCCAAAAGAAACTCTTCTGTATCTTATCATAGGTCTTGAACACTCCCAAATGACCCGCCACCATGGGTGAAGAGTGCATCTCTTGTAGGATTTTCAGCTCTTGAAGGATGAGTGAGGGACCAAATAGACCTTTCCCTTGTACCAAAGCAACCCATTGTGCACCTCAAAATGTGGATATTCATCACATAACCCTTGTTGTAATTTCAAAAACATTGAAGCAACCATGTTATCGGTAAGCGAGGATGTCGTGTCAGCATAGCGGCATATGAACCTCCTATAAAAGGATGATAGTCCCAAAAATCCCCTTAGTTCAGTAGTGTTGGTGGATGTAGGCCACTCCTTGGCACATTGTACTTTTTTGGGATCCATATTAATGCCATCTCATTGCTCACAATGTGACGCAAGTATTCCACCTCTTTGACATAAATATGCACTCTCAACGCCTTCAACACTTGCTCCACATGCATCAAGTGCTCTTCCCTTGACTTGCTATACACAAATATGTCATCATCAAAGAAGACCAAAATTGATTTGTAGAGGAATTGCTTCAAAAATTTGTTCATCAGAGCTTCAAATGTGGCTAGAGCATTTGATAAACCAAAAGGCATAACCATGAATTAAAATAGACCCCGTTCAATATGGAATGTCATCTTAAACTCGCCGATCTTAAGAGAATGTATTTTGGGTTTGAGGAAGTGGTGGGATCCCTAAAGAAACAAGGTGATGGAGAGGAGCATGCATTACTTCAAATTTGCGAGACCATCTTAGAGGACAATGGCTCTATTATTTTCATTGGTACTATGTATCAAGTGGCAACCATTATAGCTCATGCCGAGCATTGTGGCTTTTCCTTGGACACCTTGGTGAATGTGCGATATACAACGCAAATTGGAAGGGCCTTTGGACAAGAGGTAATCAACACTTACCATAGAGGTTTGCATTGAGCATCACTTTTTTCTACAAAAAATCATCTCATACTCTTGTGCAGATACATACCCTCATCGCCCTTCATGAGAATAGTTGAGCAAAACCATACACAAACTTTCTCACCTGATTATATCATTGATCCTTGCAACAGAATGTAGTGGGGCAGACGCCCAGATAGGACAGCATGGTGAGGTATGGAGTTAACTCTTCATGTGCTCCTAAATAAGGGCCTTACATTTTTTGGTGGAATGAAGAGAGATGTTTTATTTGCAAGTGGATCTCAGCGTGGATATGACTTTTGGGATAGCTTATTGAGTCGTCATGTAAAGAAAGGGCAAGTGTTAGTAGAGCTTTATGCTGGATGTCGAGATTGTGCTATGGTAGTACAAAAATTAGGCATGAACATTGTTTCTATTGATCCTGAAGAGGATGTAGTGGAGGGTGTCTTTATAAAGTAAATATATTTATTTGTGAATATTCAAGCTACTGGCTCATGATCTTATTTGTAAGCAATTGTTAATGATTGTGTCATAATCTTATTTTTCATATTAAAAAAGAGAGAAAGAGGGCAACAGCAATGCATGTTGGGGTTTTTCAATAAGCATTATTCCCCCCTGCCACAACGATGTTTATATACGTACAAACCAATAAAGAATCGACATTTTTTATATTGTGTGGATGAATAAGGTAGTGAGAGAGCGAAGGAGATACAAAAGAGAGAAGGATAGAGAGAGAGAGAGAGAGAGAGAGAGAGAGAGAGAGAGAGAGAGAGAGAGAGAGAGAGAGCAAGGAGAAGGTAAGAGAGAGAGAGAGAGAGAGAGAGAGAGAGAGAGAGAGAGAGAGAGAGAGAGAGAGAGAGAGGGAAAGGAGGGTGGGAGAGCGAAAGGGAGGGAGAGAGAGAGAGGAGAGAGAGGGAGAGTGAGAGAAGGAGAGAGAGGGGTGAAAGGGAGGGAAGAGAGGGTTGAAAGGGAGGGAAGAGAGAGGGAGAGGGAAGAGGGTGGAGGGACGAGAGAGAGGGTGCTGTGGGGGCTGGGCAGGGGTGGGACAAGGAGATAGGGGAAGAGGGTGGAGAGGAGAGAGGGAGAGTGGGTGGGAGAGTGAAAGGGAGGGAGAGAGAGGAGAGGGAGGGAGGGTGAGAGAAGGAGAGAGAGGGATGAAAGGGAGGGAAGAGAGAGGGAGGTGGAAGAGGGTGGGAGGAGGAGAGAGAGGGTGGTGTGTGGTGTGACAAGGAGAGAATGAGACGGAAGAGGGGAGAGAGGGGAGGGAGGGTGGGTGGGAGAGTGAAATGGAGGGAGAGGGAGAGGAGGGAGAGAAAGGGTGAGAAAAGGAGAGAGAGGGGTGAAAGGGAGGGAAGAGAGAGGGGAAGGGAAGAGGGTGGGAGGAGGAGAGAGAGGGTTGTGTGGGCTGAGCAGTGGTGGTGGGCAAGGAGAGAAAGAGAGGGAAGAGGGTGGAGAGGAGAGAGAGGGAGGGTGGGAGAGTGAAAGGGAGGGAGAGAGAGGAGAGAGAGGGAGGGTGGGAGAGTGAAAGGGAGAGAGAGAGAGGGAGGGAGGGTGGGTGAGAGACGGAAAGGGAGGGAAGAGAGAGAGGGGAAGGCAAGAGGGAGGGAGAAGGAGAGAGAGGGGGGTGTGGGCTGGGTTGGGCTGGGCGATGGTGGTGGTGGTGGTGGCAATAGTTTGAGAGAGATTGTTCAAGTCGAGAGAGAGAGAGAGAGGGGGGCGGCCAAGAAAAGCTCCCTCCACCAAGCTCACTCGGTGATCATTCCCAGATTGGCACACTCAAGAGAAAATATGGCATAGAAAAAGGTATGTAAATGATGTGTTTGATGGTGTCTTGGGCAAAAAAGTTCAAAATTGTTTTGTTCAGATAGTTGTTCTAGAAACACATGCTGTTCTGAAAAATCTACTATATGTCTATCTTCTGCTATGATGTCCTAGAATCTACTTGTGACATCCAATGTAAAAAAAAAAAAGTGTTAATAGATATACTTCCCATTTTAATCAAGATACAACATGCAATGGAAATTAATTCTCGGTTGGAAGCCATAGTTGAAGAAGGAGATTATGCCAAAGCCTTGCGAATGTGCTCTGCTTGCATGCAGTTAATGGAGGATGTTCTAGGATTGCAGCAATTTATAGACATGAGTCTCAGCATTGAGGACTGGCTACAGAGAACATTGGAAAAGGTTGATCACATGCTGTTGGAAGTGTGCCACAGCTTTGAAGTAGATACATAATGGTGATTGATGCATATGCGATGATAGATGATGGTGGAAGCCTAGCCATAATGCATGGTGGGAGAAGATGGCCCATTTGGCAAAGGCAAAAGAGATTTACAAATGTACATTACACGTGACATAAAAGTTTTTGATCCTGGTGGACATAAGGTTCATGGTCACAAAACACGGAAGCATGGGTTCTATCCATGGGCGAATGTGCTTATGCCATTCAATCTGGGTGGAGGATTATATTGAGGCTAGATGATATGATTAATTAGATAGGAGCTAGGTAGTTTCTTGTTTTTGAATAAAAATTTTGTAGAATAATTTGATTGAGCATAAATGCTCTAACCAAAGGAGGGTGGGCAAACTATAATAGGTTTTTTTTCCATTCAAAGTTTAAGGCCAAGTGGTGGGCTGCAATCCAAGAAGTGTGGAGGGAAAGTATGTGAAGTGGGGGATGCCATTGATCTCTCAAACACCTACAGTCTGGGAAGATGCCAAGAAGAGGCCACTGATGAAGCTTGAAATAGAAGACAAAGGGATGGCCTTTGGCAATATAATGGTGGTTTTGCAGAGTTGGCTGGGAGACGCCTTTCTAGATGCCAGAGCTATGGAGTTTTGGGACACCTCTATATTATTGCTGTCACCCGAAGTGGTGGAAGGGTCGATTGCATGAGATGGTGAACATGTAGCCAGTGTATTCACAACCGAGCAGTGTATTCACAACCAAGCAATGTATTCACAACCGAGCAGCTTACAGACAAGGTCAAGTTGTGATGCTCCAAAAGTGTATTTTCTCTAAGATCTGCTGTTGGTTTGCTGGAGAGCTCGAAGAAGGTAGTGTTTTTCAAGGCAGTGGCAGCTCCTTGGCCTCATTGAGAGAGAGACTATTCATGAGGTTTTTTGTTTGGGACTCCCCGGGTGCCGTCTCATGTACATATAATTTTAATTAAAACCATTTCTCACTATTGATTTTATTACATATAGAATATCAACTAGATTTAATTATGTCAGGCTTCTTAAATCTATGATGATATATTTCTACATCTCCTTTGAATATGGGACATTAGAGATGATGGCCATTTTTCTAAAAGCACTACAAGGCCATAGCCATGAAAGGTAGCCCCAAAATAGTGAGAGAGTGGTGGTAGTAATGATAGCAATGAAATCAAATGTGGCATGGCTATTCCATAGCTATATAATATGTGGTTCATCTATTAGTGTACATGTGTTATGTGTATAGTCACAAATAGCTATCCAGATAGTCGTGTTGATTAGGGGAAAATGTTATCCAACCCATACATGTTCTAGTACATCTCATTGAATGAACTACCTACCTTTCTCTTCCTTTATGTCATTCATCTTCTTCCTTCCTTGCTCTTCCATAAGCATAGTTCTCTCAATCATATTAACATGTGTAAAAATGGAAAAAAACTCTTAGATTTAAAACGATTGTATACAAGTATGCATTGTAAATAAATCTAGTATCCACTGAAAAACATTGGTTGAAAACATCGATAGTGGGTAGACCTCTTGTAGTAAAGTTCTTAGATGATGACCATAGGGGGGTAGCCATGTTCTTTAAACTTTTCTAGCAGTTGATATTTTCTTACAATAATATCTTGTGTTAGTATTTTCCAAGAAGGGACTTCTTTTTGAAACACATACTATTTTTATTAAAGTATATAATTAAAGTATATAAAGGTCGTAACATCGGTTGTTTTTTAAGATACTAGTGTTAAAGTTAGCTAAAAATCATGCTATTTCAAATTACCTAATTAATAAAGTAAAAGCCACTTTATCAACCTTGTATTAAGCTTGACTATGCAATTTAAGTCTTTTTTCATAAAAACCCATTTCGTGGCTTTCAAGAACCTTGTAAAATACTTCTCTCTCTAACAATCATGTTCCAAAATGCATCCTTACATTATAGCTTTTTCACAAAACAAGAATAAATCACCATGGTAATTTTTGTAATAGCTGCCTAAGACATTACAACATGTTTCAACCACTTTTTCTATTTTTAGAAATGGCGAAGACCAATTTTTAGACTCGAATTTTTGATAAGGTTTAGATCTGCAATATATGGTTATTAGCGACAAAAATGAACTAATTTCATGAAATTTTGAGTTCATTCCATGTCATGTAGAATAGTTTAAGGAAACATATGAAGGGAACCTAAGGTTGCACTCATTTTGTAGAGATGGAGAAAGCGAGAGAGAAAGATGCACTCATAATGGAGTACCACATGCACTCAAAGGGAGTACCACCATAGCCATGGAAAGCTTGAAGCTCCAAGAAAGCATGATTTGATTAGTTAAAATTATCAGCTATCTCTAGTTGCAATTAATTTACTTGTATACTTGCCCACCTTTTCACACTTTATTAATGTTGGGCCCCCACACCTGCCTGCACATATCCATGCCCATGGGCTTCCCTTATGTCCAAACCATGCCCAAGGATCTATCCCATGCCCAAGGGCCAAGCCCCCTTCATTACAAACCATCCCCACCCAAAGGTTTCATCCTTGAAACCATGTATAGAGAAATGTATGGGCTATTGTTGGAAATCTTCTTGTCTTCCCTCATGAGTGCGGAAGTACATTTGTTGTAATCCCAAGAGGTGTCACACGCAAGAGAACTCCACATAGAGTTGTCCACTTATTTTATGTACATATGAACTGCTCTCTATGATGTCCATAAGCCCACGGAGTCTTGTTATGCTTTTATTGATTAGTGGTGAAATATAGTAATGGCCATGGTTGTCCATACAGTAAATTTACAGCAATGACATCCCTCATGCCATCATCCCAATCCATGCATATGGCTGTCTAAAAACACCATACAGCTATACCCACTTTATTCACTACTATAATCCATTTCTTGTAGGAGTACCGGATGGTCTTTCATGAATCTTTAGGATTGCCAAGAAGTTTCTTCATTAGGTAAGCCTCTCCGCTTCACAAGGTACTCAAAAATAGACCTATACGATTGTGTCTTTCTCTCATTCCAATCACCTTCTCTGCCACATATTGAATCATTCCCTCTTCATCCATATGTGGAAACTAATCAACCACTTCCAATTGAGGTCCCACATAATTCTTCAAATGTGACACATAAAACACATTGTGGATCCTCGTAGTAGAGGGTAACAACAATTGGTAGGCGACCTCACCTATTCTTCTCAACACCTTGTAAGGTCCATAAAAGTGATGAGCAAGCTTTGTATTGGTGTCTCCCTTCAATGAAGCATACCTTGACTTAGGGATTCTCAAGAATACATAATCCCTTCACATACATCCACATCCATACTTATCACATACACATCCACATCTATCCTTTCACATACATCCACATCCATACTTATCACATACACATCCACATCTATCCTTTCACATACACACATCCACATCCATTCTTTAACATACATCCACTTCTATTCTTCACATACATCCACATCCATCCATCCATCCATTCCCATCTATCAGATTCACATTACTTCTCATCACATCTATTCACCTCACATTCTCGTCACTCCTATTCTCATCACATCCATCCATTCATTCCCATCTATCCTATTTACATCCATCCATCCATTCATTCCCATCTATCCTATTCACATCTATCCTATTCACATCCATCCATTCATTCCCATCTATCTGATTCGCATCATCCCATTTTATCACATCTATTTACCTCTCATTCTCATCACATCTATTCTTAGAATGCAAGAGAATCCGTATTTTTTATATAAAGTTTCTTTACACATCTATTTATGCATAATTTCAATTTTAAGGAGAATAACACTTTCGAAATAAAAATAAATCGTTTATGCATCTTTCTATGCATAAATTCAATTTTAATGAATTTATGCATCTTTCTATGCATAAATTCAATTTTAATGAGAATAACTCTTTTGAAATAAAAATAAATTTCTTTATGCATCATTCTATGCAATATTGCACACATCTTCTCAAACTCCTCTTTGGCTTGAGGATTTGCCTTCTCCTCATTGAATGCAATAGAAGGTATATGCACCTTATACCCATACATGGCTTCAAATGGAGAATGCCAATACTCATGTGATAGGTGTTGTTGTGACAAAATACAGCTAGGTGCAGCCATCTATCCCATGAAGCTTGGGTGTCAATACTGTATCAAATAGATTTCAAGCCACTTATTCACCTTCTTGGTTTGGCCATTCGTTTGTGTGGGTGATAGGCCGCCGTACTTAGGGTGAGTGTAGTCTCCATGGAATCAAAGACAATCTTCCAAAAATGGCTCATAAACTTGACATCCCTATCGCTTACCACTTTCTTAGGCATTCCATGCAACCTAAACACATGCTCCATAAATTGTTGAGCCACCATAGAAGCTCTATATTGCACCTTTGTGGGTATGAAATGAGTTGATTTTTTCAATCTATCACTACCACATAGATGCTATTCCACCCTTTCTTAGTAGTGTGGGCAGCTCGGTATTGAAATCCATGGCTATTTGTGTCCACTTCCCTTCCAGAATAGGCAATGGTTGCAACAATCCTCCCGGCAATTGATTAGGATCCTTGTGTTTTTGGGGCAAGGCAAAACTTTTGCACATATTCATGCACATCTTTCAAAATCTCTTTCCAAAAGAAACTCTTTTGTATCTTACCATAGGTCTTGAACACTTCCCAAATGACCTGCCATGGGTGAAGAGTGCATCTCTTGTAGGATTTTCAGCTCTTGAAGGATGAATGAGGTACCAAATAGACCTTTCCCCCCTTGTACCAAAGCAACCCATTGTGCACCTCAAAATATGGATATTCATCACATAACCCTTGTTGTAATTTCTAAAACATTGAAGCAGCCATGTCATCCACCAAATACTCCTCTTGTATCTCATGATTCCAATCATGATGAACCTTTAAAATGGCATGTATAGTGCAATCCCACATCCTAGAAAGTGCAATCCCACATCCTAGAAAGTGCATCCGCCACCACATTTTCCTTTCCCACTATGTAAGAGATCTCGAAATCATATTTTTGCAAGGTAGCAAGCCATATCTTTTGCTTTGGAGAAATGTTTTGTTGGGTGAGAGCGTATTGGAGTACCTGGTGATTGGTCCTTAATTTGAAATGCACACGCCACTTCTTCACACTTCTTCAACGGCATGCAAAACGGCCAACATTTCTTAATCATAGACATGAATCTCATGTCCTTCTCTGTGATCTTTCAACTCTCATAAGCAATCACCCCATGCTCTTGGTATAACATGGCACCAATTCCTCTCCCACCACTTGCATCATCCCGTATAGTGAAAGGCTTAGAAAAATCAAGGTAGACCAATATTGGGGATGAAATTAGTGCTTTGTTGAGCTCTTGGCAGCTCTTTTCGGCCACAGAATCCCAAAAAAATGCTTTCTTCTTAAACCTATCGGCGGCGGTAAGCCGGGATGCCGTGTGAGCATAGCGGCCAGGGATTTCACTGACATAAACGAGAACATGTGAACATGTTAATAACATATGTTACTAACACAAAAAATCTTGTGATCACATGTTATATTCACAAAGCTTTCACAAGGGCCTTAAAAAATTATCTTTGTCGGGCATAAAAAATCTTCTTAGGTGGCCAGTGACCTGCTATTATGTGAAGATGGTAACATGAGAACATGTGAATAGCTTATTCCCATGTGTAGCCAAGCTTTTAAGGGGTTCCCAAATGGCAAGTGACCTGTTATTTTGAACGGTAACATGAGAACATGTGAATAACTTGTTCCTATAAAAGGATAATAGTCCCAAAAATCCCCTTAGTTCAGTAGTGTTGGTGGATGAAGGCCACTCCTTGGCACATTGTACTTTCTTGGGATCCATATTAATGCCATCATTGCTCAAAATGTGACCCAAGTATTCCACCTCTTTGACATATGCACTTTATTTGGCAAAAAACTTGTGCTCTCTCAACACCTTCAACACACTTGCATCACGTGCTCTTCCCTTGACTTGCTATACACAAATATGTCATCAAAGAAGATCAAAATTGATTTGTAGGAGGAATTGCTTCAAAAATTTGTTCATAAGAGCTTGAAATGTGGCTAGAGTATTTGATAAACCAAAAGGCTTAACCATGAATTGAAATAGACCCCGTTCAATCCGAAACGTCATCTTAAACTCGCCGATCTTAAGAGAATGTATTTTGGGAAGCCGTTTGAGGAAATGGTGGGATCCCTAAAGAAACAAGGTGTGGTAGATTCTAACCATGATGTCGTCAAGGCTACCAAGCGTGCTGTATTCAAGTGCATAACATTTCATAAAGCGTAGTTACTACTTGATTGTACTCTTATATTTGTAAAGTGAATGGATGTAATAATGTGTAGATGGATTTGTAAGTTCCATGCGGAGAGATCTATTGCAGATATGCCTACAATCTTAAAAGAATGGCACATTCCAAAACATGAAAGCACTATGTATACCCAGCAACAACTTTGAAACCTTTGGGATGCAGAGATGTACAAGAGATGCCCATTGTTCCTTGACTTTCCAAGTGGCAAATTTCCCAAAAGCGAGAAGGAGATATACACTCGAGCTTGTAAAGCAAAGGAATCGACCATGGTATGAACTATACAATTAGATATTTCACTTTAATTTAAATATTTTTTCTTGTATCTTTTCGAATGGTGAATTCTATTATGAAGCCTAGAAGTCTACGTGACAAATCACATGTTCAAGGCAAAGGTAAAGGTCTTATGAAAGATGAAGAGGATGATGAAGATCAAAGAGGATGATGATGATGAAGAGGATGATAATGACGAAGGGGCAAAAGTGCCAAAAAAAGATGCAACAAAGGGAAAGAGAAAAGGAAAGTCATTATTACAAGAAGAGGACAACTCTAATACCTCTCCATCAAAAAATGACAAAAGTTATTCTGATGATAGCACATACAAGATCGAGGCAACCCCAAAAGTTGAAAAGTTGGTCATGCAGCAACACAGGCAAGGCACTCTTTTACTTGTGGTTCATTTTGGTATTATTGTTACATTGTTTACACACTAACATAGATTAAGTTACTGATTCAGATAAGCTTGGAAAGAGGTGAATGGCCAAATGTACCATTGTGACCATTTCATCCACCTAGCCTGGATGACCTGCTGACTCTAGTCCAAATGAATTTGCCAAGTATGATTTTACTCATTTGGTAATGATAATGTAAAGTATTTGTGTGGTGCATGCACTAGCAAAATGTACGCTTTTTGTAGGAGTGTCTCGTCGTGCCATGACAGTAGTCCTTGGTGCTCCCAGCACGAACATCAAAGTGCTAGTTCCTCTATCGTTAATCTCTACACATTTGAGTGATGAGATTATTTTACCTTCATTAAGACCTTGTGTGTTATTATGAATATGTTGCGTGTGTGTATGTCATGCTTACGTTTTTTGTGTATGTCATTCTAATTAATGCCACGTAGATGGAGAGGAGCATGCATTACTTCAAATTTGCGAGACCATCTTAGATGACAATGGCTCTATTATTGTCATCATCGGTACTATCAAGTGGCAACCATTATAGCTCATGCTGAGCGTTCTGGCTTTTCCTTGGACACCTTGGTGAATGTGCGATATACAACGCAAATTGGAAGTTCCTTTGGACAAGAGGTAATCAATACTAACCGTAGAGGTTTCCATTGAGCATCACTTTTTGCTACAAAAAATCATCTCATAGTCTTGTGTAGATACATACCCTCGTCCCCTGCTACCTTCATGAGAATAGTTGAACAAAACCATACACAACCTTTCTCACCTCATTATATCGCAAACAGGATGCAGTGGGGCAGACGCCCAGATGGGACAGCATGGTGAGGTATGGAGTTAACTCTTCATGTGCTCCTAAATAAGGGCCTTACATTTTTTGGTGGAATTAAGAGAGATGTTTTATTTGCAGGTGGATCTCAGCGTGGATATGACTTTTGGGATAGCTTATTGAGTCTTCATGTGTAAAGAAAGGGCAAGTGTTAGTAGAGCTTTATGCTGGATGTGGAGATTGTGCTATGGTAGTACAAAAATTAGGCATGAACATTGTTTCTATTGATCCCGAATAGGATGTAATGGAGGGTGTCTTGATAAAGTTAATATATTTATTTGTGAATATTCAAGTTACTGGTTCATGATCTTATTTGTAACAATTGTTAATGATTGTGTCATAATCTTATTTTTCATATTAAAAAAGAGAGAAAGATGGCAACAGCAATGCATGTTGGGGTTTTTCAAATAAGACATTATTCCCCCCTGCAACGATGTTTATATACGTACAAACCAATAAAGAATCGACATTTTCTATATTGTGTGGATGAATAAGGTAGTGAAGCTTTTGGAGACTCGAGCATCTGTACGCAAAAAATGAGTTAACTTTGTTGAGAAATGAGAAACATATATAGAGAGAGTGAGCAAAGAGAAGGATAGCAAGAGTGAGTGAGTGAGAGAGAAAGTGAGACAAGGAGCGATCAAGAGCAAAGAGAAGGGAAGAGAGAGAGAGGGAGGATAAAGAGCTTGAGAAAAGAAAGGGACTGAAAGAGTGAGAGAGAAGGGTAGAGAGGAAAGGATAGCAAGAGTGAGTGAGTGAGAGAGAAAGTGAGACAAGGAGCAATCAAGAGTAAAGAGAAGGGAAGAGAGAGAGGGAGGATAAAGAGCTTGAGAAAAGAAAGGGACTGAAAGAGTGAGAGAGAAGGGTAGAGAGGAAAGATAGAGTGATTTTAAAAAAAAAGGACTGAAAGAGAGAGAGAGAGAGAGAGAGAGAGAGAGAGAGAGAGAGAGAGAGAGAGAGAGAGAGCCAAGAGAAGAGGAGGATAGAGAGAGAGAGAGAGAGAGAGAGAGAAGGAGATACAAAAGAGAGAAGGATAGAAAGAGTTAGCAAAGAGAAGGGAAGAGAGAGAGGGAGGATAAAGAGCTTGAGCAATGAAAGGGATTGAAAGAGTGAGAGAGAAGGGTAGAAAGGAAAGATAGATAGAATGAGCAAAAAAAAGGACTAAAAGAATGAGAGAGAGAGAGAGAGAGAGAGCAAAGAGAAGGGTAGAGAGAGAGAGAGAGAGAGAGAGAGAGGGAGGGAGGTGAGAGTGAGTAAAGAGATGGATTGAAGAGTTAGCAAAGAGAAGGATAGAGAGACAAGGATAGAGAGAGAGAGACAAGGATAGAGAGAGAGAGAGAGAGAAGGAGAGCCAAGAGAAGAATAGGAGGTAAGAGAAGGATAGAGAGAGAGAGAGAGAGAGAGAGAGAGAGAGAGAGAGAGCAAAGGAGATACAAAAGAGAGAAGGATAGAGAGAGTTAGCAAAGAGAAGGTAAGAGAGAGAGAGAGAGAGAGAGAGAGAGAGAGAGAGAGAGAGAGAGGGAGGGAGGGAGGGAGAGAGAGAAGGAGGGTGGGAGAGTGAAAGGGAGGGAGAGAGAGAGAGAGGAGAGGGAGGGAGGGTGAGAGAAGGAGAGAGAGGGGTGAAAGGGAGGGAAGAGAGAGGGAGAGGGTAGAGGGTGGGAGGAGGAGAGAGAGGGTGGTGTGGGCTGGGCGGTGGTGGGACGACTGGGAGATAGGGAAGAAGGTGGACAGGAGAGAGGGAGGGTGGGTGGGAGAGTGAAAGGGAGGGAGAGAGAGGGAGAGAGAGGGAGGGTGAGAGAAGGGAGAGAGAGAGAGGGGTGAAAGGAAGGGAAGAGAGAGAGAAAGGGAAGAGGGTGGGAGGAGGAGAGAGAGGGTGGTGTGGGTTGGGTGGTGTGTGATGGGACAAGGGAGAATGAGATGGAAGAGGGTGGAGAGGGAGAGAGGGGAGGGTGGGAGAGGAGAGAGAGGAAGGGTGAGAGAAGGAGAGAGAGGGGTGAAGGAGGGAAGAGAGAGGGGAAGGGAAGAGGGTGGGAGGAGGAGAGAGAGGGTTGTGTGGGCTGGGCGGTGGTGGGCAAGGAGAGAAAGAGAGGGAAGAGGGTGGAGAGGAGAGAGAGGGAGGGTGGGAGAGTAAAAGGGATGGAGAGAGAGGAGAGGGAGGGTGGGAGAGTGAAAGGGAGGGAGAGAGAGGAGAGGGTGCGTGGGTGGGAGAGTGAAAGGGAAAGAGAGGAGAGGGAGGGTGGGTGGGAGAGTGAAAGGGAGAGAGAGAGGGAGAGAGGGTGGAGAGAGAGAGAGAGAGAGAGGGAGAGAGGGTGGAAGAAGGAGAGAGGAGTATAGAGAGATGGATATAGGCCACCCACACTCTCTCTCCTAGAGAGACTGAGAGACGAAAAGGGAGGAAGAGAGAGAGGGGGGAGGAAGAGGGTGGGAGAAGGAGAGAGAGGATGGTGTGGGCTGGTGGTGGGCGGTGGTGGTGGTGGCAATACTTCGAGAGAGATTGTTCAAGTCGAGAGAGAGAGAGGGCAACCAAGAAAAGCTCCCTCCACCAAGCTCGCTCGGTGATCATTCCCAGATTGGCACACTCAAGAGAAAATATGGCATAGAAAAAGGTATGTAAATGATGTGTTTGATGGTGTCTTGGGCAAAAAAGTTCAAAATTGTTTTGTTCAGATAGTTGTTCTAGAAACACATGCTGTTCTGAAAAATCTACTATATGTCTATCTTCTGCTATGATGTCCTAGAATCTACTTGTGACATCCAATGTAAAAAAAAAAAGTGTTAATGGATATACTTCCCATTTTAATCAAGATACAACATGCAATGGAAATTAATTCTCGGTTGTGACATCCCATCTTCTACTTGTGACATCCAATGTAAAAAAAAAAGTGTTAATGGATATACTTCCCATTTTAATCAAGATACAACATGCAATGGAAATTAATTCTCGGTTGGAAGGCATAGTTGAAGAAGGAGATTATGCCAAAGCCTTGCGAATGTGCTCTGCTTGCATGCAGTTAATGGAGAATGTGCTCTGCTTGCATGCAGTTAATGGAGAATGTTCTAGGATTGCAGCAATTTACGGACATGAGTCTCAGCATTGAGGACTGGCTACAGAGAACATTGGAAAAGGTTGATCACATGCTGTTGGAAGTGTGCCACAGCTTTGAAGTAGATAGATACATAATGGTGATTGATGCATATGCGATGATAGATGATGGGGGTAGCCTAGCCGTAATGCATGGTTGGGAGAAGATGGCCCATTTGGCAAAGGCAAAAGAGATTTACAAATGTACATTACACGTGACATAAAAGTTTTTGAATAAACTTCTTACCTTAATAAATGCATGTCCGAGTGTCCGATTGCATGTCCGAGTGTCCGATTGCAGTCCTAGGACTAGGAAAACACCTCGGGAAATTTCATCAAAAAAACATTTCGGCAGCCACGGACGCACCAGCATGCGTATCGAGACCTGCACTGCAAAAAAAGGGGTTGTTGTCTTAAAAGATGCTGCATGCATCAAAGGACCTTACCCTAGGCTGTACACATACCAAGGAGCCCACACAAACGGCCGCACACGGACCAAAAACCGGCCACCCTAGTGTAAGGTCTCCCTAGCCGCCATGTGGACACCCATACGACCACTTCCTTGGAAGGCCCATGTGTACCCCATATTTAGCTGCTTACTGTGACACCACCTTTCCACAGGCTCATGTATTCATAGACCAGTATACTTTCATGTACACCGTTCTTTCCACCCCTCTTTGATCTCTCCTTACCCGTACCCGTAATACTAGACCCTATATAAACCCCCCATAGGCCCAGCACCCCCCCTCTATGCCCAACATCCCCCTCTCTGGGTGGAAGCTCTCCCTGACAGTCCTCTGCAACCAAACCTCCGAACAGCCCTCTCCAACCCTAGCTCCAAGAGGTGGTTTGCACCACCATAGGTGAGTCTTTTGCTCATAAAGTAAGCAAACGGACTCCAAATTTTAATTCGTCTGGATCGTTGAGTTCGTGATTGTGTTGAACTACAAGAGAGTGGAAAGTATGGCTCCTCCTCAAGATGCCAAAATGTTACCTCTTGAAAAGCGTGCATGAACGGCACAAGAGGAAATGCTCCGAACATGGCCCCAACTCTTCCCGTGCGAGTCCCTCATGGAGGCAAAGGCTAGGTTAGCTTGATAATATTTAATCTTAGCAATAATTAAGAAAGATAAAGGATGCTACTTATCCTTGTTTTAAGAATATAAGCTTCCATAATTATCTAAAGTTAAAATTTCTTGTAGAATTGTTGCTTTCTTGAAAAAGAATGTGGTTTCTCGTATCTTGTGAGGTTGGGTTGAACTATTGTGTTACTATCTTGCTTAAATTAAAGTATAGGTACATCTTCTCCCCACCTTGATGCTAACTCCGTTCGTGTGCTTATAGCCAGGCGGTGACATTAGCAAGGCCTGCTGGAGTCGGCCCAAGGTATCCCTCATACCATTGGGAAGTTGCAACTCATCGGTTTGGCGAGAGGTATAGATGTTGTCTAGTTATGTGGGCTCAGGCTAGTGTGGTGAATAAGCCCACCCTAGCTTGTAGACATCCCTCCAAGGAGCGAGAGCATCAAGCGATGGAGATTGAGAGGGTGACAAGTCGGCTTGAGTCCTCATCCGCTACCAAAAACGATGAGGTGTATAGTCCCGTAGGGATTGCCTAGTCTATAGAGACTGGAAAGCCAAATTCTAGATCATCGGTAGAATAAAACATGGAATAAGAGAGCCTAGATCTGGCTATAGTTGGATTTAAATCTTTGTAATTGTTTTTAATCAAGCCCCTCATTTTCTAGTATTGGTGTATCATTGTTTTAAGTTAAGTGGCTATTTTAAGGAACACCAGTAACATCCCTAATTAATGAACTTGTCTATATATGTCACATAGTGTGGTAGGTTTAATTAGAAAACAAAAATGACGGGTGAGTTGGGTAGAAACTGGGAGGGTGGATCATCCACTGACGGCGCCATCCTATGGATGGGTGGAATCGATTAACCGGGGGTAGATTTCCAACAAAACTATGCTAGGCATTTAAGTCCTTTATCAATTCTATTCTAGAGGACTAGGCCAGTGGTTGTGCCTCGCATAGATGGAGAAAAAGGTTTTGCTTCTAGGAATCAAGAATAGAGGTTTCCCAAGATAGGTCGATTGCTCTATGAGTGATTCGATTTTAAGAACCATTTAGGAGACCATGCTCCCCCTGCGAGATAGAGCTAAGTCTTACCTAATAGTCGTATCCTCGTATCTCTATTCAGTTGAGGTGTCAATGATGACTAGGAAGCTTTTTTTAAGACTTAGTAGACTATCTTAAGGATTCCCTTTTTAGGTTGGGGACCTTATTGTTGGAATTAGGGTTGCAAGAAAGCACACAAAGCTTGGAGAAGAAGAAGCAAGAATGCACACAACACACAATGTATTAGATTATGTCAATGTACAAAAGATAAGTTAGCGCTAGAATGATGGGCGTATATACAAGCCAGGGGAAAAAACTTCCTAAAGAGGAAAAAAGTGCCCCGGCGGTCCTAAGTGTGTTCACACACATCACTGCCTATATATATGGCAACAAATCCCCCCTGGGAGTGATGGTGTGAATGAGAGCTAGCACTCATGTATAGGGAAGTGCCATGCCCGAAGTAGATCAGCCCACAAAGGGGAGCAAGCCCAAAGCTTTGCGCGGAGAGCTCGAACTTCTCACGAGGAAGCACCTTTGTGAAAAGATCGACAAGGTTGTCCTGTGTTGGCATATAGGCCAAGCTGATCTCTCCTGCTAAGAGTCTCTCCCTGACATAGTGATAATGCACCTCAATGTGCTTTGTGCGAGCATGAAAAACTGGGTTTCTCGCAACTACCAATGCGCTCTGACTGTCAGTGTAGATAGAGGTGGCAGACTCCTATCCAACACCCAAGTCAGCCATAAGCTGTCTGAGCCACACACACTCAACCGTAGCTGTGAAAGCTGCCATGTACTTAGCTTCACAACTAGAAGTGGCCACAGTAGGTTGCTTCTTGCTCAACCAAGATATGCATGAGCTACCGAGCATGAAACAAAAACCACTTGTGGACACTCTTGTGTCATAGCAACCAACCCAATGTGAGTCCGAAAAAGCATGTAAATCTGGTGGCAACGATCCCCCTTGGGATAAAACAACCCAAGATGTATGGTGCCACTCAAGTAGCGAAAGATGCATTTAATTACCTTCCAATGCTGAGACCCTAGGCTATGCATAAACCTGCTCACCTGTGAGACTGCAAACTGAATGTCCTTCCTCGTAATGCATACATAAATGAGGCAACCAATAGCTGTCTGATAGAGTGTGACATCAAAGTGATCTCCAGCATCATGAAGACTCAACTTCAAACCTGTCTCCATTGGAGTAGCAATAGGCTTGCAGTCTTCAAGGCCAAATCTCCTCAATATACTTTGTCCGACACAAAGAAATACCTCCATCACATTGCTTAAATTGTATCCCCAAATAATGATGCAAATGCCCCAAATCTGACATCTCAAAAGAGGCATTCAAATCAGCCTTAAAATCAGCAATATGACTCTCATTTGGTCCTGTGAGCAGCATGTCATCGACATAGAGAGCAATGATTAGATGTACATCATCCACACGTTTAACATACAAAGTGCTTTCTGTTGGACTATTCTGAAAACCATGTGCAGTCAAATATGCATGTATCTTTTCATACCAAGCTCGTGGATCTTGCTTTACACCATACAAAGTCTTTTTTTACCTGCACACTTTGTTTTCCTGCCCTCTTTGAACAAAACCACGAGGCTGCAATACATACACCTCCTCATGCAAATCTCCATTCAAGAATGCAGTCTTTATGTCCAACTGATGTACATTCCAACCATTATGAGCTGCCAATGCACAAATGCTACAAATGGTAGTCATACGACAAGTGGGAGCAAAGGTCTCATCAAAATCAATGCCCTTTTCTTGAGGATAACCCTTTGCAACAAGTCTAGTCTTATAGCGATCAACACTGCCATCTGGCTTTCATTTCAACTTAAAAACCCACTTACATCCAATGACCTTTTTACCAATAGGCAAATTACACAAAGACCATGTACCATTCTTCATTATAGCATCATATTCACTTTGCATTGCAGCCAACCAATTTTCTGATTTTTGTGCCTCATCAAATGAAAGAGGTTCTTCCTCTTCACACATACTAGACACAGCCAAAGCATAACAATCTAATGCATAAGAGGCATGCTGAAAACCTGAACGAGTACGACTAGGCATATGTGCATCAATTTTACTATCACGCAAGGTTTGCACTAGCCATTTAGGCATACCTCTAGCCTGCTCATTTTCAACCCTATCCTCATAAATTACATCCTATAAATCTGCATCAGAAATAGGCTGATCTATGATGTCATTTGAAATCTGCATAGGCTGAATATTTGCCTCATTAGGACTTACATTTGAATTCCCACCTATAAACAGAGGCAACAATGTATCAAATACATCCCATGAGCTCACACATGTCTCTTTGGTACATGATAACAAAGGTTGCACAGCATCTTCCACAAAAACAACATCTCGACTAATCAAGATACCCTTTGACTGCAGATGATACAATCTGTAACCCTTGCTCTCAGCACTGTAACCAACAAAAATGTATTTGACAGCCTTATCATCCAATTTTCTAGGTTGTTGCACAGGCACTAAAGCATAGACCAAGCAACCAAAGACACGCAAGTGACCAATAGAAGGCTTCCTGCCATGCCAAGCTTCGTATGGAGTAGCAGACTGAAAGGCCTTAGTGGGACACCTGTTGAGTACATATGCAGCACACATGACAGCCTCAAGCCAAAACGCATGTGGCAAAGCTTGGCTCTTGACCATACATCGTGCCATCTCCATAAGTGACCTATTTTTCCTCTCAGCAACACCATTTTGCTGAGTTAAACACTCCGCCTGGGGAGTACGGTTGCAAGACTGAAACTCAAAGGAATTGACGAGGGCCTGCACAAGCGGTGGAGCAGTTTGAGGGGTATACGGCACTGTACATTGGTGTTTTATCCCACGACTAGCCAGAAATGCATTAAACTCTTTAGACATGTACTCCCCCCCTCGATCAGAACGGAGGGTGCCCACATTACAATTGAATACATTTTCAACCATAAGCAAAAACTGTTTGAAGCACAAAAACACTTCGGACTTTGCCTTCAGTGGATATACCCATGCATGCCTTGAGTAATCATCAATAAAAGTCACGAAAGTACAAGTGTTGACGGAGTTTGCATAGGCCCACATACATCACTATGTATGTGTACAAGTTGCAATTTGCGAGTGGCCCGCACAGAACCATCCTTTGGAAACGCAAAACGCTGCATTTTGCCCAAAATACAGCCTTCACAAACATGTTTCAATGGTGCCTCAAGAGGGGGCAATGAAGCAACCATATCAAATTTTTGCAAACGCAGCAAACTAACAAAGTTCAGATGACCAAAACGAGCATGCCATAGTTTTGCATCTGAAACTGCCTTTTCATCAGAAACTACATTTGCTGAATCTTCCACACACTTGTCATAAGAATTGAGCCTATACAGCCCACGAAACAAGGTGCCAGATGCAATAATCGTATCACCAGAAGTCAAATCATGAACAGTACATCTGTCATCCACAAATTTGATTACAAGTCCAAGTCTAGCAAGCGCAGAGACAGACAATAGATTCTTCTTTATCCCTGGCACATACAAAGCATCTGAAAGTGTGAAAGCACTGCCATCTGCAGCAGTAAGCATAATTTTACCAATGCCCTTCACTGGGTAAGAAGCATTATTGGCACATGTGACAGTATTCCCATTAGGGACAGCCTCAAGACAAGTGAACATATCATGATGTAAGGTAATGTGCTTTGTAGCACCACTGTCAAAATACCATACATCACAGTCAACAGAAATTGCCAAACATGCATCATGTACAGATGGGTCATACCGACAATACACGCTAAACGCCCATTCTGTATCCTGCACAACATTTACAGCATTTGTAGAAGCATCGCTATTGTGGCTGCATTTGACTCTTTCTTCTTTGCCTCTTTAGCCTTTAGCTTAGGGCAATTCTTAATGACATGATCAGTTGCCTTACAATAGTTGCACCTGATCTTTTTCTTGCCTTTATTAAGAACGTCCTCAACAGATCCTACATCCACAGAACCTGGACGTATATCCATACCTTGCACAATGTTCCACACTCCTTTTGTAACCAAAACATGCTGCATCATGTATGCCCAAAGTGGGTAGTTGCTGTCTCCATCCAGTTTGTCATCAGCAGACGACATGCGAAATACATTATTGCTGTTATCAGCCATGGCCACCAACTGAAACTAATGCAAAAGCTACCTGTAATGAAGCAAAGACTGAACAAAAAACAACTCGTGCTATGTAGCACGGTCCACAATAGAATACGTATGCCTGTTTTGTAGAAAACTATACTGTTGAAATTTTTGCACAAAATGACAAAAACACCTGTGCAGAACTTGTAATGCAAAAACGGAGCCCGAAACGACCTCAGATGCAATTTCTGAGAACGCGACGCTCTACAGGCTCATTTGTAGAGTATAGGTACCTGCAAGCGCTCATGAAAGCTTACCTCAATCGGAGAACGTGAGTCGGAGGATGCTAGCGGTGTACCCCTGGGAGCCGATGCCTGCTCTGATACCAATTGTTGGAATTAGGGTTGCAGGAAAGCACACAAACTTGGAGAAGAAGAAGCAAGAATGCACACACAACACACAATGTATTAGATTGTGTCAATGTACAAAAGATAAGTTAGCGCTAGAATGATGGGCGTATATACAAACCGGGGGAAAAAACCTCCTAAAGAGGGAAAAGGTGCCCTGGCAGTCCTAAGTGTGTTCACACACATCATTGCCTATATATATGGCAACACTTAAAATTGGCATCAGAGCAAAGTTTTAGTTCCTAGAATTTGTTATTTAGGGTTGTTTTAAAGTATATGTTTTACCTTAATTAGATATTGTTTGATAAAATATCTCACTACTACAACTTGATTTAGTGAATGAATGATTGTAGGAGGAGGAAGACGCTTACTCTAGATAGTCTTCTAATGTGTCTTCTAGACAGCTTGTCATTCCTCGAATTTCAAATTCTATGATACGATGATGCAAATACTCGAGAATTTGTTCCTCCCTCATCCCTCTTGTATCCAAAGAGGATGGAGTAGAGACCACTTTTGGAATCATTGGCCGAGGTACTTCATCATCCAAGTAGACCGAATTGGGAATCTCACCATCGATTTAAAGCAGGTTCATTAGATTGAGACGCTGAAGATGGTCTACTTATTCTCGTTTATGGGTACCCCTAGACCAGTCAGTTACATGACCATAGAAGGGAGCCATATTCCAGAGAGCCATTGAGTGTATGACCAAGTAGTAATGCAAGTCTTACCCATTGACTGCATAGCTATTATAGAGTGCAATATAATCCATAGTCTACCTCCCCTACCATGAATTTTTTGTATCCTAGAAACCATGATGGAACCCCCATATTTCACCTACGTGAACCACTCGAGTCTTATGCCCTAGTTAAGCCTAGAAGTCTCTTTATGATGAATAAGACTAAATATGTTAGTCTCAAATCTTGGTAATCAATCTTGTCCTTGTAAATATTTGAATTTAGAAATAAAATGATTTCAAGGTTTTACTTTTATATCGTGAGCGTAGTATAAAGTATAAGTCTCGTGATCCTAAATTTAATCTTGCAATGATGGCCAGGATGATCAATCTTCTCCCCCCAATGCACTATACCAAGAGAGGAAGCTCCTACTCAAACAAATGCAACCTCCCTTCTTCAAAGGGGAAGGTTCAAAAATTGAGAAGGATGCTGAAGTATGTATTGAAGCTATAGACAATTACCCACCGGTATTGGAGCTATGAACCAATCTATGCTTTCATGGTTTTGCCTCATTGGGGATGCTAAGCTCTGGTGGAAGTAATGCCACGGATAAGGGAGTCACCGAACACTCCCAAACCTGGAATAGCATCAAAGAAGCTGTGAAGGAGTAGTATCTTCCTCCATCTCATTATTCTATCAAGATGAATGAGTTATTTAGCCTCAAGCACCTCAGCTTAACTCTGGAGGAGTACTACTCTAAGTTCATCACTCTCCAAAAATATGCCCTACCCATGACTACCTCCCAGAAGGTAGCCCTTCTGCCAAGGCTTGAATGAACCTTTGCAATGAGGCTGAGTACATTGCAAGATGTTTTCATACGTGCCAAACCTCTAGTGAAGGAGCTAAAGTCTGGCAAAGCTAGGCCCCAGAAGATATCTCACCTTGAATCAAACCCTAAGGACCAGTCTTACAAGAATCCCCAGCCAAATGTTCCCAACTCTACAATCGAGGTTGACCAACCTACCTCTTTGTTCCCCGCACATATACTGCTTCTATTAGAGAGGCCCTTGTGTGTTTCCATTACAATGAGCCTGGACACTTTAAAGCCAATTGCCACAAGCTTGCAACATCCTTTCCTCAAAGTGGTCGAGCAAATAAAGGTCTTGGACCCCATCTACCAAGGTATAAGAGGTGGTGGACGTGGCAAAGATCGCGGAGCAATTACCCGCGCTTATGCTATAAATGAAGAAGCAACTTTGGAACTGGCTAAAGAAGCAACTTTGGAACTGGCTGAAGAAGAGCATGCCACCATCCATGCAATGGTAGATCATCAAGGTCCTAAACGAGCAATTTGGCGTTATTCAAACCCCAGCTTCTCATCATGGCCATTCTAGCTTTTTATTGATTGTGGTAGTACTCATTTCTTTCTCCAAGGTGTTTACAGAAATTAAACTTGGATCAAAAACCAACTAGGAAAATGGTTGTAGAGCTAGCTAATGGGAAGGAAGTAGTATGTCACCACTTTGTAGGAAACCTTGATTTTGAATTGGGTTGTGAACAAACTCATGCCATTTTTTAGTCCTACCATTAGGCATTTATGATGGGATCCTTTTGGGATGGACTAGTTAGTTGCAAACAATGCTAGTATTAGGAGAGTATCAATTTTAAAAATGAGCACGGCCAAGTAGTACTAGTTCTGGGGAAGACAAACAAACCCAAGTCTAGGGTAGTCAAAGCAAAACATCTTCTCAAGGGAGCACGTAAATTTTCCTTGTCAAGATCAACAAAGCTGCTAAACCCAGTAAAGAATTAGAACCTTTTTGCCTCTAAGAATTCTCTGACATCTTTCCTAATAAGCTTATAGGACTACCACCCCCTCGAGCAGTGGACCATGAGATCGAGTTAATTTCTGGTTCTCAACCTGTCTCCAAATACCATATAAGATGTCTCCCCCAGAAGCCAACTCGAGGAGCAACTTTGCCAACTCATTGAGCAAGCATTTGTATGCCCAAGCATCTCTCCCTGGGGAGAACCTGTTCTTTTCCAAAAGAAGAAGGACGGTACTCTTTGTCTCTGTACAAATTATCAGGGGTTAAATCAAGTCACTGTCAAGAACAAGTACCCTATCCCTTGCATCGACGAGCTTCTTGACAAGCTTCATGGGGCCAATATTTTCTCTAAGATAGATTTCAGATCTGGCTACTATCAAGTTAGAGTCAAGGAAGCAGATATACCCAAGATGGCTTTCAATACCCGTTATTATGGCCACTATGAGTTTACTGTGATCATTCGGGTTAACCAATGCTCTTGCAACTTTCAACCACCTAATGCAAGATATAGTATGTCTGTACTTGGATGAATTTGTTCTTGTCTTTTTTGACGACATTCTAGTCTACTCCAAGTTGGTGGAAGAACATGAGGAGCATGTGCATAGAGTTCTGCAATTTGCTATGTAGACATAAACTCTATGCTAAGAAAATTAAATGTACCTTCTTTACTCACCAGATTGAGTAAATGTACCTTCTTCACTCACTAGATTGAGTAAATGTACCTTCTTTACTCACTATAGATTGAGTAGATGTACCTTCTTTACTCACCAGATTGAGTATCTTAGATTCATTATCTCCCAAGACGGTATCTCAATAGATCTCGCCAAGGTCAAAGATATATTGGAATGGCCACCCCCTAATTCAGTCCGCTAAGTTCGTGGATTTTTCAAAAAAATAGGATGGTATAGGTTTTTCATCAATGACCTAGTAGCTGCACCCTTTACTGATCTTTTTAAGAAGGATTGCAAAATAGTGTGCTTACCAATACATTAAGTCAGTTTTGATCAGCTCCATCCTTACTTCAGCACCAGTCTTGAAACTTCCTAATTTCACCAAGGAATTTGAGGCGGATATTCATGCCAGTAGTCTAGCACATGGTGGTGTCTTATCCCAACAAGGAAGACCAGTTTCACCAAGGAATTTGAGGCAGTTATTGATGCGAGTAGTCTAGCACTTGGTGGTGCCTTAGCCTAACAAGGAAGACCGATGGTTTATACTTCTCGCAAGCTAAACTAATATAAGGCCAACTATGCCACCCATGATTTGAAACTCTTATCAATTGTTCATTGTCTCAAGTTATGGAGACATTACCTCCTGGCGTGTAAGTTCCATCTTGTAACCGACCCACAAGAGTCTAAAGTGGATCTTCACCCAGCCTGCTGACCTCGATATGAGGCAGAGAAGATGGGTTGAAATCTTAAAAGAATATGACTTCAACATCAAATTCCACCTTAGGAAGGATAATGTGGTAGAGCACAGCCCCCGTAAATATTTCTTGAGTGTAATTTCTATGCCAAATGACCCCATACTGGTCAAGATGAAAGAAGTCTCATTTCATGATCTTGACTATCAAAGGATGGTGAACCTAGTTGAAGAAGGGGGAACCTTAGAGAAGGAGAAAATACTAATCAAGGGTTACTTCACCCATGATGGGTGCCTCTACTTCACCCAAATGACCCCATACTGGTCAAGATGAAAGAAGTCTCATTTCATGATCTTGACTATCAAAGGATGAGGAGAAAATACTAATCAAGGGTTACTTCACCCATGATGGGTGCCTCTACGTCAATCACAGGCTATGTATTACCTTCTCTAAAGAAGCTAATCATCCATGAAGCTCATGATAGCCCCACTGCAAGGCACCCAGGTGATGCAAAGTCCTTGAATGATCAAGAAAGAGTTATCATCGGTCAGGCTTGAAAAATCATGTCCTTCAATACTTGAAGCAATGTCTCTCATGTCAAAGGATCAAAGCTAAAAGAATCAAGATGCCTGGAAAGCTTCAACCCTTGGATATTCCTCAAATGAAATGGGAATACATTAGTATGGATTTTGTCACAAGTCTCTCCACTATACAAGGAGGATATGATTCCATTTTTGTAGTGGTGGACTTGCTCACCAAAGTAGCTCATCTTATACCGACAAAGAAAACCTTCAAAGCTTCTGATGTTGTTCAATTATTCATCAAGGAGGTCTTCAACCTTCATGGTTTATGGAAAAGGATAGTCAGCAATTAGGACTCTCACTTCACTTCAAAGTTCTAGAAGTCCTTATTTCAGGACTTGGGTAATCAACTTTGCTTCAGTATAGCTTACCATCCAAAGAAGACTGATGGGGCCAGACTGAGAGAGTCAACCAAGTAATTGAAGAAATTCTCAGAGCAAATTGCGAATCAACTTTGCTTCAGTATAGCTTACCATCCAAAGAAGACTGATGGGGCCAGACTGAGAGAGTCAACCAAGTAATTGAAGAAATTCTCAGAGCAAATTGCGAGCAAATTGCAGGTGGGAGCCAAAAGATGGATTCAATACCTTTCTCTGGTAGAATTTGCATATAATACATCTTATCACCAAAGCATAGGGATTTCACCATTTAAGGCACTCTATGTGCAGGAATGCTTATCTCCTCTAAATTTCTATGATCCAACCTTAAGAGTCGAAGCCTTTAGAAAAATACTCAAGGAGATGGAAGAGCAGACCAAGGATATCCAAAAAGATATTAAAGATGCCCAAGATCGAAGAAACATTACGTCGACACAAGGAGGTCTGAAAGGATCTTCAAGGAAGGACGCAAAATTCTTCTATGGGTGTGATCCAAGCATACCTCTCTATCACAAATTGAGTTACAACCTAGTATTACCAAGAGACAAAATGAATTACCAACATAATGAGCATATTAGAATCATAGATTCTAGAGAAAGGCAGCTAATCAAACCCTTACAGAACATGTAGTGCAATGGAAAACCCTGAAGAGGATGCAACTTGGGAAGATGAATCTACACTCTTAAGAGATTACCCCAAATCCATGACAAGATGAGAATATCTCTATTTCTTTAAGGGGGGAAGGATGTAATATGCCCATCTTATAATGATATATGTCCATTTAATAGATGAAATTATGGTCCTTTTTATAGTGTAAAAATCATCATTTCAATAATTAAGCTATTTCTAATTGGAATATTAAAATTTTGAGTCCAAATTTAAAATTTACACGTGAATTTACCCTAGTATAGGATTTTACAAAACTCAAAACAGACACCGGAATAAGCCTCTACGTAAATTTTTAGTTAATGTACAGTAAAATTTTGACCTTAATGAATGCCTATCTGGGTGTCCGATTAACAAACAGATTGCACCCCTGCGACTAGTAAAACACCCCTATGTGACTAGGAGAATTTCATTGAAAAACAAATCGGTAGTCGGACCTTTCGACACATGCATATCGAGGCCCATGCCCCAAAAAAGGGGGGTCCTTGCCCCAAAAGATGTCCCCTAGGGAAGCATGCATCAAAGGACCTTACTCTGGACCATACACATAGCAAGGCTCCCACACAAATGGCTGCGCATAGACCAAAAATCGGTCTCCCTAACGTAAGGTCTCCCTTGGGCACCATGTGGACACCCATGCGACCACTGCCCTAGAAGGCCCATGTGTACCCCACCTTTAGCGGCTAATTCAGCCCCTTGTTTTCTAGTATTATTGTATCATTGTTTTAAGTTGAGTGGTTGTTTTAAGGAACACCATGTAAGATCCCTAATTAATGAACTCGTCTATATATGTCATAGAGTGTGGTAGGATTAATTGGAAAACAAAAATGACGGGTGAGTTGGGTAGAAAGTGGGAGGGTGGATTGCCCTAACGATGCCATCCTATGGATGGGTGGACCCGATTAGCCGAGTAGGCTTCCACCAACAAAACTAATCAATCACACTACGCTAGGTAATTATGTCCCCAAGAAATTCTACTCTAGAGGACTAGGTCAGCTCCCAGTGGTTGTGCCTCACATAGATGGGAATCAAGAATAGAAGTTTCCCAAGATAGGTTGGTTGCTTTATGAGTGACTCGATTTTAAGAAGCATTTAGGAGACCACATTCCCCCTTCGAGATAGAGCTAAGTCTTACCTAGTAGTCGTATCCTCATATCTCTACTCAGTCGAAGTGCAATGACTAGGAAGTTTTTTTTAAGACTTGGTAGACTATCTTAAGGATTTTCCTTTTTAGGTTGGGAACCTTACAAATGTAAGGTTACTATAGGGCTAACATTTGAGATATGGTTTAATTGGTATGGCTTTGAATATGGATCATGATTTGGTATTAGGTCGAGCATATGGATTTGAAAAAATCCATGTCGTTGGTCACAGTGAAAGAAGTAGCATAAGTGAACAAGGATCATTTGATTGAAAGTTTTGGTGTTTCTTGTAGCTCAATCACTTTCTACACTAACTTTATGAAAAAGAGTGTGATTATTCCAAAGATATATTTGTGATATTCCTAATGATCCAAGGCTTTAAAGAGTGTGATTATTTCCAAAGATATATTTGTGATATTCCTAATGATCCAAGGCTTTAAAGATCATGACCAAGGCCAAGATGATCTAAGATGTTAAGATGTGTCCACTACATTGTTATGGAGATTTACCACCTCACTATTCAACCAGGTTGATTTGCTACTTCGTTTAAGGAGAAGGCATGTGTAGGTTGAATGCAACAAGTCTCCTAAGCCTATCCAGTTTTAGGTTGAAATATAAATTTGGTTGCGGATGCTTGTACAAAAGAAACATAGATCATGTGCCTAGATTTTGATTTAAGAATAGCTTTGAAATCATTATTGGGGACTATTAGGATGAAGTGGAGCATATTAGAGTATAAGCACATACCTTAAAGAAATTCAAAGAAATAATGCTCCAATTTTCTTAGCTTCCCTATAATCATGAAGGATCTTACGTATACATATGACATTAAAACTCTTTTGAATCCAAAACAAAAGCCCCAATGTCCTTTAAATATATTGTTGGATATTTTAAGCACGATTATATACTTTACCTTTTCTCAAGTTAAACAAGCACCACTCTAGCTTGCGCATTGGGAAGGGAAGGCATTGCATTTCCAAAGAGAAGTATGGCATGCAAGTAACATTAAAATGTGTGTCATGGTGGGTGTTATAAGTTTTTGCATTTTCAATTGGTGTCCATTGATCCTTTGTCAAAGCTTGGAATATGGAGGAGCTGATGTCACCAATACAAAGTAACAAAGGAGCAACAATTAAAAAAGATGTAAATAAGTCATCCACTTGAAATTTGGAGAGGAGGCTATAGTTATAGCAAGTCTTGGATGCTTAAGTTAGTATTTTTCTAAATCATAGTTTTTATAATTAAGTCATTGACGTAATAGTATTGGGTCAATGTACTTGAATTACAAACCAAAGCAAACTCTGATATTGGACCTTTTTTATACTATTTTGACTATAGCTTTCTACTCTATTATGATGCTTACATATTGTTCTGTTGGCATAAAGAACATTTGATTGTTTCTTTCACTACTTTTGTCTTGTTGATATGGGAGTCAATGATTCTTGCATATTATTTATATCCTTACATATAAGATACGTTATTAGAAGCAAAGAACCTATATTATTTAATATGGACTTGCCAAGGATCTTAGTTCACTTTTTGGCAAGCTTATTGAGGCAAGCTATTCATAGAAGAAGCAAGCTTCAAAAGTTGAGGGCAAGATTTTGAAGAATGTGTGAGCTTCAAAAGATTTTAAACCATGTGTGAGTTTTTCAAGAAATTTTTTACACATTTAATGAGCTTCTCCATTGAATAGCATGGGGTAACAAGTCACATAACACATGTCTTCCCCTCATATGTAGTATCCCAGGATACTTTTGTATGACAAAAGCTATATCATATCACTTGTATATGCAAGATGATCCGGTTTGGAAATTCACAGTATCAAGGAACCACAATTCCTAGTATTTCACACCAACGATAAAGGAGTGGTGCCATTATTTGTCATCAAAACACTATCTAGACTTATAGGTGGATATCCAGTATGGTGGAATGCAGACAAATTGATGTTTTTAGAGAAGGAATTAGCACTACGCACATTTGGAGTTTGTTCATTCAATAATACTTACGGTTTGACATATTATGCACTTGGATGTGGAATAGAGAATCCAAGCAAGCTTCGAGCTTATGGAAAACATGAGCTACTTTGTTACAATAAAAACCTAATAGTTTTAAGGCCACACATTGAAGATAGGTCACGGAATGATCTCCCACCAAAAAAGAGAAGATTATGTAATAAAGAAGAGCATTTACATGTGTCTCTTACAATCAACATTTGATATAAGCCAAAACAATATCAGTGGTGAGTAAAACCTACTTCATAAATAGCACATCAGTAGGTATGAAAAAGAATCCTAAAAAACATAGTTGCAACACAAATGTAAAAAAGATACATACTTCCAACATAAGAATAGAAAAAAACCATAGTTTCAACATCAAGTTTGAAATAAGGTGATTTACAAACATCAAGTTTTTAAATCACCATAGTTTCAAAACCATAATTTGAAACATGGTGATTTACAAACATCTATGTTTCTCTTTCAAATCAACATGTACTATGAGAATTATTACTATCATTTGTGGATTGCCTGATGGCACTTCATAAATGGGATAAGCAGTAACCTGAATCATCCTTAATGGCTGCTATGCCATTCTTTATGAGTGACCATACATTTGAGAAGTCTAAAAAAAGATATAATCCATAGTTCCAAAATAATAGTAGCATCCAAAACAAAAGATACAATCCATAGTTCAAATTGTAATAGAATTAAAAATGATACAATGAATAGTTCAAAAACTAGTAGCATCAATAAGACTCATAAAGACCATAGTTCATGTGCAAAATCATAAAATATCCATAGCTCTAACATTAAGCATCCAAGTATGCCTACTCATCTTTGCTTTCCTTTCTTTTAAGAGAGGTAGGCTTAAGGAAATCTTTTAATATAAGCTAATCCTTTTCCATACTAATTGCAATATGGTTTTACTTTGAATAAGTAAGGTTTTGAAGAGTGTCTCTTTAACAAGATGGCACAAAGGAAACATGTCTAACTCCCATTTTGTGTTTCTTTTGTGTCGATATGAGCCACATGGTAGAGGAGCCATCCCTAATCACCCAATCATGACACCTCATTGAAATGTTTTTAATATATTAACCTCAGAGTAGGTGCATAACCCACCTACAATCCAACTTTAGTTTTACCTAAGCATACATAAGTTATATATAATATTGAACTTGCTAAAGGGTCATCTAAACAAGTCACTTGTAAACAAGATGATGGCTAGACATAGTCATGAATGACTATTTATCTAGAAGAACATGGTGTCCCATTTTATCCTCAATGTTGAGGAATGCATCCTTGAAATGTAGTTGTCAAAATAGCTTTGAAAATAGATGATGGCTAGACATATTCATGAATGACTATTTATCTAGAAGAACATGGTGTCCCATTTTATCCTCAATGTTGAGGAATGCATCCTTGAAATGTAGTTGTCAAAATAGCTTTGAAAATAGATGAGGGCATCATAAGCGAGATCATAAGGAACTTGCACTTAATCCTCTCTAATATTGAGGATCATACTAACAACCATGTCTATTGTAATATCACCCCCACTGACATAAGCTTCATGATAAAAATTCAACAAAGTTGTGATCACCAACAAAGTCATCATCATCAACAAAATGTTAAATTTCACAAAAAAAATTATAACCTTTGTAAATGCTACTAGTATGAGTAGGCTACTTGAATTAACCTTGAGGCAAAAAACGTTGTAATTATGCGGCCAAATGTGTATAGATGGGATAAATGTGTGTATGGGAGAGCAAAGAAAGAGATCTCATGAAAAACTAGGAACATAGCCACTGAATCATTTGCAAATAAGAAGACCAAGCTCAAAGCCTCTCAGTCTAAAGCAAAGAACAAGCCAATAAACCCAGCAACAATTGAAAGCTGCTAAAGGTAGTAAAAGAGCATGAGTAACATGGCTTCTCACCCCTAGTTATAAACCCATCCTCCCATGTATGAATTGTATTCAAATCCAACATTGTAGCCCACAGGGCAAGCTGAGATGGATCACTCCATCATATGACTAGGAGTGTAGGTCTAGTGCGTGTTAGGTGATAGATCCTCATCACCTACATTGAGGGGGGGTGTTGAGATAGCAATGTGTGAGGGTGAAAAGTAGAGCAAGGGGGAGAGTATACACATTAGAAAGGAAGAAGAAAGACTAAGGGTCCTAGATGAAAGGTTAATTTATATGGCCACTTGTAAAAGGTGAACTCAATGGTCAAAAAGGTAGTACATGGAGTGTGAGCATTTATTGACACATGGATCACACAAGGGTGCACACGTCTTGTGGATTTGAGCTCCGTGAGGGCTATATAATGATGTATTTGGATCAAGCCTAATGTAATAAATATTATTGAGTTTGTGTCTTGATCATTCTCTGTCATTAGTTGATCTATATCTTAGCATTTTCTTAGTCTTTTATTCGGGCCTTGATCAATTTTGCTAAGCCTCCCTATATCCATGTTTATTAACATCAATTTGTTTTGCACATCTCCTCCTCATACTTCTTTGCAAATCTATCCTACTTTTAAAAACAAAGAGAATTAAAAATCAACCAATGATTGACTATTTCATACACATAAACCCACAAGAAAACATAATACAAGCAAGTTTATACCTTGTAAATAAATTGAGATAAATTTACCATAGGACAATTATACCAAAGTTTGTTTTGTCCTTCCATCTCTTTTATCATCATAAGAGCAAGCAGCTTTGCTTATTATTGGATAAGTACCTCATTAAAGTGCCTTTCAAACATTCTAAAATTTTTCATGAGAAAGATACCATGGACAAGTGTATGATGTACATGGACACGAGTGAGCCTGAAAAGAATAGAAAAGTATGTATTCTCTTGTATTACAATTTGATCGATCTACAAAATGGTCATAGATAAAAGCGTGCTGAAATGTATGTTACCTTTTCACTTTAGCGAGTGCAAACAAATATTTCACCTTCTTGAGATTTTTCAAACTTAAAAAACTGACAATGACATCTATGATTACCATCCCAAACAAGAAACCTTTTAGTGCTCAATATGCTCCACTCAGGATCATCTTGAATCTCTGACTCACATTCATCATTTAAAAGATTCTACACTAGGCCCCACAATGCATGATCATCCTCTGTCACCTCTAGATATGGTTCCCCGAGCCTACTCATCCATGGGCACCAAGAAATCCCCCATGGAAGCACAATAGCACATAGTGTTAAACTTTATGTCAAGCTCATGGATAATGATGGTTTGTATCACCTCTTTGACAAAAAGCCTACAAAGAGAGATCAATAACACAATTTGTAAAACATCTTGCAAAATGTCAAACTTTATCTCTTTACCATACCTATTGGAGAACCACATCTTTGCCTAAGAGACCTACTCCATCATCCTCATTTCCACCCACTAGAGGATCATCTCATATAGCATTAGCCTTACTAATGATTCCGGTTAGCACAGATTACACTTTAAGCCCTTCATTTGCTCTAGAAACATTCCCATCATGATGTGTTGTTGTTCTCAACACTGATACAGTAGAGGATATCTACTTTTGGTACAACTCCCTATACACATAAACATTCATAATATCAAAGAGAGAGAGATAAAAAATAGATAAAAACCTCAACTCTATAACTCTACTTTTGATGTAAGCCAAACCCTAAAACCGACTAGTATATCCACACAATGTAGTTCCACGATCAACTTTCATCTAGATCACCAAGCAAGCACATACACCCACTGCTAGGGCTAGTCTAAATCCACAACCACACAAGGTTGTATCCACACAATGAAATCCCTTAATGACCTTACCAGACTAATTATAGTGTTGTTTTGTAAGGTTTAATAAAGGGGTGGTGCACCACATGCATCTAGATCACCAAGTAAACACATACACCCAAAACTAGGGCTAGTCTAAATCCACAACCACACAAGGTTGGCTCCACACACTAAAGTCCCTTAATGACTTTACCATACTAATTCTAGTGTTTTTTTGTAATATTTAATAAAGGGGTGGTATACTACATGCCCAAGGGAGCAGTTCTAGGGGCACATGCCCAAGGGATCAAGGCTAAGAGTACCATTGTTGGGTTATATATTAAATGATCCCCCTCCTATATATTTTTACCCCTTTTGTGATTTTTTATTGGTTTTCTATTTTTTGTGGTTTTTGGTCTAAAGGTGATTTTATATTAGTAATTAGTTTTATGAATAAGGCCACAACTTATAGGGAAAACAGAACTTTGGAGGAAGAGAAATCTAAAACATATCCTCTACTCCAAAAAATAATATGAGGTGAATTGCCGATTCAACTTGTACAATTCAAGATGTCTACAATCCACGATTCAAGATTACGAACCATGCGATTCACACTTCAAGTGATTCAGATGATATAACTTTTGGGTCAATCCGATGAGGGTACATAGATTAGCGATCAAGATTTTCATCACGATTAAAGTTGTAGGCGATTCACGATTGAAGAAGTGAATCAGGTGTCCCTCAATGACTCTAGCTTTAATGACCACGTTCGGCATAGTTTTCAATGCACCACACCTAGGATTATGTGTATCTCTACATGTCCTTCAATGATTCTCTTTAACAAAAAATGAACCTTTCTATTAATAGCACTTTATGTGTAGAACCTTTCTATTAATAGCACTTTATGTGTAGAACCTTTCTATTAATAGCACTTTATGTGTATCTCTACATGTCCTTCAATGATTCTCTTTACCAAAAAAGAACCTTTCTATTAATAGCACTTTATGTGTATCTCTACATGTCCTTCAATGATTCGCTTTACCAAAAAATGAATCTTTCTATTAATAGCACTTTATGCTCTCTTTATGGCAATTCAAAACATAACATAAAGATTCAGCCCACCCCCCACGAATCATATTCTAATAGCATCAATTAAATGAATTATAGCCTTGTGGCTCTCGCAAAAAATCACCGATTTAACTTGGACGATTCAAGATTTCAAACAATGCATGATTAGGATTATGTTAAGCAAACCCTACCCTAACGTGTCATGAAAAGTTGCCTATCTGCCGAGCTCGACCATAGCTTGAGAGCTCCACCGTAGGAGCTCCTCGTCACCACCGTCCTCCCGCACTCGTTGTCACACCGAGGCAGTTGCTCTAATCCAACAAGTGATGCAAGCTCTCTCGTAAAGATCGTGTGGGATCTCCATGGAAGAGGGTCGCATTGGTTAGCCTAATCACTCAAGAAAGTGAGAGAGAGAGAGAGAGAGAGAGAGAGAGAGAGAGAGAGAGAGAGAGAGAGGAAGCAAGAGGGAACAAGGGATTAGCACTACCCAAACCCTAACCCTAAGCACACCACACATGCTAGATTAGAGTTGCAAGAGAGAGGGAGAGAGAAAACACTCCACTTCTATTGCACAAATGGGAGAATGAGTTACAAACAAGAGAAATTGGATTTTATAGTTCCAAGCCTTTTCCCACTAGGCCGCCCGGGAGGAGTAAGTGACCCAAGGCACCCAAAACATAGTTACAAGGCTTTTCTCTATGGTTTGGCCAACTGATCAAGATCCTCTTGTCTGTCCTTTGAAGCTCAATACTTGGGAGCTTCTTTAGGGCATTTCCCTTATCAAATGACGGGATTTACAATATATAGTGCCGGCGCCCATTATATAAGTGTGTGTACATAGTTGTCATAGGAATGTGTTAACCAATATGTGGTTAACATACTCCCCTTCCTAAAGTCAGTCGTGTCGTCATGATCAGTAAAAGGTTGTCAAGGCACATGAGGAAGTGTCACACTTGCTTGGTTCTCCTGTCTCTCTGAAAATGAGAGGGGGTGGGGGAGTTAGTAAGATGAAAAGAAGTTAGTGGAGTACTGGCGAGATTAAGTATCCAGCTAGCCTGATGGGCTCTTATGAGTTTGCTTTTTTGTATGTGCCCAGTAGTACTCTTTATTTTGTCCGTGATGGGTATCTTGGCTCTCATGGATGTTGAGTCATCAGATTACGATGTTCTCTTTGTTTCTTTTTGTGCTTTGTCTTCTTTTGTCATTAGAGATCTAGGATCTTGTGTTTGATAAGAGTGGTAGACTATGGGGGCAATCCAGACATGTGGAGCCAAAGAAGAAGTTAAGGGTAGGATTAATTAGGCATGAAGCACAGTTATTGGGGTGAAGCGGGGGTGGTGCTTTGTGAAGGAGGCTCCGTTGGGGAAAAGAAATTTGAGCTTTTGAGTGCCCGTGGGTTGGGTGTGGGAAAGGCTATAGGATTTAGTTGAGGAAGAGGCAACTTGCTTGCCCGTTGGTCACCAAACCATCTTCATCAATGGGATAGGTACTAGATTGGTTGGTGTGGTTTGGGTGAACGGTGGAGGGTTAAGCCGTGGGAGCCAAATGACGGAGTTCCCAACGTGGAAGCCTTGGGCATCTAAGAGGCACGTGGGCACCCAACACTGCCAAGTGATGAAGGTCTGTGGTTGGTGAGGCTTCTATCTTTTTTGTCAACGAGGCTTTCAACTATGATGTGGTTGTCGATGCAGAGGAGAGGCTTTTGATTGTGGCTTTGGGAGCCACAGGTGTGTGTTGCCTTCATGGAAGTCTTGTGCTTTGAGCACATTGGTAGGCACCCAACGTTGTTGGCTTCGGTGTGCTTGGGTTGCCTAACCGGCGGTCATGGGTCTTTTGTTGTGGTGGGGGATGAGCACAGGTGGCATTCTTGGGTATCTAAAGGTGAGTGTTGCCTTCATAGTAGCCTTGTGCTCAATAAAATAGGCGGTCGGGGGAACAAGCCAATGTTGAAGCTTTGGCTTAGGGTTAGTTTTTGTTGGCTTTTTGCGCTTGAGTTTTTGGGATGGCCATTTGGGGATCGAGAGTTCTATGCAGCTCTCATAGAATTTTAAGAAGCGACAAGAATATTCTTGGGCACCCACCATTGATTGTCAGAATAAAGATATGAGGTTGGGGTGCTTGCAGTGTGAGTGGTCGAGGTTGTAGAGTTGAGGGGAAATGTCAACAACGAGCCTTGATTGTCATTGGTGGATGGTGGCCGATCGACTAGCTTTGGTGAGGCATGGGGTGTAGGCACAGGGGAGACTACCGGTGATGAGGATGGGGCATGAGGGGGAAGGGCAGTTGGTGTGGCAAGGATGTGTGTATGGTTTCCTCTTGGGGACAAAAGAGGATTGTTGGCCTTTTGCTGTTGATTTCCATGGTGGTCGTTTCTTCATGCCAATTGATTTGGTAGTGAGTGGCATCAATCCACTCTTTTCCAATGATAATCCGACCTTGGAGTGCTCTTGCATCTATAACATGAAATCTACACTCCAACTAGTTATTTCCAATAGATATTTTAGGAATAAAATACCTAAAAATCATTAGACGTATTTTGTGTGATATTTGAATGTAAGTGTCTTCTTTTGTTAGTGTGGGTTTTCCAAGAGTTTTCCACGCCTCCAAGAATATGAGATTGGTGTGGACCATAGGATATATGTGGGCTTGCCACCATTGTAAACCATTTTTGGTCGGGAGTCCAATCCAGATTCTTGGTGCGTTGAGTTCTGGGGGTGAGGAAGACTTACTAGTTATTGTGGGGGGTGAGGGAGTACCCTTTGTGGAAGTAGTTGGTGGGGGCAAAGGATCGAATTCGATGCACTCCCTGACCCAAAGGATCATTGTTACCTTGCCCTGGGGAAGCTTAAGGGTGGCTATGTTGTCAGCGGAGTTAGTTTTACTAGTAGCATTCTAGACCCAGCTTCCTCTGATAGGTGTCATCACCCTCAAAGTAGTGGCCCAGCACATGTACGCGAATTGTGGGTGCGCCTTTGGATTCTAGGTTGCGGTGATGAAGTAAGTTTGGATGATGGGGCTCAGATTCATCCAAGGAATCTGAGGTAGCGCCTTTGGATTCTAGGTTGCGGTGATGAAGTAAGTTTGGATGATGGGGCTCAGATTCATCCAAGGAATCTGAGGTAGCGCCCTCCTCCATAGAAGCCTATAGTTTGCGTTCCATCCAATCTCGAAGGTCATTCCATAAATTTGGACTACCTTTAACAAGGTTCCAATGGGCATTTTGATTTGGGAGGAAAGGAAGGCAGAGAGACTGGCCAGGTCGCATTGATGTAAGAGCTTCTTAAGGGGGATGGGGCTTTGATCATAGGGTGGACCAGCAATAGTATATGGAAGTTCAATTTCGTCCTTATTTGACATGGGTGGAGGTCGAGATTTGGTGGCCGTGGGAGGATAAAACACCTCAGCAAATTTGGTGTGCAAACTTCATAAGTCATTGTCGGACTCTGTGTCACTGCTCGCATCGATGTGAACGTGGGATTCGGGCTTGGCCATTTGTGGAATAGGCATTGGAGGATGAGGAGGTGCATGAGGGGAAAAATCGTCATTTATCAACATCATGTTGGCAAACGGATCTTCCTCAGCCTCCTAGAGCAGGTGTGGGGGCTCCTACCTTACCTGGTGCCGAATTTTAGTTTCAATGGGGGGGGACAGTGCACACTCAAGCATTGGGTCAAAGGTTACAAAAATGTGTGGCGGTTCAAGTTGAGCCTGGTATTTCTCTACCAGTGCTTGGGCCTCCTGAAGATGTTGCTTCTCAAGGATTGCATTGGGATATGTGGCTAGCCGTTTTTCCTATTTGGTGAGTTTTTGATGGGCTGCATGGGGGAGTGGTAGTTCAGCACAATCATTGCTCCCAAAGGAGGAGGATGTGGTCTTTGTTGAGCCAGTGCGGATGCTAACCCGATCTTCACCGTGGTGGCCAATGTGCTGAGAGCGTTGTTTCTTCTGGGATGTGGCCTTCTTTAGCTTGGCTTGCAACCGGGTGACGATATTCAATAAGACAATCGAAAACTTCCCATGTTGAACGCTCAACACATTAAGGGATGGCATGCCTTCGACTATGGAGTGAGAAACTGATTACAAAGGGCAATCCTTGAGGTAACAGTCAATTCCACAACCATGACATTGTGGTGTCACGGGCAGGCGTTTCTTTTGAGGGCATTCAACTACTCCATGGGGTCCATGGCAGAGGAAACGCAGAAGAGGTGGTTTCCCTGTGGGTGCATCTATAGTGTGCACATGTGGTTTAGGTTCCATGTGAGGCACTAGCAAAGGGAGATGAGGTGTTTGGGAGGGGCCTCGGGGTGGATGGAACACGTGGGCTTCACAGGTTTAGCAATGGACGTGGTTGGGATCTTTCCATGAGAAATAGGGTTTGCCTAGAGAGGCAACGATTGGAATGGAAAGGTTGGTACTAGAAAAGGTCGTGGTGGTGGCAATGTGCGTGAGTAGTTAGTGTGGGGTGCTGCCACTAGTAAGGCATGGGGCCGCCGAGAGGAGAGAAATGTAATGTTACAAATGAGCTTTGGGTTGTCATTGGCGCGGTGGTCAATTGAATGGAATAACTTTCTCGCATATTGTCATCGAGAAAGATTTCCCATTTGCAAGCCTGATCAAAGGTGGAGGGATCCTTGACCAACATGTGGTCGTGTAGCCTTGGATTGTGCAACCCCAAGAGGAAATGGTCCATTAAGTGCTTGTCACTCAATTTTTCCCTCTCTTCGCAATACGAATCAAGGTACTTAATGTGAGAGATGTAGTTGCGTAATGTTTCCTCGATTTTTGTTCCAATTAGAACAGTTGGATTATGGGGCTCCATTTGGGCCCGTAGGGTGCAAAGCTAAGAATGAAGGCCTCTCTCACTGCTTTGAAAGCACTTTTTTGCCCAGAGTCCAAGGATTGGAACCATTGCACGGCCTTGCCTTTAAGATTTAGTCCAAGGAGATGGAATTTGATTGCATCGTCAAAAATTTCAAATGCTTAGTAGATTTGGTTGAAGACCTCGATGTGGTATACGGGGTCTCCAACTCTATGGAATTTCGGCAGAAGTTTTAAAATTTTCACCCACATAGATTTTATATTTTTGTGGGTGTAAGTGTTGTGACAATCCCCTTCCTAGAGCTTGTGCTAAGCTCGGAATGTGAAGTTCTGGTGCAAGGGGAGGTGTTGCAAGGGTGGGGGTGGGAATAGATCCATGGTGGATAGAGAAAAAGGTACGTGAGTGTGTGCAGGGCGTCTATCCACGACTGGGTGCATGTATGGAGGGGCCCCACTATATGAGGACTCTTCAAAAATCGTTTCGTCCTCGCAGCCAAACACGTGTGGCGTGGCGACTACATGTGAATGTGCAATTGATGCCAAGGTGCCACCAAATGAAATGGAGGCATTGGGGGCATGCAACCATGACCAAAAGGTGTCCATGGTGTGTGGGGAAGCTTAGAAAAGCTTCAACGAATGCGTGCGCAGACCCGAAATAGGAGTTTTAGCTCACTTTTGTCTTACACGTGAACATACTCTTAAGGTTAAAAGTGGCCTTTTGAGGCATTTTATATGTATAAAACGACCCTACTGAGTCGAGGAGGTAGACCAAAAGCACCTCTTAAGATTTAAAAATTTTTATTTTTTAATTTTTTTAAAAAATAATTTTTTTCGAGAATGGTATGTCCATACACTTAGATTGGTACAATCATACGCTTAGGATGGTACGTCTTTTTTTTTAGAATAGTACGGCTATACGTTTAGGTTGGTACACCCATAGAGCTAAGGTTAGTATGGGCATACCCTTAGGATGGTATGGCCAGTGGGCAAAATTATTTTTTCTTTGTTCTTTTTTTTTTAAATGGTACGACTGTACGCTTAGGTTGGTACGGTCGTATGCTTAGGATGGTACGTCTATGGTTAAGGTTGGTTAGGATAGTACACCCATGGTGGCCAAATAATAATAATTTTTTATTTTTTGGGTTTCATGTGCAATCATACGCTTAGAAGCGTACGCTCGTGGCCTTAGGTGTGAACGGCCGTGGCAAGTGGAAATTTGAATGTGGATTTTGAAATTTGAATTTGAATTTCAAATTTGGAGGGAAGTGAGTGGGAGACAACTAAGATCCCCTCATTAATGCTAGATGGGTAAGAAAGGGCTAAATTTAGAGACTACCTCTAAATTAGTGGATTTAGACTAATGTAGAGACACTCTAACTTAATTAATGATCAATCTTCTTAATTTCACCATTAATCACTCCTTAACCCTCTTTCTTGCCCTCTAATTATGCCTAATTGGTGAGGAGTTTAAGCATAGGGATTTGATAGGTGGATTAGCAATATTAGGCTAATCCAAAGATGTGATTACTCCTAAATAATTTCACTAATTAGATCTCTAATTAACCCACTCAAAAGAGGAAAAATTAGACAAAAGAGACCAAATTAGTGCTAATTCTTGCTAATTAAGGCCTAATGGGAGTGAACTAAACATAGATTTGGGTCAAGGCAAGTGTTTAAAACACTAATGCCACTCTAATTAGTCTAATTATAAACAATTAGGCCTAATTTTTTGGTTTTTTGCTCTCTTTAAGTCTACTAATCACACTAACTAGTAGATTAGTGAAAATTAAGAGATAGTTTATGGTTTTTGGATTTTTTGATGGATTAGTGTTCTATCTAACAATGCTAACCTACCTATGCAAAGGAATTAAGCAAAAGAAACACAATTAAGCTAAAAATTAAGAAAAATGGTCTAGGTTTAAGCAAAACCCTCTTGATTAGGCTCTCTAATCACCCAAATCTCAAGTTTTTTCACTCAAACAAGTAGTAATCCTACTCTAAACACAAAGCTATGCATGAATCACAACAAAAACATCAACAAACCATTGAAAATATCAAAATACATCAAAAAAATCAAAAAACCGCATGCAAAAGAGCTTACCTTGCATCATCCCACTATGGAGGCTCCGTCCTCGAATTCGAATCAAAGATGACGTAGACAAGTAGCGGATTGGTGCTCCCCGACAGCAGCGCCAAAGATGTTAAGAAAACCCTACCCTAATGTGTCATGGGAAGTTGCCTATCCACCACTCAAGAGCTCCACCCATAGCCGCTCATCACCACCATCCTCCTGCACTCATTGTCACACTGAGGCGGTTGCTCTAATCCAACAGGTGATGCAAGCTCTCTCGCAAAAGATCATGTAGGATCTCCGTGGAAGAGGATCATGTTGGTTAGCCTAATCGAGAGAGAGAGAGAGAGAGAGAGAGAGAGAGAGAGAGAGAGATGGAACAAGTGATTAGCACTAATCACTCCCAAACCCTAACCCTAAGCACACCACACATGCTAGATTAGAGTTAAAAGAGAGAGGGAGAGAGAGAACACTCCAATTCTCTTACACAAATGGGAGAATGAGTTACAAACAAGAGAAATTAGCTTTTATAGTTCCAAGCCTTTTTCCACTAGGCTGCCCGGGAGTAAGTGACCCAGGGTGCCCAAAACATAGTTACAAGGCTTTCTCTATGGTTTGGCCAACTGGCCAAGATCCTCTTGTGTCTGTCCTTCAAAGCTCAATACTTGGGAGCATCTTTAGGGCGTTTTCCTCATCAAATGATGGGATCTATAATATATAGTGTCGACGCCCATTACGTAAGTGTGCGGACATAGGTATCGTAGTAGGAATGTGTTAACCAATATGTGGTTAACAAATTACAAATCGTAGGATTCACACTTTAGGCAATTCAAGATTATGGATCGTCAATACAACTTTCAAGTCAATCTATGATTCAAGGTAAGTGATTCATGATTATAGAGGTGAATCACGTGATTCAACTTTCAGCCTGGATGAATAATTTTACTAAACTTGGATCAATGATTTAAGTCTATGATCCAGGATTATGGTTTCTAACATCCACCTAGTCTATCTAGTTTTCACTGCATCGCACACCTAAAATTTTGTGCATTTATTGCATTTCCTTTCTCTCTGTAGGTTCGATGCCAAAAAAATGGACTTTCCATTTATAGGACTTTATGCTCTCCTTATGGTAGTTCAGAACATAATTTAATGATTTAGAGCATCAATTAAATGAATTAGATCCTTGTGGCTCTCACAAAATATCCTAAATAGCATGGAGTCTTGGAATGATTCCCAAATAGATTTAAGTTAGAAGAAGCAAGGAATGGATAAAGACACATACCTTCTACTCTATTGAAGAAAAGGTGAGTTGTAGGTGGTCTTCTGTTGTATGGTCTTCCCCTTTGTTACATTTTAATGCACCGAGTATGGTACTAAAGCCATCAAATTTATCTATTATATCAAAAATCTTTCCCACCATAGTTTCCATGATTCTCAACCTAGCACACACACACACAGTGTTACACAAATAGGGAAGTCCTTTATAGCTCTAGGACTTTACAATGGAGGTGGTTGTCACAATAAAGAACTTTACTCAAGAATCCCTTCACCAAATAGATGAAGCTGTGTGCATATGAATTCTAACCACTCTAGGTAATTTGCTTTTGCCTTGATCTTGAAACTTGTCTTTGAGCCTTTGGCTGATGCAATTTGAGCTTTGGTTTTAGTGTGGAAAAAACTAGGCATTGTAACTAACACATCTCACACACTGGGCCTTCAAAAAAAAAAAGGAGTGTCCTTTATAACTAGAGGACATTACAAGGGAGATTTTCACCTCAAGTTGGATGCACACCAAGGCGATAGATGACTCACACCACACATATTTTTTGTATTTGTTCTTGTTTTAATTCTAGTGCTCACACAAAGAAATGAAACACACACACAAAAGTGATTTGAGGGGCCCTTGATAATGTGAAGGGATTTTACAAAGGGTTTTAATGGAGATATTATCCCACTATTCGAGGAGAGGAAAAAATGGAAAAAGAAATACCCTTGAATTGTGCGCCTATGGCGACATGTTGCTACTGCATAGGAACTACGCTAAGTCGCATTCTTGGTATTGTAGAGAGAGATCCTCCAAGCCGAGTCACCTTCTTGGTACTATAGAGAGAGCTCCTCCAAGCTGAGAACTAAGGCTCACTCAGGCCTTGTGATACACCCCAAGCAATTACGCCCTGCTTGTTTGTGAAGACCCCTTCTGCAAGCAGCACTAGAGCTTTAAGCTACAAAGAGTGCATCCGATTGCTACTGTAGAAGTGCCGGGATGCTATCATGTAAGCTCAAAACAAAGCTCACACTTTCATCTTTATTGTGAGCTACACACAGTAGGGTGGGAGTTGCCTCATGCGATCAAATCTAGAGCAAAAATTGTGCAACCATTGTTGCACAACGAGGAAGCTAGGCTCTTCAAACTAAATGCATAGCACTCACAGAGAGTTAAGCTATTAGCTAGCTTGATATTAAGCTTTCTTGGACAATGATAATAAGCCCTTCTCACATAGAGAACTCATCAAAAATTAGCAAAACGGAGTGCATTTTCTTACAAATATCTTCATGTAAACCTTGAGTAGATTACCTTCAGTACCTCCTTTCTGACCCAAATACAAGGAACTTCTTAACGTCTTGAGAAGTACCTCCTGAATGCAAGGAACTTCTTGACCTCCTCCCTTCACACAATAGAGAGAGCTCAACCATTGAGTATTTGAGCTCTCTCGACCTCCTCCCTTCACACAATAGAGAGAGCTCAACCATTGAGTATTTGAGCTCTCTTGGCCGTCTATTTCAAGCTTCCTATAGCTCACTAGATTGCTGCTTCTTGGAATGGATCTCAGAAAACGCTAGAAGTAAGCTTACACATAACTTCTTCACATAGTATAACCTCACAAGTTATGAAACTTCCCTCCCTTAAACTCATGTGTGCCACCCACACCAATGCAATGAGAAGAAGGTACAAAGAGTGTTGCACAAATCAAGGTTCACATAGAAGCTCACAAAGAGATTTGGTTGTTAGATTTCTTAATGCTTCAAAGTGTGACTCTAAGAAGCAAGAATCGGCCCTCAAATGCAACAAATGCAATAATAAGTTTCTCACAAAGAATACCACTCAATATGAGAATAGAGAATGTACCTATCACCTCCATGAGAATCACACATACACCACAATCACTAAGATGTACCTATCAACTCATGAAGGATTACACTCCCATGGAAAGGAGCTCTGATACCATGTTAAAAGACACGGTGTGAGCTTAATGATTAAATGAATCAAGCAATGGAAAAGATCATCACATAGACAAACTCACACCACTAAAGCAACACGTGCCACCACTTAGATAATGATGAGATGTTACCAATGAGCAATACAATGTACTCAAGGTCACCACAAAGCATCACATAAACACATGCTAATGAAAAATTCAAAGAGGAGAGTATTTCCACAAAGGACAACTTAGTATATTGATCACTAAGCAAGTACACAAAGCATGGTCATTACACTCTCCACTTATCTCTCTAGTTAGCTCTTAAGTGTGAGTAGTACACCCTCTTCATATAGGCTCAGGAGAAGGAGGCACCTAGGGCCCATGAATCTCTCCACCTCCCTTAGATTTCTCACCAGACTCACCTAAAAGGTGATGCCTCAATCATAGGAAAGTATCGACTAGACCTACACTCAGTTACTCTAGTAATGAGCCTTCTAACCTTAGAACAAGACACTCTAAGGTATCACTTCTAACAAAATCTCACTAAGAATGGATGCTGGATCACATATCTTCTAACATTCTCAAGAAGTGGTGACTTTCTTCATAGTAAGCTTGATTTTTCACCGTAATGGCACTATGATCAAGAAACCATGGCAATGGAGCTTCTATGCTATTTTCTTGATTTCATGAGGGTTTTACAATGGCCATACATGCATAGATTAGGTTGTTGAACTGAATCCACACCAAACTAGTGGTTCATTTGGCAGCAGTAATATCTTAGTATTGGCTTGATTGAATGCATTGTGATGAAAAGGGGATTGCATTGAGCTTACTGGATGCATTTTGATGGACATAGCACATGGCACATGTTTATGCCTTATTTGGATGCCTTCCGTGAGATGAAAAGGGGATTGCATTGAGCTTAGTGGATGCATTTTAATGGACATGCACATGCATTTTAATGGACCTAGCACATGCTTATACTTTATTTGGATGCCTTCCATGGATTTCTTGAGCCCATGGTGAGGGGCTTTGTACTAGAACCATTTGGGAAAGCATAAGGCTATTGGATAGCTACATTACATGATCATGTTATGGCTCAAAAGGGGCATCATATGATATATGCCATGATTTTGTATAGCATGATTTCATACATTCAATTGTAAGTGATCTACACTCTCATCCATTTTTAAGCTTTCATTTTATTCTTCCATAAGTAGAAAGCTAGATATGTGGTGAGGGTACCTTGGCAATAAGGAGAAGAGGCCAAGGAGAGTGTGTCTTGAACTCACCGTGCCATGAGTGCCTTGGTAAAGTGGTATGGTAAGGGATTAGATCTTGGTGGGTAAATACATGGCCCAAACTTATGCCCTCGGAATTCAAACTTGGGTACAAGGGTTGGAAGAACTTGGGTAGTACAAGGGTCAGAATTCAAACTTGGGTACAAGGGTTGAAAGAGCTTGGCTAGGACATTAGCAAGCTTCAACACGCTTCATTGATAATCATCTTGTTGGTAATTGAATTTGGAGAAAATAAATGGCACATGACACAAGTTGGTAATTGCATTTGGAGCAAAGCAATGGCACAAGCAAAGTGGAAAAGATTGCAATTGTTTGGTATATGCATATTGCCTATGCTTGGGCATTGTTTGTGGTCAATTTTGGGTTAAGATCTAGTATCAATTGCCCAAATGCCACATCAAAATTTCTTCAAAATTCAATGCCAAATGCTTATCTTGAGTCAATACATGCTATTTGACATTGGTATGATCATTTGTAGTCAAGCTTGATGCATTGGAGACTAGTGGGACAATTTTGACTATGCACACGTAGTGCAAAAAAAGCTTAATTCAATCACAAACAATGCTGGCTCTTTTGAAGGGGTTTGTAGTGTTGGATAGCACTACTAAAGAGCTTTCTAATAAGCATTAGAACTCTTGAATCAGAATTTGCAAAGGCAGTGAACTTTGGCATTTTCCAGCGCATTGATTTTGGGGTAGATTGTACAAAACCTTAGCTCAGTCACATAAATGCCTCAAGCTGATGGAAAAGTGATCATATAGCATGAAAGTACATATCAAGATCTTTCCAACAAGCCCAAGCATGCCCAGTTCGGAAACCGTTTGACTGATCAACTCAAAGCGGTTGACTTGTCCACTAGTCAAATTTGGTCAACAAGGATAGTTGACTTTTCAAATCTATTTTCACACATCCTTGATCTACTCATCAAGGATAGTTGACTTTTCAAATCTATTTTCACACATCCTTGATCTACTCATCAAGAGCATTCCAATGACCCAAAGATCAGGAAAATCTGGGTTCATTTGAGTGGAGTAGTATAAGACAGGCATACGACATAAATCTCAAAACAGAGAGGTACAGCGCACATCCAAAGTGGGATCCAGGGTGGTATACACTTTCTTCTCTCCATTGGGGATGTGACAAACTAAAGATCATCAAATTTAGAGTCTATTTGAGCAAAATATGGCCTATTTGATGTTTTGGCAGTTTTTGACCGCATTGAGTAGAGTGCTAAACCCTAATTTAGTCAAGAGGGTTTAGGGTTGTTTTGAAAGTAATCATTGGGCTTCAATCCTTATCCCATAAGCTTCATGTTATGGCTCACCCTAACCCTCCTTGAAACACATCCAAAAAGAGATTACCTGGAGAACCGCAACTGTCGGGATCTTTCCAATGGCCGAGCTTGTAACCCTTGAGATCTCCAAGCTCTACAATTCCTTGAGAAGCAATTCCACCGCGTCTCCCGCGAGCGTTGTCACACTGCCACGTTGCACTATGGGTCCTCGTCCCTCCTCTCACCTCACTTCACTCACACACACTCACTAGCATGCATTAGGGAGAGAGATTAGCAAGAGAATTAGCAAGAGCAAGACTCAATTGCACAATGGGAGAGTCTCTTGTATTATGAGAGAAATTCACTTATATACATGGCCATAAGTGTTCACACTCACTTAAACTGTGGTCGACCGGGCACTTTAGGCTCATAAGAGGCCTAATGCTATTATAATGACTACTCTCATAATATATCCATGAAGTACAAAACTTAGAACTCATCCTAACTTGCTACCACATGCTCTTAAAGTGGGAATCACCATAAATACTCCGTCACACCATTACAGGCGCCCGTCCAAGTTGTAGCTTTGGACACTATCGCTTCATATCATGAATGTATGACCCTGTGGTGTATCTACCGTGACTCCTTGATGTAAGATAATGGTGGTAGCTCTTGTTAATCCTAGAATTGGATAAACATTCCCCCCTTCCTTGATGACAATCGTGTCCGTCGGTGATCGCGTTGAAGACCTTTGTGTGGGGAGAATAAATAAGCTTTATCGATGGCTTTGATGTTGAATGGCATTCAATGGTCTTTGTTCCTCCGGAGGGAATAAGAAAAGCTAGTTAATGAATGAAGAGGTTAGTGGTGTATTGGGAATTCCTAACGGGGTGAGGGGTTTTTGCGAATGATTGTGTTTTATATTTGTGTGAGTCCTTTTTTTTCTCTTTTTTCTTTTTTTCTCTTTTTTCTTTTTTTCTCTTTTTTTTTTCCTTTTTTTGTTCACTTTGTTTTGGCAATCATAGGCAAGGTTACATGTGATTTTTGTTAGTGGGGACACTAAGAGCTATTAATAATGGGAGAGAAGAGAGAGAAGGATCTGGAGGAAAGTAGACTTAATCATCAGAAGGATCTGGAGGAAAGTAGACTTAATCATCAGAATGAGATGATGATTCTCAGTTCCTCATTTGATTCATTGAAGCGACATTCATCATTTGACGTAATTGGCTTGTGATGATGTCCCTTTGTGTGGCAGGATTCTTGTCAAATGTTGTTGAGTAGGACCTGATCCTGTCTTCTTCTGTCCATGTGCTTTTTATGTTTTTATGCATAGTTAAGTGCTCTTATGAAGTAGATTTACATGAAGTACAAGAATTGAGTCATATAGACTCTTATTGAACTACTCTATGTTGAAGTAGCCACTTGTTGGGGTGAGGATTGAAAGAGTTACGTCGACTTGCGAGGCTAATATAGATATCTTCACTAAGAAGTGAAGATTATTGATTTGTGAAGATGGTGGCGTCATTTGGAGAGGTTTGTAATATGAAGGAAAATTCCAGGCGATGGGTTGTACCATTGACCAGGCTTTCGCCCACCATGGCCCCCCCATCCAAAGAAGTACATGGAAGTTGTCGATGGTGAGGCTTTGGTACAAATGTTCTCCAGTGCATGAGTATGGATATGTACTCATGGAGCAGCTGCTACATTAATTTAGCCAAAAGAATAGTAAAGCAATAAGCTTAACAAATATATAGTGGCTACTATTGCGTGATATGGTTTAATCCGTGATGGGGCTTAAATCATGAAAGTGTAGATTCTTAAGCCGTGAGATGGAACTCCATGAATTGTAATTCCGTGAGATGGAATTTCATGAATTTGCAGGTTTTGACCTCGAGTATTTTCTTGACAAATTGGTAAGCCAATTCCAACGCTTTAACGGTTGTCTTTATGGGCAAAAACCTAGCCATATTTTCAATCTATCCACGACTACCCAAATGGCATCGTGACCCTTGTGCTGGTACGTGGAAGTCCCATAATGAAATCCATGGAAATGCTTTCCCACTTTCGAGATGGAATATCCAAAGGATGTGATAACCCAACATATTTAAGGTGCTCTACCTTATTAATTTGACCCTGACCACATAATTTTGAACAAAATTCTTTATTTTTTACCAAAAAAAGTCCTTCTAACCAAAGCCAAGGTACATTGTATGCCCGAATGTCCTACCGATGGTGCATCATAGCACTCAAATAGGATCCTCAGTTTAATTTCCAGCACATCAGCTATGCAAACCTTATTATTTCGGAATAAAAAACCATTTCGAATAAAAAATTAGTTGGCTTTTCCTTCATTCACCAGGTTTTGATCTACCTCAGAGTTGGGACCCTGATTTTGCCAAATTCTAATATTTTCCAAAGAAAATATATGTACTACATTTTCCCCTGAGTGAATCATACAAGTTAGAAGTAATTTTCATGAAGCTAAGTTCATTAACTTCACCAATTCGACTCAACGCATCAGCAATGAGATTCAAGCTACCTTTCCTATATTTAATCATGAAATCAAAGTCCAACATCAACTCAGCCCATTTAGCCTTTCTACCTTTTAAGTCCGGTTGATCACAAATGTATTGTAAAGACTAATGATCTGTCAAGACCATAAAATGAGACCCGTAGAGATACTGTCTCCATGCCTTTAAAGCATAAATGATCGCGTACAACTCTTTCTCTTGAACTGGGTACCTAGTCTGTGCATCATTGAGTTTCTTACTCTTGAAGGCCATATGCTTCCCATCTTGGAACAAAGCTACGCCTACCGCAAAATCACTAGCATCCATCAATCTCAAAAATGTAAGGCCTGCTAGGATCCGGCAAGGCTAACATAGGAGTATCTCCAATTTTATTTTTCAAAGTATCAAAATTTCCCTGTAGTTTCTCATTATTTTTACCCTCAAGAAGGTTGGTAAATGGCACTGTTAACTTCGAATAATCCTAGATAGATTTTCTAAGAAATACCACGAAACCTAAGAAAGATCTTAACTGCTTGATCATACGCGGAACTAGCCATTCTAAAACCTTTTGGATTTGATCCAAATCTATACTTAAGCCATCTCGAGAGATCTTATGACCCAAGTATAACAATTCCTTTTTGAAAAAATCACACTTAGATAAATTACAATACAGTTTCTTCTTCCATGAGCCTTCCTAGAATCTCTTTACGATGATCCTCATGCTCAGCCAAAGTTTTACTGCATATCAAAATATCATCTAAGAAAACCACTACAAATTTTTCTAATAGATCCTAAAATATATCATTCATCATCTGTTAGAAAGTTGTTGGTGTTTTAGTGAGACCAAAGGGTAACACTAAAAATTCATAATGGCTATAACATGTCCTAAAAGCAATTTTAGGACCATCTTCCTCTGCAATACGGATCTGATGTGATAACCGGTTCGCAAATCAAGCTTTGTGAAATACTTAGCTCCTTGCAACCTATCAATAAGATCATTTGATCTAGGAAATGGATATTTGTTCTTAATTGTAACCTTGTTAAGACGTTTGTAATCAATACACATCCACCAAGTACCTTGATCTTTTCTCTTAACCAAGAGAACTAGTGCACCCCAAGGAGACTTGGTCTAATCTGACCCATCCTCAAGTATTCAACTAGTTGCTTGGCTACCTCATCTTCCTCAATCTGGCTAAGCCGATATAGTTATAGGTTCTACACCCAGCACTAGCTCAATTTTAAGGTCCACCTCTCGTTTAAGAAGAAGTATCAAGAAATACATCCTGAAATTTGCTCTTAATGGAATTTAACACTTTACTTTCCCAAACATCCAAAGAAACAATGTTTACATCAAAATGAACACATGAAGACACTGGATCCATAACTAATTGGAAAAGTTTATAGTTAAAAAGATTTTCCATTAACTTAAGCTCATTAATAAAAGTTTCCTTGGGTACAACAATGTTTCCCTTAAGAGTAACAAGGTTTCCATTGTGATGGAAAGACATCAAATGTTTGACCCAATCAACAAAAAAATCCTTAATTTTTTGAGAAAACCATTCCATCCCTAAAATGATGTCTACATGACCCAAGCTCATGACATGAAAATCAAGTCTATCTGAGAACAGCTAGATGTCTAATGGTAGTTTTGACACCTTCTTGTCCCAAAACTAGACTTGTCCTCCAGCCATCCTGACCTTATACATTGTGAGTACAATATGAATCTGATGTCCATTTATTGATCCATAAACACGAAATAATTCGTTTGGACCAAAAACGTCTTTACTGAAAGTACAATTTGAACATTGGCTTCCTTCAAGATGCATAATATTGACTTCAAAAATTTTACCTTGAAGTTCTGTAATGTGCACAGATTTCTTTGGTATAAACTTCTTCGATGCCGCCTTTTGTCTAGGCGCTGAAGGTGTTGTAGCTCCATTCAAAGGATAGAATTTCTTCATGTGTCCCTTTTCTTTGCATTTGAAACATGTGATATTATCCCTGCTCACAAATTTCTACTTCTTGCTGGTGTTGTCAAAATTTTTTGGTTTTGGTGGGAAAACCAACTTTCTTTTTTGTCCACTATTTGAAAACGTGAATGTGGATTTCTTTTCATTAGATGATAGTTTTGAAGTGTTGGCGCTGACCATAGTCTTATGAAAAACCTAAGCTGCTTGAATAGCACCCTCAGCCATTTTGACCTTGCATTTTTTTACCTCGTACTGATAGTCACGAGCTAGACCATTGATGAAAATCCCACACAAGGTATGATCATCAGATTTGGCTTTAGCTAGCCAATTGTCTAAACTTTTGCACATAATTTTCAAAAGACTAATTTTCCATGTTATTTTTAACAAGCTTAGCAATTATTTCGAATTCATCCTCTGGTTGGACAAATTCTTTTTTGAAAACTTCCTCGAAACTTTGCCAAGTGGTAGGAATGGAATCTTCGTTGAGATCCTTCCACCAAGTTAATAGCTTCCCTTTTAATAACCCATGCGCCATCTGCAGCTTTTCGCATCAGTGAATGGATGAAAGGCAAAGTGTATAGTCCACCTATTGAGCCAAGAATCTACACATTCCCGAGTCTTATTCTTTTTCCCACCACCATACACCTTTAGTGCAAACGACGAGAGTGACTGCTTGGTAGAAGTACGAGGTGCTGCCAAAAGAGCTTTTTGCAAAGTCAAGATCTGCATCTTCAGTGACTTCATCTCGTCATGGCATTTGGCAATAGTTGCCTCTAGACGCTCTGTCAATTCCATAAATTCACACTTTCCAACAGCCTCCTCTTCTTCAACTTGGAATTTAAGATTTTCCCTACCTAAGTTAGGATGATCACTCATCTCATCGACATTATCACTGAGAAGTCAATATGACCCATGGTAATAAGGTTCTTCAAAAATCACAATTCACTCTAACCAACTTTACTTGACCAAAATGATCTAGTAAATCAGTTTGCTAGAACTAATTGCACATAAGAAAAAATGCTTTAATTAGCATTAGGTGGCTAAACAATGGTAAAAAATCATGAAAACACCATTTAAAATCAATCCAAATGGAAATAACTACAAATATGAGGCACACTCACATTAATTATATGCTAATAACCCGCATCTATCTAATGTCAGCACGTAAAAAATGTACTTCAACACCAAATAACCCCCGAAAATATTAAATTCTCAAGGAAAAAGAAATATTATGATTTTTCTCTAATTTTTCTTATTTGTCTAGGGCCTCAAAATTTACTAATTTTGAAATCCATTAAATTCTGTCTTATGGCACTCCAAATCTAAATTTTTCCAAAAAAATTTAGCAATAAAATTTACCAAAATACAATTGATATTTCAAAAATACCAATTTTTAGGATTTTTAAAATAATTTCTAGAATTTTCCTAAGTTTGGTAATTATTTAAAAAAAATACTTGAGAATCCCATCGATCATAAAATTTTTCAATTCCGCCCGACAATTCTCAAATCCAATCAAAATCTCCAATTTTAATGGAATTACTAATTTTTTGGGCAAAAAATAGAACTTTTAAGGAATTCAAACAATCACGGGCGCCCGTACGGACACACCACATGCTGATTGACAAACTCGGATACTCCAAAAATTGGAAATAACCTTTGCATATTTTTTCACAAATTTTTAGAAATTTTTATTGTGCCTCGAACGCATTAGAATACGAACGGACAAAAAAAAAACGAAACCCGAACGGTCACCTCGGAATGCGGACAGCCTAGGGTTGCGTAAAATGAAGAGACAAGCAACTCCAAAATTTGAAAGGTCAAAAAAAAAATTTGGACCCCAAAGGCCAAAGGGCTCAACATGATTTTGTTTTTAAAAAAATCATGAATTTGAAGATTTTTTTTCTTTTTTTTAAAAGCTTTATACAAAGCTTTTAAATTTACAAAGTTCGATTGAGGGAGAAGAAAAAACTTCTCACTTCTCTTTCCCTTGAAGAAAATGCGGGGGCGCAAGCTGCTGCCACTGCCATGAAGTTGAGAGAGAAGTAAAAACTTCTCACTTCTCTTTCCCTTCTCCACCTCATCACCCCCATCCACTCTTCTTCTCAACTTTTCCTCTCTTCTTTGATTAACACAGAGCTTATGGCTTGACTTTGATTATGCACTAATCATGATTATTCACTAATCATGATTTTTAACTAATCAAATCTACCCATATAAGGGGTGTTCACATGCGGGAGAGAGAAAATGAAGAAAAATTCAGATTATAGAGATGGAAAAAATGCCACGCACACGGGAGAGAACCCGATGCATCAACTTGTTGCCCCCTACTAAAATTCAGTAGAAAATCAGTAGAGATTTGATATCATGCCCATGGGAAACCCACAAAAATGCATAAAAAATGCATTTAAACTATAAAAAATACTCTTAAAAATTCCTAAATAATAGGATTATTTCCATAAAATTGTAAAAATTTAGGGAATCCTTTCTACCAAAAAATACCCGTAATAGAATGTGTGGTATTTTGGTAAAAAATTCGTAAAATGCTTATTTTAACCATTAAAAAAATATAGGGTTTCCACTCACGAAATTTTCCCACAACATCGATACGTCCATCCAAGTCGAGAAGCACCGCATTTCGACTGCCATATTGACGTTCCCAATACATAGGCCACCAAAACAAACCAAAAAATAACATTTTTTACTTAGTGAATATTAAAATTTACTTTAAAAATGCTAAATTTTTTGGAATAATGAGAGAAAATTAAGAGGAGAAAAAACATCAAAAATTAACTCTAGAGACCACTCTGATACCATTGTTAAAACCCTAAAGATCTCTCTAGCTAATCACTATGCATAAACATGCATAAACTAGGCATATACGCATCCACCCAACCACCCCCTAGCCCAAGGGTGCACACATAAATACAATGAAGTACCACATACCTAACCTTAGTGTCCCATACCACCAAGAGATATGACTTCATTCCAGCAGCACATAGCTCTAGCATGAAATGGCAAGAGAGTAGATACAATGCTCTACAAAAGAGAACATCCCTTGAGAGTGCCTCATGTCCCCATTATGTAGGAGAGCACTTAAATGACTCTTGACTCTCCATTTCCATGACTTTGCATTTGTTAAAAATGTGGATCTAAGGAGGCTCAAAGCAAGTGATCAAAGACATGATTAAGGAGAATAATAAGGTGATTAAGAAATTAAACAAGGTGTTAACAAAGTGGTATGGTCACAAAATGCCACATAACCTCGTTGCATTAGAGTTGATCCAAGTACATCCTTTTATAGCTCTCATGGAGCTCCCAACTCACAAGATGTGTGCACCCTAGTGCCAACCATGTGTCCATAAATGATCCCAATACATGTGACTCCTTGCACTTTCCACGTGCTACCCTTTTGACCACAAGATGTGTGCACTCTACTGCCAATCATGTGTCCATAAATGCTCCCAATACATGTGCCTCCTTGCACTTTCCTCGTGCTACCCTTTTGACCTGTGACTTCACCATTTACAAATGACCATACAAATCAACCTTTGCCAATGTACCCTTAGTCTATCCTTTTCTAATGTGCATGCTCCTCCCCTTCCTCTACTCATATTGGACCCTCACACAATGCTTTTCTTCCCTCAATGATGTAATAAGGGTCTAACACCTAACACGTATTGACCTAACCTACGCTCCATGGATACTCATATGGTTGGAGTGGTCCGTCTAAATTACTCCATGAGCTACAACGTTGGCTTTGTCTTGACACTTTACACATCGAGAGAGTGGGGTTACAACCAAGGGTTAGAAGCCATGCCATTTCTTTACTAGCACCCTTGGTGCCCTTCATTTGTTGGGCTTATTGGCTTGTTCTCTACCTTGGACTCAGAGGTTTTAGCTTGTTCCTTTTACTTGTGGATGACTCAATGGCTCTTGCCCATTTCTTTCCCAAGACCTCTTTCTTTGCCCTCACACACTTACTCCATGCGTGCTCATTTGGCCACATTTCATCAAATGTTACATTTTTTTTTCAACTCTTGGTCATGAATTTGTCTACTCATATTTGTGGCATTTAAAAAGATTACATATGTTTGGTGAAAACATTTTGTAGATGACAAGTTTGATCTTGATGAAGATCTCACATACAATGCACATATTGTTGATAATGTAAATGCCCACCTCAATGATAAGCATGCCAATAATTCCCATGTTGATGATGACTTTGTTGATGTCATTCTGTGGAAGCCCATGATGATCCATATGATGCTCGAATTAAAATGATCATGGCTATTTCATTTTTATGCATGTGAACACCTCTTATGGAAGGTTCATTTACACCACACATTAGGGATATAACCTCATTACATTAGAGTTGATCCAAGTACATCCTTTTCATAGCTCTCATGGAGCTCCCAACTCAAAAGATGTGTGCACCCTAGCGCCAACCATGTGTCCATAAATGCTCACACTACATGTGCCTCCTTGCACTTTCCATGAGCTACCCTTTTGACCTTTGGCTTCACCTTTTACAAATAACCATACAAATCAACCTTTGCCAATGTACCCTTAGTCTATTCTTTTCTGATGTGCATACTCATCCCCTTGCTCTACTCATGTTGCACCCTCACACATTGCTTTTCTCAATAGCATTGCCTTTCTCTGATTCCCATAGTGCAATGTGTTTCTTCTTGGCTTGTTTAAGTTACGGTTCAAGCTCTTTTATGGTTTCTTTCTTTGACTATAATTTAGCATCATACATCTCAAAGTTTCTCTTGTTATCTCTTTTTTTCTAGATCTTGCATTAACACAATTGACTTGAGCACCTCTACATGCTATGAAAAGCTATTACATAATCCCCAAAGTCCATGTGCACCATCTCCTACATACTTCAGTAGTGTAGTTAGATTGAAAAAGGGGGGAGGAGATTTTGTATTAGGATGATTTGGATACAATCTTCCATCACACCAAATACGTTGGGGAAAGTGGACTTCACATTCATTTAAAACACCACCCATATTTGCTTTATTACTAAGACTACAACCATTTGTTTACTAGAGATCAATGTTCTTCATCCCTGTATTTCTCATGCTTTCCTTTTGTGTCTCTAAGATGTGGTCACATTTATTCTTCTTTTGAATTGGTATATACTCTTTTGGTAAATCAATGTGTAATGGATAGACCAGTTATCTCCATTTCTTCTATTCTCAAACTTCAACGTCACAGTTAGCTTAAGAACTTGTTGTGATGAAGAAAGCGTAGCAGCAATTGAATGAAAATTTAAGGTTGTGTATTGATTCTAGTCTGTTTTTTCATCCCAAATTCGTAATTATAAAGATGGAAGATTTGCATTTCGAATTAGTTAGGGTCACATGTGAAATGAAATTTTGCACCTTCTCTCTCTCTTCATCCACCTAGAACTTTGCAAAAATTTATTTTATATTCAAAGTGAAATATAAAAAATCATGTATTTTATATTGAAAATGACATCTTTTTTAACTTTTCCACCCAAAAATTGTGATGATGTGGAACTTCTTACAAGGCCCCAAAATGACCTCCAAATTCCCCTAATGAAATCGAGTTGGAGAGAAGAATAAGCCACTTGTCGATTCAAGGAAGGGATGTGCCCCTAGTTTCTTTGCAACAAGGAAGTGTCATGATGACATGCACACAAAATCATAGGTGGTGGTTTTGTAATACGGATTGTACGCACACTTGGAAAGTTGACAAAAACATTTTCATAGTGCTAGACATTCCACAAAGTTAGCATGTTTTAAAAGGCACAATCTTACATAGGAAGAGGTGAATAATTTGAATTTGGCTAGGTTCAAATTGGAGACCATCCCACCCCCCCACTGTGGGTATTTTACGTGAAGCAACTAGTTCAACGGTACCATAGAAGTTCAGTTTGCCAATGCAAAATTTTCCACGTACCCATTATAGGTCAAAGGTGTCCAAGGTAACACAACAAAGAATCAAGCATGCTATGGATATGGATGCAAGTGTCAAAATGGAGAAGGTAGTTAAGAAAGGTGTGCATGAAAGTATGGTGTAGAAAGTGGTGTCAGTATGAGATTCAAGTTTGTGAAAGACAAGCATGCTCACGTCAACATTTGTAGGGTGTCCAAAAACTAGAAACCAACCATATGTTACATGTAAACATTTATACTTTGTATTCTGAGTGTTTTTATATTGGATGGCCAAGTGCATATGTACATTCAATAGCCTATATTGAGATATTCAAAATTATCTTCTGCATTGATAGAGCCTAGGTCCTACCCTTAGGCTTCTTGGACAACAACATTTTTGTAACTCCCATGTGGCTTCAAGTTATGGCCTTATACACATACTTCTTTTTCTTCTGCATTGATAGAGCCTAGGTCCTACCCTTAGGCTTCTTGGACAATAACATTTTTGTAACTCCCATGTGGCTTCAAGTTATGGCCTTATACACATACTTCTTTTTCTTTCCTACAGAAATGCTCATCATAGGCTTCTTGTACTAAAGCCATTTTTGTAACTCCCATGTGGCTTCAAGTTATGGCCTTATACACATACTTCTTTTTCTTTCCTACAGAAATGCTCATCATAGGCTTCTTGTACTAAAGCCGTTTTTGTAACTTCCATAGTCATGAATGCATTCTTTTCAATTTAAGTTAAGCTTCATGTACAAAAAGCCCTTTTTGCAACTTTCATAGACACAAATGCATCCGTTTCGATACAAGTTAGCAAAAAGCCCATTTTGTAATTTCAGTCCTATATTTAAGATGGTCTTATGTGAATAAAATCAATGTGCTCATGTATATTTAAAAGGGTATGGTATAGAAGCTTATGAACATGGGAAAGTTTGTGTTCTAGAAGCTCACCCTTTATATTGTCTTAGTGTAGAAGCTCATCTATGGCCACAATGCTTGCCTCAATAAGCTTACTCACCAAAAAACTTCTGCCCAAGGATCTCAATTAAGAGAAAATACACAAGCCAAGGGACTCTTTGTATTGGATAGATAATAAAATTCACTTAAATGAGCTATAAAAGTAGAGGAAACCATTTTTATTAAGTGGTTAACAAAAACTAATAATATAGCATATATTTGACACGATAAACACTCGTCAAGGTTCAAACTAGATATGAATGACATTCAAGTAAACAGCATGCTATTTGTATCCATATATGTTGGATGCATTATGAAATCCATAGAAACTTATTATCCTCAATGGATAGCAAAAATACAAGTTGAGGTAGAGCCTATGTTTTGAAGCAATGCTATTAGGTGGATAACAAATACTAATAATATAGCATAAATTAAACACCATCATTAATTAAAGTTCAAATTAGATATGAATGACATTTAAGCAAAAATTTCTAGACAATCAGTACATAGTTTGCTACCATCATAATGTAATGAAGCGTGGACACATGGGAAGTGTACATAGTAGGCCAAGGGCCAAGCACAAGTTGGAATAGGCCAAGAGGCTTATGGGTAAAAGACCAAGGAGGGTGGACAATAATAAGTGTGTGTGAAAAGGAGCCATGGTATATAGGCCAATGGGAAATTACTAATCACAATTAACTCATACTAATCAAGATTACAAGCTATCAAGCTTTCATGGCAACCTTGCCCTTCTATTTGCCCATGGATGGTGCTCCTACACCCATGTTGTAACTCCATGCTTTGAGTGGCCAACCCTAATCGTTTAATCTACTTTCTAAAGGCTTAATTTAATTATTTCACTTAGGCTAAGGAGAGAACAAATTAATCTCTTCATTAAATATGTCTTTGTAATGAAAAGAAAAAACCATTTATATTTTACTACAACATAAAAAAGGTGTAGTGTATTTTGCAAGGTGACATTTGTTATAACTAACAAAATTTTGTCTTAGGCTTAAAATGGACAAATACTTAATCATCAAATATAAAATTTGGTTTCTTTTTTTTAGTACTCATCCTATTTTTTACTCAAGTCTTTGGGAATTTCTCACTAGGTGACATGCACAAATACCTACTAGATTGAAAACTGTGTTACAAGAATAAGAAACTTTAATTGATTCAAGTAAAAGAAATAAGTAGGATACCTTGGTTGTCGTAAGAGTTTCTACAAGCATGCAATAACATTTTACTAATGGATACTTTATAAAGTCCTAAAGGACATTGTTGTGTCTAAATATTCTTTGCAACTCTTCATTCCAAATGTCATGTCAATTGTAACCAATGAGCTTGTGAACAAAATTAGGATCCAAAAAATTCATGTTCATGTCAAAACATCTTAGGCAAAAATCTTGCTTGCTTAAACTTAAGTATTCACGGGTATATTTCACAAAGAAGATTTTTGATTAATATTATTTTTTTATAATCACAATGAAAGACCATGGAAAGAAGGTTTGTAATTAATAAAGATTATGGCAAATTAATAGTATTTGACAATCATAATGAAAGCACTGTATTTAAAAGTTATTCTTCTTGCAAGAGGAATAATGTTGACATATGGCTTTTGAACAATGTCGACATATGCGTAATCTTGCTTGCTTAAACTTAAGTATTCATGGGTATATTTCACAAAGAAGGTTTTTGATTAATATTATTTTTTTAGAATCACAATGAAGGACCATGGAAAGAAGGTTTTTGATTAATATTATTTTTTTATAATCACAATGAAATACCATGGAAAGAAGGTTTGTAATTAATAAAGATTATGGCAAATTAATAGTATTTGACAATCATAATGAAAGCACTATATTTAAAAGTTATTCTTCTTGCAAGAGGAATAATGTTGACATATGGCTTTTGAACAATGTCGACATCTGCATATCGTGTGCCACACACTCGAATATCAAATAGAAAATTGCAATTTTGATTTGTGAATGCCTTTCAAGGGGAGAAAAGGCATGTTGTTTAGTGAGCAATAGGACAAAGGTGAGTCGTTTTCGTAACAATGAATGAAGAATAATAAGATGTCCCACACTAAGGGGACTTTGAAGGAAGGAAAGGAGGCTCGAGAAGTCCCAATTGTGGTTATGCTTCATTACATGTCAACGTCCTCTCAAATTTCAATCTCTAAAAAAGTGTAAGTGACCCCTTCGTATTTATTTTTATTTCATCTTTGTAGCTAATACCTTTTGATTATTGTTGGAAGCTCCACCCAATTGTCCACATTCATTGCATTTCTAACCTTGGGAGGCCAACAATGAAACTACTCCCATGTTCATGAGTTAGTTTGCCAGCTCGACAATGTAAGTCAAAGCACTTTATGCAACGTGCAAAGAATTAATGGCCAAGAAGGCGATCCAACACGGTCATGCTAATAGCTTCCACTCTTTGTTGCACATCGTGTGATGGATGTTAGACCATGGCTTGTAAGTTATAATTTGCAAAGTCCAGGAGGTGCACACTCATTTACAAGCGAATATAAAGAGATTACACTTACCTTCTAGCATTAAAGTAGCAAGGGTCTTCAATTGATTTACTACAAATAAGGGCGTTTTATCCATTTGTGTGAGCTTCTTGAAACCATATCAAAAGTTAACTAAACCCAACCTCAACAAGGGAGCCAAAATTGGGGCGCCGACCAATATGATGGTTTTTACACTAGCTAAAGATGGAAATCTTGCTTGTAAACTTGATGTGCTTGTAAGTTGTAATTTGTAAAGTGTAAGAGGTGCACACTCATTAGAAGTGAATAAAAAGAGATTACACTTACCTTCTAGCCAAAACATGTGTTTAAAGTACTCATTTGACTTTTTGTGGAAATCTTGAGTATACAGTTGATCTGCAAGTGATGCGCTTGGGCTTATTTGTTGCTCTAAGTGGATGGAGTGGTAATCATTGAGGACTTCTATTTGTTCCATTTGTAGTAGGTTTTTGTAAGGCTGCTAATAAGAGCCCCTTCATACACTTCCAGTGTCCACCGGACAAATTTTGTTGTCAGCGTGGCAAGCTCTAGTTGGTTGCATTATCAAGTGGTCTGTTCATGGCCCGTCATTTAGTCTTGGTCATGAACCAAAAGACTCTAGAGCATGTTGTCGAAGTCATGAGACCAATTCGAGTTGGTTGTGCTTGCCAACTCATCTAACTAGTGGAGCCATGAGGAATTTCTGGTTTTGTAAACAAAAGCCTTCTTGTAGCTGAAGTGGCAGCAGTTGGCTATAGTTCGTGGAAAGAGAACCTAAGAGTTTTGCAATGGTGGTGTTCTAGAAGCGTACACGGCTTCTACTATTGATAATGTGAAACGGCCTTTGAATTCTTGACTAGCTTCTCACGAGCCCGCCCGTAGAGCAATATAAAACGAACAAAACGGTCGCGTCGTTAGAGCTCAATGTTTCACCTTTTCTTAGGGTTTTGAATTGGTTAGCCATTAAGGGTTTCTGCGTCAAACTCTCGATCATCTCTGTCTCCTTTTATGTGTTTTCAGAGCATCTTCTCTCGCTGCACACCGTTTTCTAGGTTTAGGGCTCCATTTTTTGGTAGGAGAGGAGCCTCCTCGCGTCTCTCTAGCGCCGTAGCCACCATGGTAGCGAACGATAAGAAGCTTGAAACCCCTTTGTGCATCATTGGGTCAGGGCCGGCCGCTCATACGGCGGCCATCTACGCTTCCCGGGCGGAGCTGTGCCCGATTCTCTTCGAAGGATGGATGGCAAACGGCATAGCCGCGGGCGGGCAGCTCACCACCACCACGGAAGTGGAGAACTTCCCCGGCTTTCCAGATGGCATATCAGGGCTTGACCTTACAGAAAAGTTTAGGCAGCAGAGCGTGAGGTTCGGCACCAAAATCTTCTCGGAGACGGTGGAGAGAGTAGATCTGTCCAAGCGGCCCTTCAAGATCTACACCGAAGAGAGGGAGGTCGAGGCTGAAACTGTGCTCATCGCCACAGGGGCTGTTGCAAAGAGGTTGGAATTTAAGGGCGCAGGTGAGGGAGATGATGGTTTCTGGAATAAGGGCATCTCTGCCTGTGCAGTCTGCGATGGTGCCGCCCCCATTTTCAGAAACAAACCCTTGGCTGTCATCGGAGGCGGTGACTCCGCCATGGAGGAAGCCACTTTTCTCACCAAATTTGGCTCCACAGTGTACATCGTCCACAGAAGGGATGCCTTCCGAGCCAGCAAAATCATGCAAAAGAGGGTCGCAGAAAACCCTAAAATTCAAGTCCTCTGGAATTCTGTAGTCACAGAGGCCGTGGGTAATGCAAAAGGTTTACTTGGCGGCATTAAAGTGAAGAACGTGCTGACTGGAGAGAGCACGCTTGTGGATGTCTCTGGACTTTTCTTTGCTATCGGGCACGAGCCAGCCACGAAGTTTTTGGATGGACAGGTGGAGACAGATGCAGAGGGGTATGTAGTGACCAAACCTGGCACTACACAGACCAGTGTCCCAGGGGTATTTGCAGCAGGGGATGTGCAAGACAAGAAATGGCGACAGGCGATAACATCGGCTGGCACAGGTAAGTGATAAATCATCATGTGTTTCTCCTGTGAATGAGCTTCAAATTTTAGCTTTCTGAGATGATTTGCAGATGATGTAGCAATTTCTTTTCTCATGAGATTATCTTAGTTTTAGCTATTGTTTAATGGCATTGCTCTTGAAGTGAGAATTGCCCAACTTTTAAGTTTAGGTGTTGTGGTCGCACATTTTCATCTGCAAGCTCCTATCTTAGTAAGAAGTACTTTCACTCAAGAAAGGTTTCTTAGCATTGAACCCCATACTCTTCAAAAAAAAAAGTTTGAAGAACTACCCAAAAATTTGCCATATTGTCATGTCAAATTTTGCTATGACAGATTTTGGGCTAAAAGTTAATGTTCTTCGCAAGTTGGTGATTAGGCCTGCATAATGCTCCGACAGGGGTTGCAGTTGAATGGTAGAGATGGGAGGAGCTCCTCAACTGTGTGCCATCGTAAGGGTGTTGAATTTGTGAATGGAAATGTGACATTCCATCTGCCCAATAACAGTTTCTAAGAGAGAGGTGGGGCACATTGTCCCTTTCTAGATTAGGGGTCACAGCATTGGCTGATTCTCTACAAAACCCTAACTCTAGCCCTGACAGTGAGAACCCTAGCATGACACATGCATCCAAGGACTTGTCACTGAGAATGATGCATGTAAAATGGGGGAAGTTTTGGGCCTATGTTTTACCTCCACTCAGTTTTTGCATTCAACCCAACCAGCAGTATTACTCTCCAGCGGCCAACTTGGGCATTGTTTAGCCTTCATATGTCCTCGTACACATTTGATAGCCATGGATATGTTTGAAAAGACTGCTACATTGCAGCCTTGCTCGTTGAAGTTTGTGAGGCATAAACACTCGCAAATTCATACAGCTCACCAGCAATCATACATTGCACAACAATCCATCTGCCATTGGGATCATTGTAGGTTGAAGTTCATGCCTAACCATGATAAGAGTACCAGAAAAAGCTGGCTTTCTCGCACAGAAGATTTGATAACTAGAGAACCCCATGTCTACCAGCAAAAGCATGCTGGTTATGCTCTTGCAAACAAACTATATGTGGTTGCATAGTATTTACATAAGGCCAAAGGAGCCCCCATTTATTTGCATCATAGAGGCCCTGCACATTATATGTAAAGCATTTGATTGGTATATACATGTTTATAGCAAGTGTACGCAAAACACGCTACCCTTCAACTTGCATGGTTGCATGGCTGCTTGCATCACTATGCAATATACAATGTGGAATATCATCATGAACATTGCTTGCATGTAAAAGAGTGTCAGTGTCAAACAGATACATTAGTATTTGTTGCAGTGTGTGCAAACAAGGGGTTACTCCTCACAACAACTGCAATCCACATTTTGCCCACTCTTGTATCATTACTCGAGATATCAGGCACCCCAGAAGTTTGCCCCGTTTTGCAGAGGTTCCTTCTGTCCAATTACGAGACACGATAGGTCTTTGTCTCAGAGGGAAAATTTTCTTAGGTGTTTGCCATGCATTTGGCTCCTGTTTTTCCTTTTCTTTTCCTTTTATAGTAGGAGGGCTTGCTATGCTGATTTTTGCTTTTCCCTTATCTAGGTTGAGATTTGGGGCTTGGGCCACATTTTTCCCCTTTTGTTGTTGTACGGACATAAGAGGAACAACTTCTCAAGGAGACATTGCCACTATTGTGGCTACAAGAGTACCGATGGCCATTTTGATGCCATGTGTCCAAGCTTTTTGCATGTAAAAATAGAGCCAACAAAGTTTTCCCATTTGAGCTTGAAGAAAGCTTCCAGTGTCTGAAGTCTTGGCAGTTCAACATCCAAGGTCACTCGAGTTGGAGTTTGTAGCATACGTGAGGCTAGGACCGTGTGAAACAACGAGGCCTTCTTTAAACCTGAGTTTAGTAGTCAGTCTAGCAATCCTTTGAACAACATACATGAATTGAAAGATGATATCGAGATGACACCAGATGGAGTCCCAAATTACCCACTGAAGGCCTCCCCTGCAAGCAAGAGTATTTGCTTTATTTCTTTTGGAGAACTGAATACAAGTTGAATTGTGTCCACAAGACTAAGCCAAGCGCAAGAACAAAGCGACTAAACGTTGGCTAGAATTGTGCATAAGCTGTAGGCGACTGAGAAGCTATCTTCGAAGAGAATACTGCAGTCCACGACTAAGTTGGTGTGCTGAGACTTCCTGAAGAGACTGAGCTTTTGATGCATTTGGCTTGAGAGCACAGAGAATGCTGAAAGTATACAAAGACTAGATGCCTAAGCACACATGCTTAACTGTTTGCTTGAGAACTTGATTTGTATTTGATGATTTTATGGACTGAGGCTGCTTGCCTTTTTATACGCCCATAAGAATGCTGGTCGGTTGGCTTAAAGGTTGTTGGCCTGTTCATTATTTGCCACGATTGGTTTTATAGCATTAAATTTTGGTCTTTGCGTCGTGGGCTTTCTGGTTATTGGCTGACTGTAGTTGGCCTTGGCTGCTTGTTGTTTGGCCTGGCTGATTGCTGTTTGGTTTGGCCGACAGCTGGCTAGGCTTGGCCGACTGCTGCCCAAGTTCTCACAAGGGTTGCCAACTGGGTCTACAAGATGGCTAATGGTAATTAACACCCATAGCAAGGCTGTTCCTTTCCTTGGGCTGGATGAATGGGTTTACAATGAGATCTAAATAGATCTATGATGTTGTCCTAGATGAAGATCCGTCTCTGGATGAGATGGATGGGCTGAATGCTGAAGATGAGGATTGTTCCTTGCTCCAATGCTGAGGTCCACCCTTCGATGCCAGCTTCCCTCTATGTAGGAGATAGGAATGATGACTTATATGCTGAATATGCTGCCTATGGTACTGAATATGCTGATTTGATGACTATATGCTGGCTGAACTGCTGTCCCACTGACTTTCCCTTGTCTCCTAGGAAGGAATCGCTGAAGGGAATGCTTGGAACTGATGCGATGCTATGTGTATGCTGAAACGCTGATGAACTAATGCTAAACTGATGAACAGATGACGAACTGATGCTATCCTTGTTGCCTAAGAAGGAAATGCTGAGGAGAGGATGATCAATGCGTTGCTGAACTGAGATCTGATGGACTGAATGGATGCGCTTCTTATATGTATGTGGGAATGATGCTGGTCGGCCAGCCTTGCTGCTGTCAGCCAGCTCCTGGATGCTCGCGACTTGCCACAAATACCCTGAAGGCTGTCGGCTAGTCATAAAATGCTTTCGGTTGGTCATCATGTGCTGTAGGCTGGTGCTAACAACCCCGATCTGATGCAAATGAATGACTTACATGCGTATGAAGACTAAGGTGTTGATGTTGGTGCTGAAACAGCCCCATATATATGCTAATGCTGATATATGCCTGAACAATACTTAGATGTCCTGATTAATGCTTGATGATGCCATGCCACTTGTACACCTGATGGGTGTGCACGTGACATTCCCCTCTGCTAAACTGTTGCTAGGTGGTATACCTGGCAACCTTTCGACTCCTCTGGTGATCCTTCTCCACTGAAACCACTACCCCCTTCTGACTTCTTCTGTCGGGATTGAGGTCGACTTTAGGAGTTGAATCCTTTGAGCCATAGACTTGTCTACTGGGGGAACGCAAATGCTGCTAAAACTGCTTGGAAATACTTGAGTTACCCCTGATCTGTGGAATCCTTTCACCTACCATCTCCGTCGTTCCTGAAACTCTGAACCTCCTGAGGCGATGTTGGAGCCAAACTTTCGTCTTCTTCTCTGGAAGAGAACCCCTTGCTGCTGCCAGTTGAAGCCCAAAACTTTATGTACTCCTTTGATGATGGATGTCATTCTTCCCCAAAGAACTCATGGGTAAACATGTATGCCTTGCAGATGCAAGACTGACGGCTAAGATGTCTGCTATGCAAGCTATGTGCAACCCTATATGCTGTGCAAGAATGCAGATGGATGGATTGCTAATGCATGCCTAAGGGAAAATCCCTAAGGATGGCCTGCAAGATTTTAAAAATTGGGTGTAACTGGGCAGAAGCGATTAACATGATGTCTGACCGAATGACTAATGGAATGAAAATGATCTAAGGCTGGTTACCTTGTAATGCTCTGATACCAATGTGACATGTGAGGGATTGACCACAACCTTAGGCTAACTAAACTTCACTTAATGATGCTTAAGAGATAGATAGATAGTGTCAATGCAATGCAATGCAGCTATATTAGATGAATGGGTTTACAATGAGATAGACAGATAGTGTCAATGCAATGCAGCTATATTAGATGAATGGGTTTACAATGAGATAGACAGATAGTGTCAATGCAATGCAGCTATATTAGATGAATGGGTTTACAATGAGATCTAAATAGACCTATGATGCTCTCCTAGATGAAGATCCTTCTATGGATGAGATGGATGGGCTGAATGCTGAAGATGAGGACTGTTCCTTGCTCCAATGCTGAGGTCCACTCCTCGATGCCGGCTTCCCTCTATGGAGGAGATAGGAATGATGACTTATATGCTGAATATGCTGCCTATGGTACTGAATATGCTGATTTGATGACTATATGCTGGAAAAACTGCTGTCCCACTGACTTTCCCTTGTCTCTTGGGAAGGAAACGTTGAAGGGACTGCGTGGAACTGATGTGATGCTATCTGTATGTTGAAACGCTGATGAATTGATGCTGAACTGATGAACAGATGACGAACTGCCTAAGAAGGAAACGCTGAGGAGAGGATGATCAATGCGTTGTTGAACTGAGATCTGATGGACTGAATGGATGCGCTTCTTATATATATGTGGGAATGATGCTGGTCGGCCAGCCTTGCTGCTGTTGGCCAGCTCCTGGATGCTCACAACTTGCCATAAATGCCCTGAAGGCTGTTGGCTGGTCATAAAAATGTTGTCGGCTGGTCATCATGTGCTGTCGGCTGGTGCTAACAACCCCGACATGTTGCAAATGAATGCCTTACATGCACATGAAGACTAGGTGTTGATGTTGGTGTTGAAACAGCTCCATATACATGCTTATGCCTGAATAATACCTAGATGTCCTAATTAATGCTTGATGATGCCATGCCACTTGTACACCTGATGGGTGTGCACGTGACACCACTGTGCACTTGGCATTGTCTGAATCCAGCGTAATACGTGATGGTCATTGCGAACCTCAAAGTCACGGCCATAAAGGAAATGTTTCCAATGTTTCAAAGCTTGAATAACTACGAGGAGTTCTTGATTGTAGACCTAGTAATTCTTTTTTGCGCAATAACTTACGAGACATGTAAGCTACTGGATGGCCATTCTGTTGTAATACACCTCCAATTGCGATGTTACTCGCATCGGTGATCACTTGGAACGGCTCGTCCCATGAGGCAAGCGGTAGACAAGGTGCTTCTGACAAAGCTACCTTGAGGTTCTTGAATGCCTCCAATGCTTGTGGAGTCATGCGAATCCGTTGCCTTTTAGTCTTCACACCCTTTAGTAGATCGGTGAGATCCGTCGACAGGTCAGAAAACTTGTATGTGTGGGTGGAGTATGCCTGGCATATACCTGATGTCATAAGCAGTCTGTGGTACTCCCTAATTGACAATCTCGGCCACCTTGGCCGGATCAAGTCGAATGTCTTCTGCACTAATTGTATATTCAAGGTAATGAACCTCGAAAAAATAAAATTCCGACTTCTCATTGACGTAGAGCTCGTTGCTTTCCAGCAACTTCAGGACTTTCTCCACATCAATGTCATGCTGCTCAACTGGAGTTGAAAATACCAATTTGTTGTCCAGAGATATGAACACACTTTCCAATCAATTCTCGGAACACCTGCATCATCATGCGGTTGAATGTGGCTAGGGCGTTCGTCAAGCCAAAAGGCATGACCACAAATTCATAGTGGGTCCGTTCTGTACGGAAGGCTGTCTTGGGGATATTCCCCTCAACAATCCTCACCTGGTGGTACCCACTCTTCAAACCGAGCTTTGAGAACACCCTTCTCGAGAATATAGTCTATTCGAGGCATTGGGAATCTACTCTTGATAGTCAGCTTATTGAGTGCACGATAATCAACACAATCGAGAAGACCCTTCCTTCTTGACAAACAGGATCGATGCTACAAATGGCGACACTGGGATGGATGAAGCTAGATTGCAATAATTCTTGGAGTTGACAGTCCAACTTTGATTCCATTGCCTTGGAAAGGTGATATGGAAACTTGCTCGGGGGTTCCGAGCCTGGGAGGAGGTCGATCTTGTGGTCCTCCGGTCTGGACAGGGGGAGCTGGGAGAGAGATTGTCCCGAAGAAAAATCTTCTAGAACTTTTCATGGAGCCAAATTCTTCTCGGAGGCATTGGCCACCATGTGGGCAGTCTCGATGTAAATCGTCGCACAATGTGCGTCTTTCCTGATTGCTAGTTTAGCTTGCAAGTGGCTTATGAGCAGAAAGTTCGGGATTCCTAGCTCACACTTAATGGTCACTGGGGGCGTTGGACACATTCCGGCTAATCTGGAAAGTGTGCTTGTCCCACTTGACATTAGGAAGGAACTTGTGAAACCAATGAATGCCCAAGATTATCTCTATTCCTACAAGAGGGGGAACCATAAAATCACGCACGAACTCTGTGCCCTGAATGACTAATTTAGCACCTAGAGCTTCAAACTTGATGCTCGTCGTCATGCCTATGCTAAAACCCTCAACTTGCTTGTCCACCGATGTCATGTGCACAGTGCGTATCTACCGTGTGCTACACGCATGCACGACTAGTTTCGAGGCTTGGGGAAGCTTGGAACTAGGCAGGCTGATTGACGAGCTGAGTTAGGGATAAACTAACGGGTGGGCACCCAAGTATGGACGGGCGGGCGGCCAAGTGTGGACGCTCGATGACCGGCCAAGAACCTATAAAAGGGTGGCCAAGGTTAGTTATTGTATTATAGAGAGTCTTGCGAGTTTGTGAGAGCTCTATGGTCTTGGAGCCTCGATCTAGTGGAGACGTGCACCTGCTTTACGCAGCCGAGGCCGGCAACAGTCTCGAGGCCCGCAAGGGCAGCTTCATGGCGGTATGGGACGTCGCGAGGAGGAGATTGGTCGGTACGTCAACCTAGTTAGCTCAGCTCGTGGCTCGGTGGGGACAGCCAAGACTGTGGGCTTGCCCACGGTTGTCATGGTTGGGAGGTGAGTCAGGCCTGCACCCCCTTGTTTGTTTGTTGTTCGTTTGTTTGTAGGATTCGAGTTTCGAACCAAGATCGATCACGAGGGGATCCGTGGGGATTTGACAGTGGTATCAGAGCATACCTCGTGAACGAGCAAGTCGGTAGGTAGAGAAGAAGAGGTCGAAGAACGGTATGTGTTAAAAAGCTTGCTGTTTTTTCTGTACATACTGCAGATTTCAAAATAGTATGTGTTTTTCTTCATCAAAGACACCCATGTTGATGGGAGATGGTAGGTTTAGAAGGGTCGCTTGCTTTGCAAGGAAGAAGAGTCTTGTTTGTGCAGTCGCATGAGAGAAAACAGAAAAAAGAAAAAAAAAGCAAGTTTGCTTTTCGTTGAACGCATAAGCGAGAGAGCACGTGTGAGACGGAGGCACTGGCGGCTGGCAGGTTGTGCGCTGGCAAGATTTGCAGGCGATGGCTACCGGCAGCTGAAGGCGCCTAAGGCTAGCGCAGCCAGCCCAGGCGGCGCCTAGGCCAAGCGGGCAGGCGCCCAGGCCACGCACAGCAGGTCGGCACCCAGGCACACGTGGACTGGTGGCCACGCTTATGTAGGGTTGTCGCAGGCACAAGATGGCGAGAGCGCAGGTAGTCAACATCCGTCAGTAGCCGTGCAAGCGCCGGCAGGAAAGCTAGCGCTGGCAGCACATCAGGCGACGGCACGTTTGGTGACGACAACAGCGCCGGTAGCTAATCCAAGAGGGATGAGAAAAAAAAAAGAAAAAATAAGGAAAGCACTCGTTTTTGGGCTTTCGTTTTTTTTAATTTTTTAAAGGTTAAAAAAAAACCCCCTCTCCAAGGTTTTCAAGGTGTTTATTTTTTTTAAGAAAATAGAATATATATATATATATATATATATATATATATATATATATATATATATTCAAAGAAAAAAAACACAAAAGAAAAAACCAAGCATAGCTTTTGGGGGCTTTTAGTTTTTTTTTGGGAAACCTTTATAAATCCCCTCAAGTGGGCTTCTTGCCACACATCTCTCAAGTTCTCAAGCTCTCAAGTTCGCTCGCACTTCTGTTGTGCAAAGATCGAATTTTCTCTCCACGTACCCTCTTCACGATGTCGACCCAAGAATCGGAGTTGGAGCCCCAGCAGGTTTCCTGTCCGGCAAAGCTTTGCTTTGATGGAAGGAACTCAACCCTAAGCCAACGACTTGGGCACAATTCGAAGACGTTTTCAAGAAAGAATTCCTCAAGAAAGAGGATGATTACCATGTTGTTGCCCGGTTTTCAGCTTTGACCATGACCTCGCAGTACCTCACTTATGAGGTCTACCTCCAGAAGTTTCGTGACTTGCAGATGAAAGCTACAAAGATGGATCCCACTACTCTTTTGGGGTTTTTCGTAGCTAGTTTACCAGACTCGTATCGATTACAGGTTAAAAATAACAAATGTAAAACTTTGGACGAGGCCATTCATTCAGCTCGTCTCTATGATGATACGATGGTCTCTTCCAAGTCGAAACCCGTTACCGAGCAGGGGAACAAGCACAAAAGAAAGTTCTCCGCACCTATGGCTAACACGACAGTGGGAAAGTCTTCGGACCAACCTTCAAAGAGTTCAAGTTCGACACCAGCGAAGAAGAAACGACTCCTTGGGGCTTTGAAGCTCAAGAAGAAAGGACGTTGTTTTATCTGCGAAGAAAAAGGACACATGCGTAACGAGTGGCCAAAGCAAAAGGGTGCAAAGACTAGCGCAGGATCCAAGCCAAAGGCAGCTAACCAGTTGTCTTTGACAGAAATTGAGTCTTGATACGACACTCAGCGACCATACCTATGAGGTACGCCTACCTGCGGGAAGGCAAGTTTGGGATCGCAAGGTGGAGATGCTTCCAATCCAGATTCAGGACTACAAAGATACTCTAGAATGCTATGTTATGCATCTGAAAAATATAGACTTGTTATTAGGGATTGAGTGGTTTAAGACTCTTGACGTCCAGATAGATTGGTCTAGTCGTATTTTTTCTTTTCAGCATAGGGACACCAAGTATAGTATTTTAGGTGATTGTATTCATCCCTCTCAGGGACCTCTTGTAAATACAATTGATTTTGGAAATATAATGGATTCTTCTTTGTATACCGCTTTCCATTGTGTATTGATTCCACTTTCTTCTTTTCTCATCCCTTCGTTGGATGTAAATGAATTAAGTGTGTTTGAAAGCAAAGAATTACAGAAGATACTTGATTCATTTCAAGATTTATTTCCTAAGGAACTGCCATCGGGTTTACCACCTGAACGGGCAGTAGATCATCGTATTGACTTGATCCCTGGTGCTCATCCTGTCAGTATTCCACCTTACAGGATGAGCCAAGCTGAGGAAGATGAGTTGGCTAAACAACTCGAAGATTATTTGAGGATGGGTCATATCCGTCCAAGTAAATCACCTTGGGGTGCACCTGTGTTGCTTAGGAGAAAGAAGGACAATACTTGGAGAATGTGTATAGATTACAAGAGATTGAACAAGCTGACCATTAAGAACCGTTATCCTCTCCCTAGATCAGATGACCTGATTGATCGGTTAGCAGGAGCGAAATATTTCACAAAGATAGATTTACGTACTAGCTATCACCAGATACGTATTTATGAAAGGCATGTCGAAAGAACCGCCTTTCGGACTAGGTATGGCCATTACGAGTTTCTCGTATTACCTTTTGGGTTAACCAATGCTCCAGCCACTTTTCAGCAAATGATGAACGATCTTTTTTGTGAACATTTGGGAAAATTTATGGTGGTGTTCCTGGATGATATTCTGATTTAGAGTCGTACTCTTGAGGATCATGTCAGACACCTCACGATTGTCTTAGCTATTTTAAGACAGAATCGATTATATGCTAAGTTGAGTAAATGTGAGTTCTTTATGACTGACATCATTTACTTGGGACACAAGATCACTAGAGATGGATTGAGCATTGACTATGACCGAGTTCAGAAGGTTCTGGACTGGCCTATACCGCGAACAGTGAAACAACTTCGTTCTTTTCTCGATTTTGTAGTTTTTCTTCGGAAATCTGTACGGGAGTACTCTCAGCTCACACTACCGATGACTGACTTATTGAAAGGTCGTGGATGTAAGTCAAATCAGCCTATCACTTGGAATAACGATTTGGATATAGCCTTCAGACTTTTGAAAGATAAAGTTAAGGAAGCACTTATCTTAGCATTGCTTGATCCTAGTCGGCCTTATGTTCTTGAAACTGATGCCAGTGACTATGCTATCGGGGCTGCTTTATTTCAAGATGGTAGACCGGTTGCTTTTGAAAGTAAAAAGCTAGACGACACTCAATCTCGTTGGCCAATCCTTGAGAAGGAGCTTTATGCTGTGATTCATGCTCTCAAGGTTTGGAGACATTATTTATATGGCTCCAAGTTTGTGGTATTGACTGATCATCAGTCAATCAAGTATGTGTGTGATGCGGATGATTTGAGAGGAAGGAAAGCTCGTTGGACAGAGTTAATGCAAGATTTTGATTTTGAGATCCGTTATCGGAAAGGGTCCATGAATAGTATTGCAGATGCGCTTAGTCGGATTAGAGAGGTGAATACTTTGTCGTTCACCGAGATTTCTACTGACTTATTTCAGTCATTGAGAGGGCTTTGCAAGACTGATAGTTATTTTGGTCCATTTTGGCAGAAGATCCAGAACGAGAGCTCATTGATTGACCAAGACTCGGTGACTGAGCAGTCTACTATTCAGGCTACAGGAGGCCAGTGGATGATTCGGAATGGTTTACTATTCCGTAATGACAAAATTTGTGTACCACAGATCCCGGACATTAGGTCCAAGATTCTTAAGGAGTGTCACGACGCCCCTTCTGCTGGACACCCTGGGGTACACAGGACGCTATCATTAGTGAAACACACCTTTTATTGGCTGAAGATGAAAGGGTATGTAGAAGATTATCTTCTCAAGTGTCAGATTTGTCAGGCAAATAAAGCTGAACGCTTTAGACAGGCTGGGTTGTTGCATCCTTTGCAAATCCTAGGTAATAAATGGAAAAGTATTTCCATGGATTTTATTACCGGATTGCCAAGAACACATGAAGGCCCCAATTCTATTTGGGTTGTGGTAGATCGCTTGACAAAAATGACTATTACAGCTACGCAATTAGCTCGGCAGTTTATCAAGCAATTGTTTAGATTGTACGGGTTACCGCAGGACATAGTCAGTGATAGGGACTCTAAGTTTACGAGTGATTTTTGGAAACTTGTTTTTGAGAAGTTGGAAACAACTTTGAATTTGAGTTCCTCTGATCATGCTCAATCTGATGGCCAGACTGAAAGAGTGAATCAGATTTTGGAGGATATGCTTCGCGCATATGTATCCAAAAGACAGAGTTCATGGGAGGATTATCTTCCTATGTTAGAATTTGCATATAATAGTACTAAGCATACGAGTATAGGATTTAGTCCTTTCATGCTTATGGATGGTTTTCAACCTAGATCACCTGTTACAGTTGGATTCTCAGGACTTCAGCATGATGCAGCACGCAATTTTTTGCAAGATATGCAGGAAATGTTACAAGTTGCGAAGGAATCTATTAGAAGTGCTCAAGATCGAGATAGGTTTTATTCTAATTGACATCGTTCACTTAGAGAGTTCTCTGAAGGAACGATAGTGTATTTGCGAGTTCCGAAAGATTCCGAGACTTTACGGACAGGTAGATCTCCGAAATTATCCCCTCGATACTGTGGACCATTTCGTGTTACACGACGGATTGGTTCAGTTGCATATGAATTGGATTTGCCTTCTCATGTGAAAGTTCATCCCGTATTTCATGTCAGTAGACTTAAGGAAGTACTGGGTGGAGCAGATCAGTTAGTTACTCCTCAAGAAATAATAGATGTTGAGGACATGACATTTGTTCCGCACGAACCTGAAAAGATTCTTAGATTTCATGAACGAAGATTGCGTAATACGCTTATCACGGAATACAAGATCAAGTGGAAGGATCGTGTTGAGGAGGACGTTACATGGGAGACATTGACTACTCTTCAGAGAGATTATCTTGACTTTTTAGTGAGCTCAGGAGTGAGCTCTTAGAGGAAAGGGAGTATGTCACGTCCACAGTGCGTATTTACCGTGTGCTACACGCATGCAAGACTAGTTTCGAGACTTGGGGAAGCTTGGAACTAGGCAGGCTGATTGACGAGCTGAGTTAGGGATAAACTAACGGGCGGGCACCCAAGTATGGACGGGCGGGCGGCCAAGTGTGGACGCCCGATGACCGGCCAAGAGCCTATAAAAGGGTGGCCAAGGTTAGTTATTGTATTATAGAGAGTCTCGCGAGTTTGTGAGAGCTCTATGGTCTTGGAGCCTGGATCTAGTGCAGACGTGCACCTGCTTTACGTAGCCGATGCTGGCAACAGTCTCGAGGCCCGCGAGGGCAGCTTCGTGGCGGTATGGGACGTCGCGAGAAGGAGATTGGTTGGTACGTCAACCTAGTTAGCTCAGCTCGTGGCTCGATGGGGACAGCCAAGACTGTGGGCTTGCCCACGGCTGTCATGGTTGGGAGGTGAGTCAGGCCTTGTTTGTTTGTTGTTCGTTTGTTTGCAGGATTGGAGTTTCGAACCAACTTCAACCAAGATCGGTCTGTGGAGTGGTAGTCTTCTTAGGACACTCCCGAGCAGTGTGTCCTTTTGTATGACAAAAGAAACACCTACCCTCCTCCTTGTACTGAGCTATCTCCTCAGTACTCAACTTACCATCGATCTTACCTGCCTGAGTTTTCTGGTATGGAGTAAAGCTTGGGCTCATTGGTTGAGTTCTTAGAGCCAGAGGCTCCCACGCTCTGTCCTGGGGAAGACCTCGTCTGGTTTTGGCCTTTTCTCCCCGAGGTGTTAGCCTTGGGAGTAGCAGGCTGGGGAGTCTTGGGCTTTCCGCGATTGTGCTTCTGCGCAAGCGAGAGTGCGTCTTCAAAGGTGGTTGGCCTAAACATACGCACCTCCCACTGGATTTGCGTGTTAAGGCCATAAAGGAATTGCCCTTTCTTGTCCTTATTAAATAAGCCCAACTGCAAACATAAGTTTGAAAATTTATTGGCAAACTGAAGGACTGGTTGCGCGTTTGGACGCGCTCCCCTAAACTCGTCTTCAAGTCCCTCAAGGTAATGGGGCGGTAGAAACCATTGTTTAAGGTTGAGGACAAACTCGTCCCAAACATAAGCCACCATACCTAACTGGTGTGGGCATGAGCCCACTGGGTCCACCAAGGAATGGCCTCACCTTCCAAATACCAACTAGCTAAGATCACCCTCTCAGTATCACTTTTCCGAATTACAGCAAAGTAAGCTTCAAATTGATGCAACCATGAATAAAGAGTTGTGGGGTCGAGTTTACCATTATACTTATTGAAGTTCAATTTCTCGGGAAAATGACTTGAGGAAGCCGCTGGTGTCAATCTTGCGTCCAAAGTTGCAAGGTATCGTTCATGTTCCACGCGCCGCATGGCATCGTCTTCACGTCGTCGAATCTCCATTGCACGCATCTACAACTCAAGCATCGAACTCGATTGCGGTTGTGACTCTTCTAAAGGGTCCCTGTGTAGAGGATCTGGAATGTGGGAAACGGAAGGAGAGGGAGGAGGAGACGGAAAAAGAAGAGCTGGAGAACGGGTGCGCTCTTCCAGAGCCAATATTTGTGCCTTCTGCTCTTCCAATTTGGTACCCTGCTCTGCGATTGCTCGCATCATCTTTTGGAACATCTCTAGTACACTCATGCTTGATGCCCTAGATGGACTGCTTGGTGCACTTCGGTCCCAAGGTGCTTGTTCTCTCTCGTCGTCGTAGCTCGCCATAGCAGGAAAATGCACTACCTTTCCGGAGTGCAATCTGACCATCCACTGTGGCACACCTCAGTAGGAGAAGCCATTTCAGAGGCAGTGGCTCGCAGATACAGAAGACGGCCAACAAATGGATAAGGTAGACAGTCAGCGACAGCTAGCAGGTACAGGCGACATTCAGCTGTAGACATGGCGACCAGGAACAGGATACACACACACACACCACATGCATGCACACTCGCTCTCTCGTTCATACTCACTCACACTCACACTCACACTTGGAAAATGATACCTAATGTACCTTGGTCCTTAACCTAATCAAAACTTTATGTAGACATACTCTATGTACTGTACTCGATGTTTCTAACCACATTGGTTTCATGTGAAAAGCTTCCTTTTGAGATTTCTCCTTGGACCACGTATAATTTTTGGCACTCTATCTCCTAATAGTACTAGCTTATTATGTCGTACTCTTTTAGTGATGCAATTTATAAATTTTTTTGTCTGCTACTCTTGTAGTGATGCAATTTATAATTTTTGGCACTCAATCTCTCCTAATAGTACTAGCTTAATATGTCTGGTACTCTTTTAGTGATGCAATTTACATGCATTGAGTCAGTATTGTTTGTTTGAATTGACTTGTCATCTTAATGTGGACTTTGGTTTGCCAGGATGCATGGCTGCATTGGAGGCAGAGCACTTCTTACAGGAGCATGGCATCCAGAAGAACAAGTCAGATTGACTAAGTTCGGCAAGTGGAACTCCTCTCTTACATAGCTCAACTCAATCCTGCCGGTTGTGATTCTCATATGGTGTAATGCGTAGTTTTTTGGAGATTCTTTTGTGGGGGATGTGGAGAGGTTATTAGTAGTTGCTGCTATTTGAGTGAAGAGGCTTGCAATCAGTGACAAAAGCTCCTATTGATTGAATTGATTACTATCGACTCAATTAATTATCATTTAAATGTCAGCTTTATTATCACATCAGTTGAATCAATTATCACTTTATATATCAGCCTTTTATCTCAGCTTGATCTGATTCGACATGCTAGCATCTTTTGTTGGGCATAAATCATTAAGTGAATCTCAGTGTTGTACAAACTTTGGTACACGGCAAGATCCTCCAGTGATCCTTGAATAGGTCCTTGTTTTTTGGCCTGCCCTTGCAAAGGGAGGCATTACTTTTACTACAGAACGAAGTAAAATTTTGTTAGTGAATGCCTTTGTACGATCGACTTTAGAACCTTTTTCTTCTCCCTCTCAATTTGTTGAACTTTTTTTGATCTGCCTAGGCAGGACTAGCATTTCTTTCTATAATCAGGAGAAGACTGCATCGGATATATTATCACATGACTTCATTAAAATCTTCACCCCCCCCCCCACCCCCCCAAAAAAAAGCCCTTATGAACCCATAATATTTGTTTTCCCTTTCTGGCCCGGTTCAATACATACCACTTTTGAGATTTATGCTTTGGCCCATCCAGTATTGCAACATCACTATCCCATGATAAAAATAGTTGCACTAGGAGTTAAGAGTTGACTCATGCATCTAGTTTATATGCTCATCACTTTGTTGATCATCCTCATCCTCATCCTCCTCCTTGGAGCATTTACAGTTCTATTCGTTGTGTTTGAGGTTATGTCAAAGTTGCTTTGTACTAATATTTTACGGCTTGAGTTTAAATTGTGGTTGAACCCTCTTAAGTTTTGCAATTAAACCTAGGATTTGCTCAAAGCCACAATCAAGGTTATGAATCAGCATTTTGTGATCCTCATTAACGTATATATCAGACCAAGTAGCTTATCCCTTTCTTGATTTGCTAATTTGATGACTACGCGTATGTTTTGTAGTTATGGACATGCCTATCAGTCTTGTACAAGTCCTCTCTTTCAGCTTGTAGCAATTATAGATTTTGATACAACTTGATATACAACTCTTTAGATTATAGGGTTCCATAGAAAACAATAAATCCCAGCAAACACCATAAAAATTGCATGGGCATGTGTGACTTGGCAATGTGAGCACAAAGAGTAGGCGTTGACACCTGTTAGGTCAAAATTGTAGAATGCCAAGGTAGAGATGCTTGGAGGTCTTGCCCCAAAGCTAGACCTTTTCTTGTCCCTTTGTTAACCACTCCATTGGTTAATATGGTTTCGCTCGTCTGACTTGTTGTAAGGCGCTGTGCCAACTTGTAACTTTTGTAAGACGATGTTAGAACATATAAAACAACCTTACCATGAGCTTAATGTCAAATAGAGAACAAGATAAAGATAAACATCATAGTGTATTCCATTTCATGTATATCATATTGTGTACATAAGAATCATGTACAATTTGCATACAAGAGGGGCTTTATATAGCCATCCAACCATGTGACTCTTGGGATACCCATGTGACTATTAGACTACCCATGTGACTATTGGGCTCCCATACATTAGGAGAAATGTGGGCTCAGTTTTTGGCCTTTTAGTTTTAGAGAGAGAATGGCGCTCAACCAATGAAGAAGAGGCTTCCGTAACAGAGAAGTGCGGCATTTCTTACTGACCTTAAAATAAGAATTTAATAAATTACAGTAAAATAATACTCAAAACGCATCTTAAAATAATAATAACTCAACTTAAAATAATACTAAGAATATAATCATGAATCTTCGCACATACAAACTTCGAAGCTGAAAAGATAGTGGTACTTTTTTTTTCTAAGTTCCCTCAAATTTAGCTCTCATGTTCTTCGTCTCTCTCTCTCTCTCTCTCTCTCTCTCTCTTTTGCTGCACAAAATGGCAACCTTTAGGAAGCCTCGTACTAGCATTTCAGCTGTTACTGTATTCAATAATTATAATACAGACGATGGGACATGGATACCATCCACAATTACATAGTTATAATAGCATTTCAGCTGTTACTATATTCAATAGTTATAATACAGATGATGGGACATGGATACCATCTACAATTACAATCGGGAGTTGGGTACTTTTACAGAGGAGGAAGAGGAAGAGGAGAAATGCTAATGAATTTATGGAGCCATACAAGGGACGGGTTAAAGAGTTCAAGGTTTGTGAATCTAGCAAGCGTGTGACAGAGGTACTAATACAACATGTTTTTCAGCATGTAGACTTTAGGGTGAAAACATTTCCAACTTTGAGTAATATCATCCCAACTTTGGGTAATATCTCAATAAGAGCTTCTTTATGCTATTTCTTTAATTGTTGTTTTAAAAGTGTCTAATCTTTTGGTATTATGCAGATATTTATCTATCCAATAGGATAGATTAGCAACCGATGGAGAGTATACGTGGGATTTTTGATGCTTTCCATGCATATGTAGGAGAACAAATTTACAAATGAAGAACTCAGAGAGAGCTTGCAGAACATGGCATATTAGATTGGCCATTGCAGGGATGGTCACCGAGGGAGCTTTTCTTGGCTACCCTCTCTCTCTAACTATTGCCACCACCATCTCCGCCCACCACCGCCTAGCCCAGCCCAGCCCACCAACCTAGCCCACACCACCCTCTCTCTCCTTCTCCCACCCTCTTCCCTCCCCCTCTCTCTCTTCCCTCCCTTTTCCTCTGCCACCCTCCCTCCCTCTCTCATCCTCTGTAGGAGAGAGTGTGGTGTGGGCTATATCCATCTCTATATCCTCCTCTCTCCTTCTCCCACCCTCCGTCTCTCTCTCCCTTTCACTCTCCCACCCTCCCTCTGTAAATAACGGTGGATATAAGTTGTACATATGAGGCCAAGGGCAAAGCATAAGTTGTATTGGGCCAAAGGGTCAAGTATAAGTGGAGACATAGACTTATGGGCCAAAAGCCAAGTAGGGTGGACATTAATAAGTGTGTGAACAGGGGGCCATGGTATATAGGCCAATGTGAATAGCTAATCACAATTAACTCACACTAATTAAATTTACAAGAGCTAATCAGCTTTCATGGCAATCTTGCCCTTCTCCTTACTCATGGATGGTGCTCCTACACCCATGTTTCCACTCCATGCTTTGAGTGGCCATAGCTAGTTCTTTGCAGTGGTATAAGAGCTTTCCATTGATCCCATTTTTTTCAAATTTCATCGTGTATTGTTGCAAAATTTTAAGCCCCCCTTTTGTGCTCCAAGAAAACCCTAGAATCCTTTAGATTTCACCAAATCTAGTGCTCAAACTTCATGTCCATGTAGCCAAGCCTCCAACCAAACATTATTCATGATTCTTGAGCACCATGGCTACTTGATTTGAGCTTGGTATTCTCTACAGCTGGGCGGCGAATTCAAAATGCCCGGAGGCAAAAATCGTCAATATCACACTCCATAAAGCTCATCTACATGTTTAGATGCTTCATTTGCCGTAGCAATGGTGTTTCCTACCATACTTGACTAATTTGAGGCACTATTTCTTGATCTATGAAGCTATGGGACTCTCCAAAATCTAAAAAACAAAGATCCACATTTTTCTTCATGGCAAAGGCATTCTCCACCATACACTCATAAGCAAGGCCTTGAGGTAATCTTTGAGCATTTGCTAAGCTTCTCCTTGCATTTCTTGCTTGAATCTTGGAGTTCTTGAATCCTCCCTTGAGATTTAGGGCTTTCTTCCAAGAAATCCTAATTTCTTGATGTTGGCCATTCCAACTTGCCATTAGCCTTGTCTAATCATCATTAATTACACTAATGATGCCATTACACGAGCTAATGCTTCAAGTAGACCAATGATCAAGCCATTTGTCTCAAGTTTGGGGGTTTTTTATTAAATCCATACACCATGGGATGCCGTTGGAACCGTTTGATGCTTCTTCATCATTGGTGTGACATTCAAGCCATCTCTATGCTTGAGAATGTCAAGATACATGCCAATCCATATGACTTTTGCTTCACCTTGTTTGTTGCATTGGTGTTGATGGTGTTTTGGACAATGGAGCTTGGGAAGTGAAAGTATAGCATGAGTACATGCTAATGTAATAATGGATTGTGCATGAGTTCATGCAAAGCATGGTAAGTCATCATACCTACATCTTTGAAGGTCAAATCACACCTATCACATCACTTTGTACCATCATCATCTCTTTCCCCTTCTTGGTTTAGGTACAACACCCCCTCCTCAGTAGCTCTAGGAGCTACACATCTTCGATTGAGAAGCTGTCTTTGCGGGAGCGGAGCTACAGGGAAGGTATATTGTCCTATTGGATAAAAAAATTTCCAGCTAGATTCGTGTTTCGGGCGCATTACGGGCCCCGTTTCGTCACTGCAGAGGGCAATTCTCTGGAATTTCTTGTAGAGAACTGTTTTTGCTCGAAATCTGGTTATTGCAGTGTAGCAATGCATTTTGGAAGTGCAGACAGGGTTTGCACATGCATTGTCGATACTGGGTGTATGTACATGTGCTCTGGTCACATTTATGGACACACAAGCTGTGCTGAAGTACCGCTACTGTAGCAGTATTCTAAGGAGATACTGCTGCATTACAGGTTGCATACAGAAGTTATCTATTTGCAAGTTATTTGATTGTTGCTATAGGAAAACATGTCTGACGGAATTAATCAGATTGTTAGTGAGAAGCTGGATAAGAATAACTTCCATGCTTGAAAGTTCAAAATAACTAATTTTCTAATGGGGATAAAGGATTTTGGGATTATGTAGAAGGAGACAATGAGGAGCCTCCAGAGTTATCTAAGGACAATGCCATTCCTGCAGATATAAAGGCGTTCAAGGATTGGAATCAGGGTGCAAGAAAAGTTATACAGGATGCAAACACTCCAGCAATTGCATGAAAGTATCTCGTTCAAATGTTCCAGACTAACACAAAGGCAAGGAAGTTGCAGTTAAAGCAAGAGTTGCATACTGTAAAGCATGTCCATCAATGAATATGCCTTAAAGATCAAGGGCATTGTTGAATCCCTTGGGTCTATCAATGTATCAATGGAGGATGATGATTTTGTGAGTGTCTATCTTCTGAATGGGCTTGGCAAAGAGTACAAGTCATTCAAGATCTCCAGTGTAGTTAGGGAGAATAGTCCCAACTTTCAGGACTTGATATCTATGCTGATCATCATAGAAGAAAAGGCTTTAGGTGAGGATTCTTCTTCACAAAGTAAGAACACATCGGAACATGCCTTCTACTCTAATGCAGATAGAGGCAGAGGTAGAGGCCGTGGTCAACAAGGAAATCAGAATTCTGGACAACAATAGTCCAATGATTCACAGCAGTAATTATACATAGGTGGAAGAGGCTAGTCTAGAGGCAGGGGGAGCCAAAGAGGCCGAGGTGGTTGGCAAAGAAATCAAAATGAAAATATCATAGAGTGCTATTATTGTGGCAAACCAGGACACATGGCAAAAGACTTCTACAAAAAGCAAAATGACATTAAAAGTGGGAAGTTGCAGCAAGGCAACTTTGCATCATCTAGCAAACATGGAGGTGATGACAGAAGTGAGCAGATGTTTGTGATGCAGCACATGCTTAGTTCCATAACAGGGGATGTGTCAGGATCTCAAGATATATGGTATGTGGATTCTGGCACCTCTAACCACATGACCAATCATGCTGAGTGGTTTAGAGATATGCAGAAAATGGAAAAACCAGGTAATGTAGAAACATGTGATGATACTGCGCATCCCATTGCACATGTTGGTAAAGTACCATTATCTATGTAGGATGGAAAAATGAAGTACTTGGCTGATGTACTTTATGTTTCGAATATTACAAAGAACTTGGTTTCTGTTGGACACATGGTTGAGCAGGGTCTGCAACAAGTGAGGTTTAATCCTCAAGGATGTTTTATGTGGAAGACTTCAAAAATAAGCGTCGCTTGGTTGCAAAGGGTAACAGAAATGGCAGGATGTACTTTGGATGTGAACATGCCTGCTGAGATAAAGGCAACCATGTTTGCACATGGAACATGTGTCATTGTACTTTGGATGTGAACATGCCTGCTGAGATAAAGGCAACCATGTTTGCGCATGGAACATGTGTCATTGTAGATATTGACATATGGTACAAACGCATTGGTCATGTGAATGTACAATGACTGAAGTCTATGTAGGCCCAAAATATTGTTGCAGGTTTGCCAAAGTTTAAAGGTTGACGGTATGCATAAGGTATGTGAAGCATGCTAACTTGGTAAAGCATGCCAAACATGCTTTCCCACATGAAAAGCACGTCAGTGCAAGGCTATTGGATGTCATACATTCAGATGTATAGGGACCTGACCAAGACTGCAACAATTGCAGGTTACAGGTACTATTATGTTACATTCATTGATGACCACACTAGGAAAGTGTGGGTTTATTTCATGAAGAAGAAAAGTGAGGTGTTTGCTCACTTTCAGAGATTTAAAGCCTGGAAAAAGGCATGCAAATAAAATGCCTAAGATTAGATGGTGGGGGAGAATATTTCTCCAATGAGTTTAACGATTTCCTGAGAAAGCAGGGAATCAAGAGGCAGTTTACATGCAGGTACACTCCAAACAGAATGGTGTTGCAGAAAGGAAAAACAAGCACATTGCAGAAGTGGCACGTGCCTTGATGGCTGAAAAGAATATGCCACATTACTTTTGGGAAAAAGCAGTAGAGCAACTGTGTACATTATGAACAGGACACCCATTGCAGCTGTTCATGGTATGACTCCTGAACAAAAGTTTACAGGCATAAGACCGGATGTGTCTCACTTGAAAGTGTGGGGGTGTATTGTATATGTACATGTTCTTGATGAAGTGAGAACAAAGTTGATCCTAAGGCAGAGAAATGTATCTTCATTGGTTATGCTATGGAGCATAAAGGTTATAGATGCTATAACCCTACCACTTGTGAAATGCGAGTACGTAGAGATGTTGTCTTCGATGAGATGAGTAGCTGGTATGCACTAGTAGTGAAGGCATAGAAGATGAAGATGTAAGAAGTGCTGATGTTGCACCACATGTAGAGCAACAATCACATGTGTTGAGTGGACCTAGGGAGTCCTCGAGTAGTGGATCCAATGTTAGCCCATGGTTAGAGGCAGGTTGAGGAATGATGCAGGTACACATGTATCATGGAAAGGGAATGAAAAGGTACATCAACCTTTTGTGCTGTGCCTGATCTGTCAGTAGGTCACTCATATGTGGATGGTGACTCTAGTGGCTCTAAGCAGAGCCTTGATGAGGAGCTTGGTATTTCATCTGTGGTTACTCTTGGTGTAAGGAGAACCACGGCTGTTTTGAGGACACTTGGCAGTGATCCAGGTGTACGCAGGTCTACGAGGGTTAGATACCTTGTTGACAGGTTGAGATATGATGGATATACAACCCATCATTATGCTTACATGGTAAAAGCAATACAGGAGGTTGAGCCCACTTGCTTTGAGTAGGCAATTGGAAATAAGAAATGGGAAGTTGCCATGGATGAGGAGATGGTAGCATTGGATGCAAATGTAACATCGGAGAGTTAGTGCCTTTGCCTAAGGAAAAGAAGGCAATTGGATGTAAGTGGGTGTATAAAGTCAAGCACAATGTTGATGCTTCAGTGAGACAGGTACAAGAGGCAAGATTGGTTGCCAAGGGCTATGCGCAGACTTATGGCATAGACTATGAGGAGACATTCAACCCGGTTGCAAGAATGGCAACCATGAGAGCTGTCATTGCTATGGCTGCAGCGAAGGGTTGGTCTTTACATGAAATGGATGTAAAGAATGCTTTCTTGCATGGTGATTTGTAAGAAGAAGTGTACATGATGTAGCCACCAGGTTACGAGAGTGATGCACATCCAAATTTTGTATGCAGGTTACGCAAAGTCTTGTATGGCTTGAAGCAGGCACCTAGAACATGGTCAAACAAGATCGGGGAGTATCTTGTTATTTACCATTGGATTTCAGATATCCAATGCAGATTTTTCACTATATGTGAAAAAGATAGACATAGGGATCATGCTATTAGTTATCTATGTTGATGACTTGATTATCACTGGTGATAGTGATGCAGACATACATGATGTTAGGATGCTTTTGAAGCAGAAGTTTGAGATGAAGGATTTGGGTAAGATGCAGTATTTCTTGGGCATAGAGGTGGTAAGATCACCTCATGGCATTTTGCTATTTGCAGAGGAAGTATGGCTTGGACATGTTGTCCAAGTATGGTATGATAGGCTGTAAGCCTATTTTAGTGCCATTGGAGCAGAACACAAAGCTTTCCGTCGCAGATACAGGTGAGCTTTTGGAGGACCCCACTACATACAGGCGCATAGTGGGTAGTTTGATCTACATGACCATTACAAGGCCAGACTTGAGCTATGCTATTAGACTTGTGAGTCAGTTTATGCAGGCCCCTAGGAAGCCACACTTGGATGCGGCTAGACAGATCCTTAGGTACATAAAGTCCATAGTTGATTATGGACTTTTCTATGAGGCTGTACAGAGATACAATTGCATGGGTACATAGATGTTGATTGGGCTGGTAGTATTGCAGACAGGAGATCTACCAGTGGTTTTATGTTCTTATTTGGGAGTGCTGCTGTGAGTTGGAGCAGTAAGAAGCAGCCAACAGTTGCCTTGTTAAGTACAGAGGCAGAGTACAAGGATGCTGCTATGGCAGCTTGTGAGATAGCTTAGTTTCAAAAGCTACTTGGTGACATGGGAGAGCCCGTGGATAGGGCAGTTGTCATATATTGTGACAACATGAGTAGCATACAGTTGGCCAATAACCCAGTATATCATGCTAGAACAAAGCACATTGAGATGCATTATCACTTTGTGAGGGAGAGAGCTATTAACCTTTTGAATCGGACACCCCCAAATTAGGGTTTAGCAATAAACTAAAAACCCTAATTCAGTCATAGAACCTTAGGGTTGTCAAAAAGGTGTTTAGAGGTCTTCATAATACTCCCTTAGAGCTATCCAATGAGCCAAGAACCACTCTATTCGGACATCATTTGATACATTAGGACATTTTGGAGGTCATTCGTAGGGCCTTGTAAGAAAATCGTCGATTCTTATTTTCTCTCTCTAGAAAAAATCTTGAAATGCTAAAATAAAGAGAACGTAAAAGTCATAAAAGTGTAGTCTCTGAGCCAGAGGTAAATTTTCTCCTAGGTGGCCATCTTAAAGTTCGTTAGAACCCTCTTTGAAATGATACATTCGAAACTGCAAGAATAAAGTTCGTTCAGGAGGATATTATTTGCACGGAAGATAGTTTGGATGGAATTAGAATCTTCATCTCCAATTTCAAAAGACAAATACAAGCCTTCTCTCACCATAGCGAGTCATATTCTTTCACTTTGCCTCATATAGTATACTTACTCATTCCTAGAACAATCCAATGGAGAACAACCATGTACACACTTATTGTATTGAAGAGTCTAATCATGAAAGCATTAAGAGAAATTATCATCTGCACATTGATTTACATAGTGCGTATGCGCCCATTCAAAAATGCAGAAGTGGACAACTATTGCTCTCATCAGATTTCAAAGATCATATGAGGTTATCGGGGATGCAACACATAGACCTTTGGTGTGATGGCTCCTTCTATTCTATTGATCCCCGTATTGCTTCACATCCTCCCATTTCAAATCCCACAACTCTCTTGCGTTTTGCAGATGATGGTGCAAAGGGTTACTAGGATATTGCAAGTCAATTTCTTACATGCAAGAAAGAGAGGCATTATTCACAACACTTAGTAAATGAGCTTCTTGTGCAAGACACAAAAAGTTAAATTGGAAGAACAAGAATGTCAAATCAACAGTCTATCATCATCATGGCCATTGTCACCATCATAATAATAAAGGTCTCTCCTTTAAGGATGCTCATGAGTTCTCAAATTGTCCATTTTGTGTCATAAAAAGGTTGACTTTTTGATTCTCACTTGCCTTTTTGGGAAGATGCCAATATATCCCTAATTTAAAATTCAAAAAATATCCCCCCCAAACAAGGAAATTCAAATTTTCCACTAGACTGCGAAAAAAAATCGCATAAGCCACGTAGCTCATGCCGTGAACCATTTATGCACTCTCATGCCTTAAGGGTTCACGTAAAAAAAATGAAAAATTGGTTCATGTCTTAAGCGTTTCATGGCGTACATGTTTATTTATGTCAAACAGTGTGGTAGAATTAATTAGAAAACAAATTGACACGTGAGTAGGGTGGAAAGTGGGAGGATTAGCCACAATTATAAAGTTATGCTTACAAAGTCAACTCGTTTTGAAAGATAGCGGGCAGCCAATGAATAATTAGCAACACAAACCTACAAAGTTAGGAAAGCAATATACAACAACCTATACAAGCAGAATTGAATACCAACAGTGGAAAAAGCTTCATAATGCAGTGAAAGACCATGAAGGTGCTTCAAGGAATGTCAAAGCAGATGTTTGGCATTCAATTGATACTCTGTTCCAAATGTGTGAGAAAGCCAACTACTCCCGCAAGACAAAAAGAGCTTTCAAGACAACTTACAAGCATTCAAAAAAGCATTCAAAGCTGCTTGGACTGACACCAACATTACACACTACATGGTATGCTTCTAGCTTACTGTTGTTTCCTAGCCCTCGATACTAACTTACATTGTATGTTTTCTTATGCAGCATATTCTCTATAACCACATGCCTTACTTTATCAACAAGTACGGAGATCCTAGCATTTGGAACACACAAGGTCTTGAGAAATCACACTATATGGCTCGAAATGCATATTTCAGGCACACACAACATGGTGGTGGAAAAAGTAAGGCAAACAGCCTACAAGAAGTGTTCCAATGGTTCTATAGAAGGATACTACAACAACTACACAAAAAGAAACCTTGAGGTCATCTAAACTGATGCAGACACTCAAACATATGGAAAGGAAGAGATTGAAGCATTCCAAAGCATTTAAAAACTCAGATGCCATACAAGCACAAAACAAATGGAGAGAACAAAAGATTTTTGTTAATCATCGTTGGACAGATAGATGTAACACATGTCTTTTACAATGTATCTTTCCATTCTAATGACTTGCAATTCTTGTGGTTCTGGCTTTTGTTTATACTTTAGCAAACGGTGTTTTCCATACTCTTCTAGTTCCTCTGGGTTCTCTATGCCTAGAGATAATGCTACTGTAGCATATGTATGAAATTATCCCCTTCGGGTGGTGTTGGCATAACCAGGGTAGCATCCAAAAATTTCTAAGGCAGTAGACTTCTCTATCAAAATAATCTTCTCATAACTTTTAGGAATAATTATTCCACCTAGAAACATGGACAATGTCTTAAATAAAAAATTTGCAACTCTCCCTTCCTGGCTCATGGCATTGTGGTAGATTATCATCTTTGCCTAGACAATTTAGGTAGGTAGTGAGAGAGAGCTACGTCTCGGCACGGAAGGAGAATAAACAAGAAAGAAAGATCCATAAAAGATATAAGAGAAAAATAGAGCAAAAAAGAAATGGATATAAATAGAGGTGATATAAATAAAGGGATAAATAAAAATAGAGGGATAGATATAAATAGTGGTATTGAAATTAGGGTTTTGAAAGAAGATAAAGAAGGAACAAAAAAAGAAGAAGAGAAAAAACAATTAAAAAAAAAGAGGAGAGAAAAAGGTATAGAGAGAGAGAGGAAAAAAGAGAGTGAAAATAGAGTTGGTGAGAGAGAGAAAGAGAGAAAGCTTAGGATTTAGAAAAGTAGAGAAAAAGCTTTTTTGAAAAGAGAGAAGGGTTTTATTTGGGGGAAGTATGGAAAAGTAGAGTTGGTGAGAGAGGACAAGGCTTAGGATTTAGAAAAGTAGAGTTAGTGAGTTGGTGAGTTGGTGAGAGAGGACAAGGATTTTGGGAAAGAAAACAAAGCTTTTTTGAAAAGAGAGAGAAGGGTTTTGTTTGGGACGAGTATGGAAAGAGTTTTGGAGGGAGGGAGAGAGCGCTTTGTTTTTTTTTTTTGGGGGGGGGGAGGGCGTTTTGAATTTGGCGAGGGAGAGAGAGAGAGAGAGAGAGAGAGAGAGAGAGAGAGAGAGAGAGAGAGAGAGAGAGAGAGAGAGAGAGAGAGAGAGAGAGAACGCGTGGAATGCTAGGGGGAAGGAGAACGCGTTTTGAATTGGGAGGGGGGGAAAGGAGAACGCATTTTGAATTGGGAGGGTGGGGGGGAGATTGTGTGGAAAGCTAGGGGGGAGAGAGAACACGTGGAGCGTAGGGGGGGAGAGAATGCATGGAACGTAGGGGGGAGAGAGAGACAACGCGTTATTTTGGGGGAGGGGTGCCCCACTAAGGGCTACCGGGTTGCCCTTAGTGGTGGGCAAGCCCCACTAACGGCAAGCAACCCCCCCAAATAATGCTCTCTCTCTCTCTCTCTCTCTCTCTCTCTCTCTCTCTCTCTCTCTCTCCCCCCTCGAGGGGGTCACTCGTATAAATATGTAAGTATCACGTGGGTTCAACAGAAGGACATTTTAAATATTTAAAACTTACAGAAATATATTTACCGAGGGGATTTATTTATTGTATTTATAAAAAAAATTACAGATTTGAATAGGAAAGGATGCATTATATTCACTAAAAAATTCACAGATAAGGGACTTTTTAAATAGGCCTTGAACGCACATGATATAGAGGATTTACATATAGTGACCCCCCCGAGCTCTCCCCCAAATAAAGTGCTCTCTTCCTCCCTTCCTCCCCCCCCAATAACACGCTCTTTCCCTTCTTTCCAAATAACACGCGTTCCACGGTGCCATGTAGCCATGGGATCTTAATTAAAAACAAGTGGTGATTATGGACCTCTTTTACATTCTCTTGATCAATTTAAAGCATCTACAAAACCTTTAAAAAAAACTGAAGTTCAAGACATCTATATGTAAGAAATTGTTGCATTTTGAATCTTTTCAAATTCTCCCATGCATTGTTGGGCAATACAAGGATGTACTCTTTATTTGAAATAAAAATGGATGGAATCATAAAAGAGATGATAAAAGTTTAAAACTTAAATTGGGATCATGGCAGAGATAAAGTTATGCAATCATTATATGACAGTGGGCTATGGAATAATCATTATATAAGAATTAGCTATGGAATAATCATTATATAGAAGTTAGTTATGGAATAATCATTAAATGAGAGGTAGTTATGCATGCATTTATTGTATAGTATAATTAATGAAAATGAATTTTAGATTTTGTGTATTAAATGACATTATTTATAATGATCATTTTTATAAAATAAGTATATATATATATATATTAAATTCTAATATGTATAGAATTCGTGTTGACTTTGAATTCATTGTCATTACTTTGGTGTATGTTTGTGAGATGGTTTTTTAGAGCTTATGTGTTACTGAGCTAGTTTTCTGAGAGCTTTTATTGCCATGGAGAGCACTTATTTTCACATTTTTGTGGGAGGTTTGGAGAGTGATCCTATTGTTAGAACTGTACGGGGTCGTTATTATATTACTATAGTTTATGATTTTGATGGAATATTATGTCCTCACTCTAGATTGAAAGTTTTTGCAATCAAACCATAAGATGATGGGGTAGAAAATCTTATACCTATCCAGTCAGCTAGACCCACTGGAGAGGAACCATGTTATAACAACATAATACCTTGTTATTCCAATAGTAGGAGAGTCAAGCAACACTACAGCAAGCACCCCAAAAGAAGTTATTATTGACCTTACAATAGGAGATTCTCCCACAGGTACACAACTTTAGAAGAGTGTGGTCAAGTACTTATTGTCTGAGGAATCTCATGCTGGTGTTCTTCGTAGATTGTTATTAGCAAGCACACATATTGATAAAGTAGAAGAGATTCCTCATATCTATAATGGTAATGTGTCTTTTGAGTTGCCAAATGTACATGATCCTTCAGCCTCTCCTCCAATGCAAGGAATGGAGCAAGCACATGATGGCCATTGTTGGGTGAAACCTGCAGAGAGTCATGTGAAGTTTCCTAGGGTTGTACGAAAGAGTTCTTGTGGAGGCTTATTTGAGTGCACTTCTGCCTTGTGTGGAAGCAGAACTATGAATGGCACACCGAATACAACATCATGGAGTTGTAAGCTTATTGTCTTGGCTTAATTTCAGTAAACTTTGATTTATAAGAGTATTTATTAGAACTTTGTAATTTTTCACATAATAGGAAAGCTCACACAAAAACTTCCCTCTTTGGGATTAACAACGGATGTATATGGATCACTAGCTTGTTTCTACTGTAAGAACAAACATGTATATAGAAGAATGTGTAGTGCTACGATGTGCTATTGTATGCCTGTTGATCCACATATGTCGAGATTGATGATACATCAAGGGAAACATTTGCATGAGGTGTAAAGGGGCACATCAAGGCAAACATTTGCAAAAGATAAGAGAACTTGTGCAAGAGGTAGTTTCAGAGGTTGCTACAAGTGGTCCAAGTGAAAGATCCCTGCCCCCTCCACGCAAAGAATTCGGGGGTGCTAGCAGCGGGAGTAGCACTTCTTGCGCGGGGCAGGGCCTCTCACTCGGGGCCTCGCCCACGGATATCCGGACAAGAGACTAGTCCCCCGGTTCTTCCAAAACCAAACCCGAAAAAACTTCCCCTGCCCGGAAAGCACGGCGATTCCTCCAAAATATTTTTACTCTAACGTAGTCAAGGTCATCTCTGACCAAACTGATCCGAATGAACCTGTAAGTCACTTGGTCAGATCAAGGAAGAAACTTGCACTTGGATCATAGAGACCAACGCTTTTTTCCTCATTGAGAGGCACAGCTGCCGTTGATTCTTTTCTATAGAATAATTTTTATCCAGGATTTACTTCATCTATCGTACCATAACCGAATTGAGTCTCATTTTAGGGATCCATCAGTCCAGCCTACTAACCCCATTCCTGTGGGTTAGCCAACCGCCCAACCATTGTAGTGATGGGATCCAATTAAGAATTTGGTTAGGTTTTGTCCCGTGTACCAAGGAAAAGAGTTCCCAGGCCCCCTAGCCGGATATTCATGCAAACTTAAAGCTGGTCACACCACTTACACACCCAATATGAAATTGCCTTTTTCACAGATTTAGCTAACTTTAAAACAATCTTTTAATAAAACCATAGTATCACTGATCATAATCATTCAAAATATCTGGTTGGATCCTAATTTTCAATTATTTCTTCATCGGCGTACCTATGGCATCACTGGCAACTAGAACGCATAAAAATCAAAATGAAATCTCCGTTGAAGATCAGCAAGATCAACTAACAGATCCATATAAAAGAGCCATGGACTCACCCGTTGAGGACCAGCAAGGTCAATCAACCAGATCCATGCCCGAATTTAGAAAACAACTCTTACTCCTTGTTCCAATATCTTCCACGACGCACCTGTGGGTATCTTCGGCGACCCAGAGCCCGAGCACCGTATGGTCAGCACCCTCTAGGAACCTTCGCAGGTCACCTAGCACTTCACTCATAGACTGCTTCCTTTGTCCCTCATCCACCGTACCACCAAAAGCTCACCATTTAAATCGAACCGAGGCTAGTCAAGACCTCGGCCGACCTTGCTACGCGAGATGTCCTCCATTGACTCTCCGTCAGTTGTTGCAACTTTAACAATTAGGTCTCCACGACCTCATTCACAAGACGGTCAAAATGCTTCCCCAGTATTATTGACATAAAACAGTCATTTTAAAACAGGTCATAAATACAGTTCCTATAATGAACTCTCGTCTTTCCACATTGTTCCACATCAATCTACATTATTTAATCTATTAAATTTGCAACAATGTGATGAGCTATGGTAGATTAAATGCTAGAATCAACATCATTAACAAAGAGATTAGATGATAATTAAGACGTGATTAGTGAGCAATTAACTGATAGCTTAATGTAGGCATGGATAATAAAAAACCAGCAAATTCTCATTAGGCCAATGTCTCAATTTATAGAGTTTACATCCAAGCATCTAATCCCACTGATTTCTCCTTAATTCACTCCACCTCTTTTGCTTGATTCTCTCCACCTCTTATTTTGCTTGATTCTTTAGTCTAAGGAGAGGCCCCCAACCAATCAATTGTTTAGTATGTTGGTGAAGACTCCAAAGAAGGTTGAAGAGAGAGAGAGAGAGAGAAACTCCATTCTCTCCAAATTGTAGAGGATTTTTAGAGGATAATAGAAAATATCATTATTTCAATATAATACTGGCATGGTATAGTTCACATATTTTGTTTTACAAAGGGCTAAGGATCTATTTATAGGTGAGGGAGGTCTCTAACGAAGTCCAACTAGTTTCTAGAATTTTCCAGGTCCAATTTGGCTTAATTTGGATAAGATTTGGACCAATTTGGCTCCCTTTTTTATTTGGTTTGATCCAGAAGAGAGGAGAGATAAAAAATATCTTATTATTTTTGAGTTTAAAACTCCTCCTTACATGTGAAATAGGCGCCTCCTTGAAGAGCCCCCTTCTCCTTACCAAGGTGTCAAAAATGTATCATTATATCCAAAATATCTCATTTTTTTAGTAATATTCATAGTTTTTTACTAATAAAGCTTGTACTCAGTCAACTCTTCATCTTATGTGGGCATGTACTCATTTTTGGGTATTTTTCTTTTATAAATTAGATTTATCTCCTCCTCACACTTGGATTGATCCTATTGATCCATAGGAACATTAATCGGACCATAATCTAAAAATTTCTGAAAATCTAGACCCTTAGGCTAAGGTCCTTTATACCTATTTTCAATTGATTCCAATTGCACATTGGAAAGTTGTTTTTGAATCTCTGTTTTAGGGGAAACCATTTTAGACACTAGGAGGATTTTTATATCCAAAAATATCTCAATTTTGGATTCTCTCTCTAGATATTTTCTTTCTCCAGGCCAAAACAGGATCTTTCTTTTATTTCACAGGGGAATAATTATAAGATCAGAAGGGGAGGTTCTTACACCTGTACACCTCAAAAGCTGGAGGGAGGAATCTTACATCCCACCCCACCTAAAAAACGTGAGAGGTCCTCATCTCGCCAAACTAGAGGACAACTCTTTCCCTTAAGATCCAACTGATTCAGGGGTTCCTTATAGTCTGGTCAACCCAAAAGAATCCTGGGATAAACATCCCTTATATAGAACTCATCATCAGATAACAATTCATCAGATCATGTCATTCATATCCTTAACACAATAATGGTCCATTAGACCAAAATTTCCATCTGAACATTCCTCCATGGAAATTTCAATTATACAGGTTTTTAATTTGTCATCCCTTAACTTGATCCATTGGGTCAAGTGTTAGCAGTATTTGTCAGCATAATTCACTAATCTGTCATTCCAGTTACGAACATCATCACAGGGACTCGTCCCATTCATCCTCATTGTGGTTTTGCTCAGCTTATGCCTTTCAACCAAAATTCAGGAATCATCAGAGTTTCCCACTCAGGGCCTCGCCCACGAATGTCCGGACAAGAGACCAATTCGGCGGCTCTTCCAAAACCGAACCCAAAAAAAAAACTTCCCTCGCCCAGAAAGCATAGGCGATTCCTCCAGGAAAAATCTTCTAACGTAGTCAACAGCCTTAACTATCCTTTGTATTCCGACTGACCCCGCGGGTCACATGGCCGAATCAAAGGAGGAACTTGCACTCGCGGTTCATAGAGACCACACTTTTTTCCCCATCTAAAGAGGCACAGCCGTTGATTCTTTTTCCATAGAACAAGGATTATCCTGGGACTTACTTCAACTATCGTAACTTGAATAGAATTGAATTTTATTCCATCAGTCCAGTCTAACCCCATCTAGTCCCATGGGTTAGCCAACCGCCCAACCACTGTATTAATAGGATCCATTATGAAAATTTGGTTATATTTGTCCCGGGTAGTACCAGGGAAAAGAATTCCCAAGCCCCCTAGCCGGCTCTCATGCAAAACTTAAATAGTCACACCACGGGCTGCTGTGCAGAGCGGAGGAATCAACCTTGCGAGACCAGGGACAAGACCAGGGACAAGCAAAGGTCTTATCAACAAAGAATGTCCCTGAAAAAGCACAAGATGCTCAAGAAAGAAAACCATGAAGATTAGCAAGGGAGACAACTGGGTAGTGAGTGGTTTGCAAGCAAGGAAGCGGTTTATGAGTGAAGCGCTAGGTGACTTGTGAAGGATCCTAGAGGATGCTGACCATACAGTGCTCGGGCTCTGGGTCGTCGAAGATACCCACACATGCGTCGTGGAAGATATTGGAATAAGGAGTAAGAGTTGTTTTCTGAATTCGGGCATGGATTTGGTTGATTGACCTTGCTGGTCCTCAACAACGGATGAGTCCATGGCTCTTTTATATGGATCTCTTGGTTGATCTTGCTGATCTTCAACAACAAAGATTCCATTTTGATTTTTATAAGTGAATATATTGCCGGATACTATGAGCTAGGAACTATCGAAAAAGGCCCCTCAGTGGATAGGTGGTGAGCGTTCTGGTTGCCAATGATGCCATAGGTACACTGATGAAGGAATAATTGGAAATTAGGATCCAATCAGATATTTTGGGAGACTATGATCAGTGATACTATGGTTTCATTAAAAGATTGTTTTAAAGTCAGCTGAATCTGTGAGAATGACAGGTGAATCTGTGAGAAAGGCAATTTCATATTGGGTGTGTAAGTGGTGTGACTAGCTTTAAGTTTGCATGAATATCCGGCTAGGGGGCCTGGGAACTCTTTTTCCTAGTACTCGGGATAAAACCTAACCAAATTCCAAATTGGATCCCATCACTACAGTGGTTGGGCGGTTGGCTAACCCACGAGACTGGATGGGGTTAGGCTGGATTGATGGATCCCTAAAATGAGACTCAATTCTGTTATGGTACGATAGATGAAGTAAATCCCGAATAAAAATTGTTCTATGGAAAAGAATCAATGGTTGTGCCTCTCAATGAGGAAAAAAGTGTTGGTCTCTATGATCCAAGTGCAAGTTTCTTCCTTGATCTAACCAAGTGACTTACAGGTTCGGTCAAATCAGTTTGGTCAGTGATGACCTTGACTACGTTAGAGTAAAAATATTTTGGAGGAATCGCCCGTGCTTTCCGAGCACAGGAAGTTTTTTTGGGTTCGGTTCTGGAAGAACCGAGGGACTAGTCTCTTGTCTGAATATCCGTGGGCGAGGTCCCGAGTGAGAGGCCCTGCCCCGCACAAGAAGTGCTACTCCCGCTGCTAGCACCCCCGAATTTGTTGCGCAAAGGGGGCAAGGATCTTTCAGCTGGTATCAGAGCGAATTGGCTAAAGTGGATCAAGCGAGAAGCCAGAAATGTCAAAAATTTATGAAGTAGCAGTAAAAGGTTGGAATTGTGTGATGAAATTCATACAAGTTGATATTCAGAATGAAGATTCATAAATACGTAATTGGGTCTTCAGATGGAAGTACCGCAATTGTATGGAATCCATGACTTGCTTGAGGCCTAGACATGATGGTATTTACCTTATAATTCCAAGGACTGTGACTACCCATACATACCGACGACGGTATAACTGCGGCTCTTTACTGGTAGTATATACGAGTAAATCTAAGACCTTGAAATTATAAGCAAAAATGCAATCCAGATGAAAAATGATGATTCTTGAATTTTGGTTGAAAAGCGATAAGCTGAGCAAAACCACAATGAGGATGAATGGGACGAGTCCCTGTGATGATGTTCATAACTGGAATGATGATAATGACTTCAGCAAATCACTATGAGATTAGTGGATTGTGCTAACAGATTGCTATTGTTAACACTTGACCCAGTGGATCAAGTTAAGGGATGACAAATTAAAAACCTGTATAATTGAAATTCCCATGGAGGAATGTTCAGATGGAGACCATTATTGTGTTAAGGATATGAATGATATGATCTGAATGAATGGATATCTGATGATGAGTTCTATATAAGGGATCTTTATCCCAGGTTTTTGTTGGGTTGACCAGACTATAAGGAACCCCTGAATTAGTTGGATCTTAAGGGAAAGAGTTGTCCTCTAGTTTGTAAGATGAGGACCTCTCGCGTTTTTTAAGTGGGGTAGGATGTAAGATTCCTCCCTCCAGTTTTTGAGGTGTACAGGTGTAACAACCTCCTCTTCTGATCTTATAATTATTCCCCTTTCTAAAATAAAAGAAAGACCCTGTTTTTGGCCTAGAGAGAGAAAATGTCTAGAGGGAGGTAATCCAAAATTGAGATATTTTTGGATATAAAAATCCTCCTAGTGTATAAAATGGTTTCCCCTGAAATAGAAATTCAAAAAGAATTTTCCAATGTACAATTGGAATTAATTGAAAATAGGTATAAAGGGCCTTAGCCTAAGGGTCTAGATTTTCAGAAATTTTTGGATTATGGTCCAATTAAGGTTCCTATATGTCAATAGGATCAATCCAAGTGTGGGGAGGAGATAAATCCAATTTATAAAAGAAAAATACCCAAAAATGAGTAAATGCCCAAAAATGAGTAAATACCCAAAAATGAGTAAATGCCCACATAAGATGAAGAGTTGACTGAGTACAAGGTTTATTATTAAAAAACTATGAATATTACTAAAAAAAAGAGATATTTTACGTATAATGATACATTTTTGATACCTTGGTAAGGAGAAGGGGGCTCTTCAAGAAGGAGCCTATTTCACATGTGTGGAGGAGTTTTAAACTAAAAAATAATAAGATATTTTTATCTCTCCTCTCTCCTGGATCAAACCAAATAAAAAAGGGAGGTAAACTGGTCCAAATCTTGTCCAAACTGAACCTGGAAAATTCTAGAAACTAGGTGGACTTGGTTAGAGGCCTCCCTCACCTATAAATAGATCTTTAGCCCTTTGTAAAAAAAAATATGTGAACTATACCATGCTAGTATTATACTAAAATAATGATATTTTCTATTATCCTCTAAAAGTCCTCTACAATTGGGAGAGAATGGAGTTTCTCTCTCTCTTCAACCTTCTTTGGAGTCTTCATCAACATACTAAACCAATTGATTGGTTGGGCGCCTCTCCTCAGACTAAAGAATCAAGCAAAATAAGAGGTAAAGTGTGATTTATGGTCTTTTTCTTAATCTCTAAATGTTTCTCACTTCTCAACCCCTCTCAAGCTTGAGAAGTATTCAATTGAATGGCTCTTTAATGCAATTGAAGCTCTCTAATGAATTTTAGTGATAAATCTTATAAAGTTTCCATTTATACTTAAATTAAAATGTTTTTTTTAAAGCATATCTCTCTCTCCCCCCAAAGAATGGTCATTCCTATGACCTATTCTATATTCATTTAATGCTTCTCATGGAGAAATTCTCTATTCATAAATCAAACTCTAGGCTTGTGAAGCTAGAGGTTTAAGAAAATGGTTTTTATACTTATATGCTTGTAAAATATGGTAATATTATGAGATAAATCCATAAATTAGATTTAAGAGTAAAAGATAGTTATACTATCATAATTACATTACTATGTCTTATTCTTTTCATAAAAATTAAAAATTGCCAGTGATAGCAGTGGACCTATGGTAAATTTTTTAAGAAATTGATGCATAATTCGTTCTTACGCATAACATGAAAAGAGGACTTCCGATCATATTCTAGGATTGAATATATCCTAGGTTAAAAGAATGGTTTTTGTCACATTCAATGGAAAACTAATTTTTAAGTTTATGTATAATTAAATAATTAAGAAATGAGAAAATTATGATAATTATATTTAATGATAAAAGAGGAATTCCTATGACAATTGAAATTCAATCATTTAGATGGGAAAAGAGAAACTCCTAGCATATTGGAATTATTGGATATTTTATTCAAATTCAAAGATGAATTTTAGATAAATTTTGTTTTATCTATGAGAAATATTTAAATGGTAAAAGAGGAAAATAACATTTGGAATCCAATCATTTAGGTGGGAAAAGAGAAATTCTTAGCACATTGGAATTATTTTATTTGAATTTAAAGATGAATTTTAGATAAATTTATTTTATCTATGAGAAATATTTAAATGGTAAAAGTAGAATTCCTATGACATTTGGAATTCAATCATTTAGATGGGAAAAGAGAAATTCCTAGCATATTGGAATTATTGGATATTGTATTTAAATTCAAAGATGAATTTTAGATCAATTTATTTTATCTATGAGAAATATTTAAATGGTAAAAGAGGAATTCCTATGACATTTGGAATTCAATCATTTAGATGGGAAAAGAGAAATCCCTAGCATATTGGAATTATTGGATATTTTATTTAAATTCAAAGATGAATTTTAGATAAATTTATTTTATCTATGAGAAATATTAAAATGGTAAAAGAGGAATTCCTATGACATTTGGAATTCAATCATTTAGATGGGAACAGAGAAATTCCTAGCATATTGAATTAATGGATATTTTATTTTTGATGAATTTATTTTATGAGACATATTTGATGATAAAAGAGGAATTCCCATGATATTCGAATGCAAATAATCAAATGCAAAAAGAGTAATTCCCATGATATTTGAGGTCCAAGAAATTAAAATGAGAAAAAGAGAAATTTTTAGTATAATTCAATTTATGATTATTTATCAGAAGTGGAAATATGGGTAGAATTGATTTCTGTAAATCCCATGAATTCTTCTATTTCAAAAGAGGAATATTGAATATAATTCAATTGAGGAATTGAGAACGAATATAGAAATAGTCTTCGAGAAAAAGAACCTTTATCTAGGCCAATCAATTGACAGAAATTTAGAAAAAGTCCCATTATCGGTATCAAAGTAGTAAAAACTACTAAATGAGAATAGGATGTGGAACAGATGTGATAAGATGTAAATGGGATGTGATAGGATGTGAACGGATGTGATAAGATGTAAATGAGATCTGATAAGATGTAAATGAGAGGTGATAGGATGTGAATGGATGTGAAAAGATATAAATGGGATGTGATAAGATGTAAATGAGATATGATAGGATGTGAATGGATGTACTAAGATATAAATGAGATGCGATAGGATGTGAATGGATGTAAATGAGATGTGATAAGATGTGAATGGATGTGATAAGATGTAAATGAGATGTAAATAAGATGTGATAAGATGTAAATAAGATGCGATAGGATGTGAATGGATGTGATAAGATGTAAATGAGATGTGATATGATATGAATGGATGTGATAAGAAGTAAATAGGATGTGATAAGATGTGATGTAATGAAAATGGATGTGGATGTGAATGATACGATGAGAATGAGATGAGAGGATATGTGAAAGGGTGAGATGGGAAGTACATGGATGTGGATGTGGATGTGGATGTGGATGTGGATGTGGATGTGTATGTGAAAGAATGGATGTGGATGTGTGTGTGAAAGAATGGATGTGGATGTGTATATGAAAGAATGGATGTGGCTGTGTATGTGAAAGGATGTGATGTGATGTAAAGGGATGTGGATGTGAATGTGATGCAGGTGTGGATGAAATGTGGTGTGATGAAAAGAGATGTGGATCTGAATGTGATGTGGATGTGGATGAGATGTGATGTGATGTAAAGAGATGTGATGTGATGTGAATATATGTGGATGTGAAGTGATAGATGTGAATGTATGGATAGATGTGAATAGTCGTGCATGTGAATGATTGGATGGATATGGATGAATGAGATGAGATTCGTATGAATGAGATATGATATGGATGTGATGTAATGTGGAAAGAATGTATGTGATGGGATGGGGATACAATGAATGTGATGAATGTAGATATGATGTGATGTCATGTGAATCGGGATGTGAATGAATGATATGGGGTGTGAATGGATGATATGTGATGTGAATGCATGTGATGTGATGTGAATCAAGATAGATGTCAATGAATGAGATGTGAGGCAAAATGGATGTGATGCTATGTGATGTAATTTGGATCGGGGTAGATATGAATGGATGAGATGTGAATGAATGTGATGTGATGAGATGTGGATATGGGTGGATGCGAGTGGATGAGATGTGAATGAATGTGATGTGATGAGATGTGGATATGGGTGGATGCGAGTGAATGAGATGTGATGAGGATAAATGAGAAAAGATGTGATGAGATGGGAAATGATGTGATTCGATGAGAATGGAAATACATATGAATTGGATGGGGATTAAATAATGTGGATTGATGTGGAACAATGTGGAAAGATGAGAGTTCATTAATTATATTTATGATTGGTTTTTAAATGACTATTTCATGTCAATAATGCTGGGGAAGCATTTTGACCGTCTTGTGAATGAGGTCATGGAGAGAACCGTCTTGTGAATGAGGTCTGGAGACCTAACTGTTAAAGTTGCAACAACAGCTGACGGAGGACGTCTCGCATAGTAAGGTCGGCCAAGGTCTTGACCAGCCTCGGCTCTATTTAAATGGTGAGCTTTCGGTGTAACGGTGGATGAGGGACCAAGGAAGCGGCCTATGAGTGAAGTGCTAGGTGACCTGCGAAGGATCCTAGAGGGTGCTGACCATATGGTGGTCGGGCTCTGGTCTGGGGGGTCACCGAAGATACCCACACGTGCATCGTGGAAGATATTGGAACAAGGAGTAAGAGTTGTTTTCTGAGTTTGGGCATAGATCTGGTTGATTGACCTTACTCGTCCATACGGATGAGTCCATGGCTCCTTTATATGGATCTATTGGTTAATCTTGCTGATCTTCAACAGAGATTCCATTTTGATTTTTATAAGTGAATATTGCCGGGTACTAAGAGCTAGGAACTATCGAAAAGGCCCTTGAGTGGACATGTGGTAAGTGTTCTGGTTGCCAATGATGCCATAGGTACACCGATGAAGGAATAATTGGAAATTGGGATCCAACCGGATATTTTGGAGGATTATGGTCAGTGATACTACGGTTTCATTAAAAGATTGTTTTAAAGTCAATTGAATCTGTAAAAAAGGCAATTTCATATTGGGTGTGTAAGTGGTGTGACTAGCTTTAAGTTTGCATGAATATTCGGCTAGGGGGCCTGGGAACTCTTTTCCCTCTGGTACCCGCGACAAAACCTAACCAAATTCCTAATTGGATCCCATCACTGCAGTGGTTGTGTGGCTGGCTAACCCACGGGACTGGATGGGGTTAGGCTGGACTGATGGATCCCTAAAATGAGACTCGATTCTGTTATGGTACGATAGATGAAGTAAATCTCGGATAAAAATTGTTGTATGGAAAAGAATGAACGGCTGTGCCTCTCAATGAGGAAAAAAGCGTTGGTCTCTATGATCCAAATGCAAGTTTCTTCCTTGATCCGACCAAGTGATTTACATGTTCGGTCGGATCACTTTGGTTAGTGATGACCTTGACTACGTTAGAGTAAAAATATTTTGGAGGAATCGCCTGTGCTTTTCGGGCAGGGGAAGTTTTTCTAGGTTCCGTTTTGAAAGAACCGAGGGACTAGTCTCTTGTCCGGATATCTGTGGGTGAGGCCTCGAGTGAGAGGCCCTGCCTCCCACAAGAAGTGCTACTCCCGCTGCTAGCACCCCCGAATTCGTTGCACGGAGGGAGAAAGGATCTTTCAGCTGCTGCTGGTATCAAAGCAAATTGGCTAAAGTGGACCGAGAAGCCAGAAATGTCAAAAATTTATGAAGTAGCAGTAAAAGGTTGGAATTGTGTGATGAAATTCATACAAGTTGATATTCAGAATGAAGATTCATAAATACGTAATTGGGTCTTCAGATGGAAGTACCACAATTGTATGGAATCCTTGACTTCCTTGAGGCCTAGACATGATGGTATTTACCTTATAATTCCAAAGACCGTGACTACCCGTATATACCGAGGGTATAACTATAGCTCTTTACTGGCAGTATATACGAGTAACTCTAAGACCTTGAAATTATAAGCAAAAATGCTATCCAGATGATGAATTCAAATGTGGTTGATATGATTTTAAAATTCTGGTTGAGAACTAATGAGTTAATTTGGATTCTGATTGAGCTCACCATTTAAATCAAAACGAGGCTGGTCAAGACCTCGGCCGACCTTGCTACGCGAGATGTCCTTCGTTGACTCTCTGTCAGCTGTTGCAACTTTAATAGTTAGGTCTCCACAACCTCATTCACAAGACGGTCAAAATGCTTCCCCAGCATTATTGACATAAAATAGTCATTTAAAAACAGGTTATAAATACAGTTCCTATAATGAACTCTCGTCTTTCCACATTGCTCCACATCAATCCACAATATTTAATCCCCATCTAATTCATATGTATTCCCATTCTCATTGAATCACATCATTTCCCATCTCATCACATATTTTCTCATTTATCCTCATCACATCTCATCCACTCGCATCCACCCATATCCACATCTCATCACATCTCATCCACTCACATCATCTCATCCACTCACATCATTTCATCCACTCACATCCACTCGCGTCGTCCACCCATATCCACATCTCATCCATTCATATCTACCCCGATCCACATCACATCCATTTCGCCTCACATCTCATTCATTGACATCTATCCTGATTCACATCACACCACATTCATTCACATTACATATCATCCATTCACATTTATCCCAATTTACATCACATCACATCTCATTCATTCACATCCCAATTCACATCACATTACATCTCCTCCATTCACATCCCGATTCACATGACATCACATTATCACATTCATTTTTTGTATCCCCATTCCATCACATACATTCTATCCACATTACATCACATCAAGATCATATCTCATTCATACACATCCCATCTCATTCATCCATATCCATCCAATCATTCACATGCACGACTATTCACATCCATCCATATATTCACATCTAGCACTTCACATCCACATGTATTCATATCACATCACATCTCTTTACATCACATCACATCTCATTCACATCCACATCACATTTAGATCCACATCTCTTTTCATCACACCACATCTCATCCACATCTACATCACATTCACATCCACTGTGACATCACATTTAGATCCACATCTCTTTTCATCACACCACATCTCATCCACATCTACATCACATTCACATCCACATCCCTTTACATCACATCACATCCTTTCACATACACATCCACATCCATTGTTTCACATACACATCCACATCCATTCTTTCATATACACATCTACATCCATTCTTTCATACACATCCACATCCATTCTTTCGTATACACATCCACATTCACATCCACATCCATGTACTTCCCATCTCACCATTTCACATATCCTCTCATCTCAATCTCATCTCATCATTCACATCCATATCCATTTTCATTACATCACATCTTATCACATCTATTCACATCCTATCGCATCTCATTTACATCTTATCACATCCTATTTACATCTTATCACATCCATTCACATCCTATCGCATCTCATTTACATCTTATCACATCCCATTTACATCTTATCACATGTATTCACATCCTATCACATCCCATTTACATCTTATCACATCTCATTTACATTAATTTACATCCTATCGCATCTCATTTACATCTTATCACATCCATTCACATCCTATCGCTTCTCATTTACATCTTATCATATCCCATTTACATCTTATTACATCCTATCACATCCCATTTATGTCTTATCACATCCCATTTACATCTTATCACATCCGGTCACATCCCATTTACATCTTATCATATCCGTTCCACATCCTATTCCCATTTAGTAGTTTTTACTACTTTGATACCGATAATGGAACTTTTTCTAAATTTCTGCCAATTGCTTGGCCTAGATAACGGTTCTTTTTCTCGACGATTATTTCTATATTCCTTCTCAATTCCTCAATTGAATTATATTCAATATTGCTCTTTTGAAATAGAAGAATTCATGGGATTTACAGAAATCAATTCTACCTATATTTTCACTTTTGATAAATAATCATAAATTGAATTATACAAAAAATTTCTCTTTTTATCATTTTATTTCTTGAACCTCAAATATCATGGGAATTCCTCTTTTTGCATTTGATTTTTTTGCATTCCAATATCATGGTAATTTCTCTTTTATCATCAGATATTTTTTATAAAATAAATTCATCAAAAATAAAATATCCATTAATTCAATATGCTAGGAATTTCTCTTTTTCCATCTAAATGATTGAATTCCAAATTTCATAGGAATTCCTCTTTTACCATTTAAATATTTCTCATAGATAAAATAAATTTATCTAAATTCATCTTTGAATTTTAATAAAATATCCAATAATTTCAATATGCTAGGAATTTCTCTTTTTCCATCTAAATGATTGAATTCCAAATGTCATAGGAATCCTCTTTTACCATTTAAATATTTCTCAGAGATAAAATAAATTTATCTAAAATTCATCTTTGAATTTAAATAAAATATCCAATAATTTCAATATGCTAGGAATTTCTCTTTTTCCATCTAAATGATTGAATTACAAATGTCATTGGAATTTTTCTTTTACCACTTAAATATTTCTCATAGATAAATTTTTTTAATTAAAATTCATCTTTGAATTTAAATAAAATAATTCTAAAATGCTAAGAATTTCTCTTTTCCCACCTAAATGTTTGAATTCCAAATGTCAAAGGAATTCCTCTTTTCCCACCTAAATGTTAAAATTCACCTTTTAATTTAAATAAAATATCCAATAATTCTAATATGCTAGGAATTTCTCTTTTTCCATCTAAATGATTGAATTCTAATTATCATAGGAATTTCTCTTTTATCAATATAATTATCATAATTTTCTTAATTTTTTAATTCTTTGATTACACATGAACTTAAAAATTAGTTTTCCATTGAATGTGACAAAAACCGTTCTTTTAACCTAGGATATTCAATCCTAGAATATGATAGGAAGTCCTCTTTTCACAGTATGCATAAGAATGAATTATGCATCAATTTCTTAAAAATTTTACCATAGCTCCGCTGCTATTACTAGTAATTTTTAATTTTTAGTAAAAGAATAAGACATAGTAATGTAATTATGATAGTATAACTATCTGTTACTCTTAAATCCAATTTATGGATTTATCTCATAATATTACCATATTTTACAAGCATATAAGTATAAAAACCATTTTTTTAAACCTCTAGCTTCACAAGCCTAGAGTTTGATTTGTGAATAGAGAATTTCTCCATGAGAAGCATTAATTGAATATAGAATAGGTCATAGGAATGACCATTCCTTGGGAGAAAGAGAGAGATATGCCTAAAAAAACATTTTAATTTAAGCATAAATGGAAACTTTATAAGATTTATCACTAAAATTCATTAGAGAGCTTCAATTGCATTAAAGAGCCATTCAATTGAATACTTCTCAAGCTTGAGAGGGGTTGAGACGTGAAGCAATATGGGGCCAACAGGATGCCAATGAGCCTCTTAACGCTTGGTACTGACCCGATGAGCAACATGACGCTAAGGGGGGTCAATACCAAGCAATATAGGGCAACAAGATACCACCGATTCTCTTATCACTTGGTACTAACCCCATTAGCAACATGACCCTAAGGGGGGTTGATTCCAAGTGATAATGGACTAGTCGGATGTCTGCGAAGAGCAACTTATCACTTGGTAGTAATAACCCCTGCTAACCAGATGTTATGGGGGGTTTGTGAGTAACATGAGCCTAAGGGGGTCAATTCCAAGCAATATGGGGCCAGCAGGATGCCAACGAGACTCTTATCACTTGGTACTAACCCCATGTGCAACATGACCCTAATGGGGGTCAATACCAAGCGATATGGGGCCAGAAAGATGCTAACAAGCCTCTTATCGCTTGTTGGTACTGACTCGGTGAGCAACATAATGCTAAGGGGGGTCAGTACACCAACCAATATGGGGTCAGTACCAAGCCTCTTATCGCTTGGTACTGACTCGGTGAGCAACATAATGCTAAGGGGGGTCAGTACACCAACCAATATGGGGATAATAGGATGCCAACGAGCCTCTTATCACTTGGCACTGACCTCGATAGCAACATGACCCTAAGGGGGGTTGATCCCAAGCGATAATGGACTAGCAAGATGCCCATGTGATGAGCAACTTATCGCTTGGTACTGACCCCCCTTAACAAGATCTTATGGGGTGTCTGTGAGCAATATGACCCTAAGGGGGTCAATTCCGAGTGATATGGGGCCAGTAGGATGCCATTGAGTCTTTTATTGCTTGGTACTGATCCTGTGCACAACATGACTCTAAGGGGGGTCAGTTCCAAGCCAACAGGTTGCCACAACGAGCCCCTTATCACTTGGTAATGACACCGTTAGCAACATGACCCTAACAAATCACAATACCGATAATATAAAGAGCTCAAAAAATGCATGTGAGTCCCTAATTGCACAGTATTGACCCTTGAGCAACCCCTAAATCCTAAGTCTAAAACTGTCAACAATATCTACAGACGCGATGGATGTAGAGGGGTGAGTGCACAAGACCCCGTGGAGGAGATGCTCTAGCGATGAACCCTCAAAGCCAGAGGAGACCACTGGTGATGGTGATGGCATTGGCTAATATAGGGGAGGAGGTTGATCAGGAGGCAAATGGCAATGGCGATCGATGCGGAGGCAAAAGAAATAGGGAACCACGATAAATAAATCAATCACATGCAGGAGAGGAGTGAGCACCTACCATTCTGACGCGTCATTCATGTGTTGCCACTTACGATCAGTACAAGTGGTGCTAAGACCACGTGGTACGAGAAAAAATTAAAATAAATCAAACATGCAGAAGAGGAGTATTCTCTAGAGTACCTACCATATTGACGTGTCATTCACACATTCGTTCATAATCTCTCTCTCTCTCTCTCTCTCTCTCTCTCTCTCTCTCTCTCTCTCTCTCTCTCTCTCTCTCTCTCTCTCTCTCCTTCTTGCTAAATATTTGATTTTGTATGGTTTGGCCCATTGTACATTGTACATATGTTGGGCAAGGTTTATTTTTGATGAGATACCTTAAAAGCATTGGACTATGGTTCAATTTTGTATGGTTTGGCCCATATGTTGGGCAAGGTTTATTTTTGATGAGATACCTTAAAAGCATTGGACTATGGTTCAATTTTGTAAAAGTCCAAGTTTGGAAAAGCTATGCTATTTATGGTTCCAAGGGCTAAATTTATGATAATACGATTTAAATACCGCGTGTGGGAGTGGATCCACACACGTTGGGGGGGGGGGGTGGGAGATTACACCCAATCTTGTGTTCTTTGATTTTTATGCTCTTGAATTATGCTATGGTGTATATGGTTTATTCTTCTATTATTCAATTGTTTAATTATTCATATTGATTAAGAATATAAATCCATGTATCCTATTTTGATATACATTTATTCACTTTCTTTCCTTTTTACTAATGCTAACCTAACAAGGTTTATTTAATGAATCTAGATTCTAAACAGATAGACTATTCATCAACTTATGTGTGAACAAAAAGATGTTTAATCTCTTAGGAATCAATGGTCCATTTCGTCATCATTCATCCTCAATTTGGTATTGGATAATCAAAGGGCTTTCTATCAAGTATTCAATTCATTTTATTATCATTACAATAAATTTTGCTTTAGACTTTTTATAAACTTCAAGGAGAGTTCTTATGCATCAAAAGTATAACTTCAAGGAGGAACTGGCCCTTCCATCTTAAACTATACTTCATGAATTTTTCACTATGTATTAGTCTTGTGGTATGGGACACGAGATTAATCTTGTGTGAAGTATTCCGATGCATACTTATCTCTATATTTGTGTGGGATAATTTCTGGTGGTATGGGGCACTAGAATTTTTTACGCACATAAGTCCTGGGGATACAATGTCTCTTTTACATGTCTGTGAAGACACTCATGTTACTATCTGTGAGAGATACTCGTGTTGGTGTCTGTCAAAGATACTCGTGTTAGTGTTTGTAAAAGATATGCAACTGAGGTCAGTTACAACCCAAGAAAGAGGTAATGCTATGAATAATAATATCGACTATTTATTTGGGGTGATCCAAGTGTGATTAAAGAATAAATTGGTTGTGAGTGCATCCAACCAATTGTGACATGCGTGATGCATGTAAGGAATGTGTGAGTTTGATTGTAAGTGAATCCAATCAACTCTTGTGAAATAAATTCTTGATGAGGGTGACCCAATGTAGTATAAGAATCAAGAGTGAATCTGATTCTTTAGAGGGTGACCCTAGCTGGTTGTGAGTGAATCCAACCAGCTATGATACGTGTGAAATGTGTGGTGTACTCTTTGAATATGTGCGACACATATGAAGACATTGTGAGTGAATCCAATGTAGGAGTTTGATTGTGAGTGAATCCGACCAACTCTTAGACACGTGTGATATGTGTAAAGGTCATGTTAGTTTGATTGTGAGTGAATCCGATCAACTCTAAGACATGTGGGACATGTATAAAGGTTGTGTGAGTTTAATCGTGAGTGAATCCGATCAACTCTAAGACACGTGTGATGCGTGTGAATCCAATGTACAATCTACAATTCTGCCCGTACTTGGGCTTGCATCTCGCCCTTCATCTTTGCATACATGTCTGCATACGTTTCAACCAAACAGGCATGTGTTTCTTGCTGCATTTCTTGCTTAACTTCCTCACGCAGGAGGCGTATCTCTGTCCTGACCAATTTGTGTATCTCATCATTTATTACTTCATCGATTCTCTTGGATGTCTTCCCTAGTCGTTTTGACCTCGGGGAGAGTGTCCATTCTCTACCTTTTCTCACATGAAACTTCTTAACAGAAGGGGAGGGAGAGGGGACTTTACCGGTGTGTATGAAATGCAGCATCGGGGGCTCCTCCGAGTTCGGCGACAATCTCCTCTTCATCCATGTAGCATTGGTAGCTCCTCCAAGTTTGGTGACAATCTCCTCTTCATCCATGCAGCATCGGCGGCTCCAAGTGAGAGAGAGAGAGAGAGAGAGAGAGAGAGACATGAGAGAGATGGATAGCTGAATTTTCTTCTATCTTCCTCTTCTCTACTCAACCAACAAAGCGGCAGAGAGAGAGAGAGAGAGAGAGAGAGAGAGAGAGAGAGAGAGAGAGAGAGAGAGAGAGAGAGAGAGAGAGAGACAAATTCAGAATAGGACCATGGTACATGGATATTAGAATATTCCATAAATTGAATAATAGAAGAAATAAACCATATACACCATAGCATAATTCAAGAGCATAAAAATCAAAGAACACAAGATTAGGTGCAATATCCCCCCGACGTGTGTGGCTCCACTCCCACACGCGATATTTAAATCATATTATCATAAATTTAGCCCTTGGAGCCATAAATAGCATAGCTTTTCCAAAATCAGGCTTTTACAAAATTAAACCATAGTCCAATGCTTTCAAGGTATCTCATAAAAAATAAACCTTTGCCCAACATATGTACAATGGGCCAAACCATACAAAATCAAATATTTAGCACACATGTGCTCGGCTAGATAATCTCGTCCATTGTCCACCTTGGTTATTCCCGAACTCATGATCTATACTCATCAACATAGTCCACAATGTTAGATCACCCCCATTAATTTGGAATCACTCTCAAAAATAATTTTGACAAATGGAAATCATTCACTACCATGCTTTTCACATAAACCATGAATCACACATAATTAATTAGATTCAATCTAAAAAATCTCACTCTCGTGATAGTCTTCCCGTTTAAAAAGACAATCGTCTCCTTCGTTGTAACTATCAGCACACACATAGGAGATTTAACACATTAATTTGGAATTAAGGGCAGAGTTGAATGGATGGAAAAGTTAGACCATCAAAATGAGGGACAAAGCATGACTGCAGCACCTCAAATACATGAGGAAATAAAAGAACTAAAAATACAGGTGGAGAAGGAGATAAAAACCTTCGTCGAGGTTGCAGAGTGCACCAAGGCGGAGGTGGAAGAAAATGCTAAGTGGATTGATGTGGTAAAAAAGCACAAGGGGATGCTTGACAATAAAGTGGAGGTGATGAATGCAACCCTCGAAGAAGAAGCTAAATGGCGAGCCAGAGCCCTACATGTATGGGGAGAAAGGTACTCCTCAAGAAGATGCTAAGACACTGAGTACAAAGATAGGAGCCATAGAGATTCCTATAGTAGTAGAGGCCTAGAGAGTGGGAAAGGATGCCACCAGAGCACGAGCATTGATATTGAAATTTGCGGATATGGATAAGAAGACCTTTCTCGCTAAGAGGGCTGCGCTTAAGGGAGAGAAAATTTATCTAGATGAAGATCTTGCGTCGGCCCAGGTAGCACACCGGAAGGAAAACATGCCTCGAGTGCTTGAAGCACGTAAGGAGGGGAAGTGGGCTGTATATAGAGATGGGCAAGTATTTATCCGAGAGCGCCGATCATCCTGATGGGTATGGGACCTTGAAGTTATCAGTGTGGAACTGCAATGGAGCCCTACGAGTAGATGCAAGGTACTTCGAGGACACTTTTAAAGGCCGGGATATTGCCATGTATATAGAGACACACCAATGTGCAAGGAGTTAATTACCGGTTCCTGGGTATAGATGGGACTAGAGGAAGTGGGGGGGTAGCAGTACTGTTTTAAGGGAGGACTTATGGGAGGCAATACATGTGATGCATAGAGGTGCAGACGTACACTACATGTGGATCGAAGTGAGCACAAATAAACCTTGGGACATTTACATTGCAGTATGCTACTTCCCACCGGCAGATTCTAGATACGCTATGCCAAGATAATCACCATATATGCCGCTGTACGAGGACATCATGAGATTTGCGAGAGCTTGGGAGATGTACTACTAATGGGGGATTTTAATGTTTGTACAGGATGGGAACAATCGGCTCTCTATGCTATGGATGAGCCCATGTACCGCGAGGCTAGCAGCATAAGATGAGATAGGGATGCAGAGATCTGCCCAGGACACAGGAGAGGTGACAAAATATGGGAGACACTTCCTAGCTTTCCTAGCTTTGGGGAGTGCACATGGGCTAGTTATCCATAATGGCCTATCCCGTTGGCCAGGTTCATATGCTCTCACATGCTGGAACAAAAAGGGAGGAGCTAGTACTATGGATTACCTGATGGGCTCACCTACCTTGATACATGATATACAAGATCTCTCCATTTTAGGCAGACCCATCGGGATAGCAGTAGACCATGCATATTTGACATTTTCTGTGACTTGTGGATATGTTAGAGGCACACCACCCGCTAGTCATACCAGATACCCAAGATATCACTTTACGCGGGAGACCTCTAGGGTATATGGAAGTGTAGTATATGATGTTCTGTTCACTCTTGACGCGAGCAGTCCACTTGATGAGCTTACGAAAGAGTTGGCACATGTATTACATGGTTCAACAGCATATGCTTTCTCGTATACCCCCCTCTTTCTACCCCTCCTTGCCATACAACCCCATAGAATGGTTCGTACGATGATGAATGTCGCGAGACTCATGATTGCTTTACAGCGGAGATCACCCTTGGCATCCACACACATACACAGGCGAGAATGCTCTTCAAACGCCTTGTGCGAAAGAAGAAGCGGGATTACCTGGACAAGCTTGAGATGGAGATATACCAACTATTTTTGGGGCAAGACATCAAGAGGGAGTGGAAGATGTTCCATGAGCGACAGCAACCCACACCTATCACATCACCTGAGGCATGGCATGAATATGCAAGAACTTTATATGAAGTACTAGGGCAGCCCCCCATCCCTCATAGTACTTTTGTCACCATTTGGATGGTTTTGGATGCTATTGACAGACTACATAATGGAAGAGCCCAAGACCAGGATGGTCTGGTGGGGCAGAACATTTTTCACATGCTAGAGATGTATTGGCACCACTGCTAGTACACATGTTAATAGGGCCATTTGCGAAGGTTTCCTAGACAGCTGGTCGGCACATACTATTGTACCTCTATTTAAGAGTGGTGACCCCATGATACCAAGGAACTACAGGACCATCGTGGTTGGCCATTGCTTGGCCAAGATATTTGGATCGAGAATTGAGTAGATGGGCTGAGACACATGGACTCATAGCACCTAGGCAGGCACATTTCAGACGAGGTTTCACGACTTTGGATCACATATTTACCCTCAGGGCACTCATTGAGGAGGACGAGCATGGGGGAAGAGGATATATTGTTGCTTTGTGGACTTTCGCAAAGCCTTTGACACGGTGACACGTGCCAGACTCATGAGGAGATTGCATGACATTGGTGTCCCGAGGAGATTGCATGACATTGGTGTCCCGAGGAGATGGAGTGGGGCATTTATGCATTACATGAGGTGGTGATAGGTAGAGTAAAGACTCCCGGAGGCATGTCAGATACAGTGACTAGCACCATTGGGGTGAAGCAAGGATGCCCACTATCACCCACCCTTTTGGACTTTACATTTATGAGATATCCGACTACATTGACAGGATGGGGGGGGATAGGGGGCCAGTCTGGTAGGGGTTTGGATACCCATACTACTATATGCTGATGACATTGTACATTGCAAACTCCCCTTAGGGTTTGCAATAGCATTTGGATGCTTTGCAGTCATTCTGTGCAGGTAGGGACCTCACAGTGAACCTTGGGGAGACTAAGATTATGGTCTTCAATACCTTAGAGGCTTGGGTGACTAGATCTGACCTTTTAGAGGTGAATCAGTGGAGTACACCAGATTATATGTGTACCTAGGATTCACATTCAGCGGACCATAGTTCTCTATGAGAGGCAAGCAACAGAGGCTAGGTTGGCACGTGGATATGCAGCCCTAGGGGCACTAGAGAGACAATGTGCCTACATTCAGTTTCAGGAGCCGCGCACCAAACTCTGGTTGTTTGACACATTGGTCACACCTACACTCTTATATGGATCACCCATATGGGGACCCAGCCTCTACCACATGAGGGAGCCGCTTGTTGACCAGGTCAGACCAGAGAGAGATTTCTATGATGGATGGCAGGTACTAGAGAAACCACTGGTGACTATGATCGCACGCATGATTCGGAGCAAACCATTGGTACCTCATGAGATTGTCAGAGCAGAGATAGGAGCCGCACCAGTGGTTATCGAAGCCCTGTTCCAGTCAGTGACATTTTTGCAGAGGATATGGGAGCTCCCTAGACAGAGATACCCACACCTAGCACTTATCTCTTCTAGGCAGTTAGAGAGCAGATGGCAATACACGATGTTGGTACACCCAGATGTGTACCTGGCTGAGATTACATGGCATGACGATTGATGCACTCCCTCCATTTGATTACAGCTTGGACTGCCCCTTCTTGGACCTTAGTCACTCGAGCATAATAGGGTGATCAGGATGGAAATTGCGAGGCTAGATGCAGAAAGGACATGGTCCAGCCCCCCTACCACTAGGCACGAAGATGGCCCACTATCGGAACCATTTTCTACATCTTTCCCCGGATGGCTTTGTGACACGGACTACATAAATGGACACCCATCTCTCACATGGCATTCGCAGTACCATTGGACAGATCCACACTTCATCACATCAGTTGAGGGTAGAGACTGGTAGATACGAGGGGATGAAGCCAGAAGACCGTATTTGTCAGGGGTATGTCACCAGGAAGTGGATCAAAGGAGCACTACATATGTCACCAGGAAGTGGATCAAAGGAGCACTACATATGTCACCAGGAAGTGGATCAAAGGAGCACTACATATGCCGATGTACTATGTACTATGAGATACAAGGGAGATACTAGTGTCTCTTCCGAGAGGGTTTTGGACCATTACAACATGTGATGGAGTTTGAGGATCAGAGGTGTTTGGGGCTTTTCTTATTGGAGCTCAAACACCATCAAGACGCTCTCCTATGAGCCAGGACAACACACAAGGATCCACCCTGCGAGCCATGACATATTTTTTCAGGGCTAGGACCACCCCGAACAGATATGACCACGACCTCCACTACCCCCTTGGTGAGCCAGACGTCCTTCAGGAGGATTCACCCTTGAAAGAGCCATAGCACTTTGTCAAGTGAGATGCCCACACTTACCAGGACCTCGTCCACGGCCACTTCATCACCGGTGGATTAGAGCCATCATCACCCACCAAAACAGGAGACAACTGCCCCGTCACTTTAGTTTCTCTATCTTACAGTACCCCATGAGAGAGATACTGAGATGAGCAGATTACACTAGTCTTATGCTAGTTGTAAATATTATACACTTTTATTGTACCTCAATAGGAGTATTTTCCTTTCATAGTTGTTTAGGACTGTTTTAGGACTTTTTTAGTCCTTTTTATCTTACTTTTAATGAGACACCATCAGCTGTGTACTATGTTTTGGTCTCATAGGCCACTTCGCAGGAGGCAAACGTTAATATATCTTTCTTTCTTTCTCTCTCTCTACTACATATTCATGATCTCTCTCTAACTAATAAGAGCTAATAGGAGAGGAATACCTACCATATTGACGTGTCATTCATGCGTGAGACATTATAAATGCCATTTATGATCAGTATGCACCACAAATGTGGTGCTAAGACCACCACAAGGGTCTATAATGACCCGAATCTCTCTTGGGACATTCATTCACGTGTCGAGTTCCCTGAGAGCCCTCCCATCACCTTGGTGTCGAGCTCCCTACCTTTTGCGTCGTCCCTCTATGTCACCATCGTTGCTCTACGTGGCCATCGACTAACCTCTGCCTTGCCATTTCCGATGTGTCAAGCTCCCCTACTGCTACCATCATCGTCGCCCATCACCAAAGTAGGTATTCTTGTAGTGCCTTGTAGCTTATTTTACTTACTCCCTTTTCTTTCATTTTGTTATCAGGGTCAATACCAAGCGGTCAAGGGCTTGCAAGTGTCGCATAAGCCCCTTATTGCTAGATACTGACCCCATTTGTTTCCTTGTTTTTGTGTTCAATACCAAGCAATAAGGGGCTTACCCCTTTAAGTCTCTTTTGTAAAAGGGCAAGCGATGAGGGCTTGTAGACATTGCATAAGCCTCCTACTGCTTGATACTGGCCCCTTGTAGTGTCTTTTAAGCACTAAGGGGCTCAAGGGCATCCCTCTAGCTCCATATGTCCACGTACTAAACCCCTTTTATTTACTTTAATACACAAGGTGTTAGTACCAAAAGCGGTAGGGGACTTGCAAAGCAGGCATCACATAAGCCTCTTATTGCGCTTGATATTGACCTTCTTTTATTTTCTTTTGTTTTTGGGGTAAATACCAAGCGCAACAAGCGGCTCACAGCATTGCCGTAAACCCCTTATTGCTTGATACCGACCCCCTTTTGTTTTCTTTTGTTCTCGGGGTCAGTACCAAGCGACAAAGGGCTTGCAGGCATCGCGTAAGCCCCTTATCGCTTGGTAATGACCTCCTTTTGTGTTCTTTTGTTTTTGGGGTCAGTACCAAGCGATAAGGGGCTCACACAGGCATCATGTAAGCCCCTTAGTGCTTGGTATTGACCCCTTGTGTATTAAATATGCTTGTTCTAATTGACTAAAATGTTTCTTTAGGCATGTCGGTGAATGAGTTGGATATTCTCTTGTATATTAGGATGATGAGGCGGAAGAGACTTGCATAGAAAAGCTATATATGTTCTTATACACAATGCACATTCCCACCACCATGCTCCTAAACTGTCCTTAATGTTCAATGCAAAATTTCCTTTTGAGAACATCATCAAGACCTCTCGGATTGTTCTCGGTGACCGGGAGCATGATTATGAAGAGATTGTTTCTGGCAATATCATGATGTCAGATGGTAAACAATCTGTTCATCCATATGATTTTGTGACAGATAAAGTTATGAGGAGAAGGCCCAACTGTTATCTTAAAAATATCCCCAACTGCGCCATTAGAGTAGAGGAGAAATGCCCAATATACTCAAAGAAGTCCTTCTCCAATATACTCAAAGAAGTCCTTCTCCAATATAGTTATGGATTTCTTTATTTTTTGCATCTCGTTTCTGCTCATGAATTTGAGCCTTAGACAGCAAATTTACTAAGTAGTCAAGTGCCAATTGAGGATGATGGAGTTAAGGAAGAGGTGGCTATCGATGCAGCAGAGGAGAGGGCGACAGAGGATGAAAAGGAAACATTTTTGGCTAGTACATCCCTTGTCCCTTTCGATGCAACACCTATGAGTATAATCCCATTGCAAGCCAGTGAATGTAATGAGGATGAATAGGGAGACTTGTCACTTCCTTGTATGTGTAGCTTTACTATGGCAGAACAATTTGATTATGTATTATTAATGGACCTAATGCATCATTTTAATATTCATGAAGACTATAGCTTGGCCGCTTTAGCAAATTATAGTGAAGCAGACATGGGGTGGGTAGAGCAAGATGTTAACAAATACCTCCTAGTTGATTCTGCAATCAAGGACTCCGAGTATCTGCCTGGCAAAGGAGATTCTAAAGGACATGTTCAATGAAGCTAGGAGATATGAAACCCAATTGCCTTCCAAGGAGGATGCTGTAGTAATTGCAGTCCAGCTTGGTGGTTTGGCAGAGATGGGAAAATCAATAGGTAATAGTAGCAATTTATTTTTGAGATATTAGTATTTGATTTACATGTATTTTGTCATTTAAATGTCTTACATTGCTACTAGGTTTTTGTATATGATGATGAATTTATGAAGAGAGCAGGAGGCTCAAAATCATCTGGTGCTAGAAGTTCAAAAGCAACAAGTCATCGAAAGGATGCTGAATATATAAGACATTTAAATCATCAAAAGATACATATAAATTATGACACTCACACTTAATTATAATTGATAGTTAGTTGACTTGAATCATGATAATTACAATTTTGATCTGCAGATCATTATATTTCAAAAGACAATGCACAATTTTCTTTATTCACATTGAAAGTACTCTCCATGTTTTGTGGTGGATATGATGTGCCTTTGAATGCTGAGAAAGTACACTCCAGGTTTTTGTGGTGGATATGATGTTCCTTTGAATGCTGAGAAAGTGGTGCTAGTTGAGAAACAATTTGCATTGTGGGTGTTTGGTCAAGGGCATGGATGTCAAGCGCTAAGATGCCCTTACTACCTGCCATACACAACTCAAGCTGTTGCATTGGGAATTAAAGAGCCGGACACACTACCTCATTATGGGAAAAGATATCTGATGAGGACAAGAAAGACCTGGTGTATTCTTCCTCCAGAACCATTACCTCCAAAGGTGCAACTGCCAAGAATAGATCTCCCAGTAGAAGAAGAAGAAGAAGAAGAAGAAGAATGAAGACCACTTCATCTCCCGGCAGATGAACTCGAAGAAGAAGAAGAAGAAGGAAGACCATTGAATAAGATCCACCTCCTCCCAACCTTGAGTCTTGATTGATGCCACAACTCATGGTGCTCTTTTGCAGATGACTGATTCCAGGTGCGTTCTTATTTTCTTTATTAATCAATTGTATTGCATTTGTCACTAATGAGAACTTCAATTTGTCTCTTTGTTCTGATCTATGAATCAATTTCATGTGAGTCCATTGATGTAACTCTAGAAGACTACTCGGTCGTCTTATAGGCATCTCGGTAGTTTCCTCAGTGTTACTGTTCATTGAGGGAATTGAAGAGGGTACCTGCTTAGGTGACGCCCGAGAAAACATTAAGAATTAAAAATGTTCAAGTAGAAGTACTTGTGCCAGCTCTGCTGCCCAGATTGGACACCTTGCTCTACTTCACTTTCGTTGTTAATATTGTCATCAGCACCACTGTGCCCAAACCCTAAGGAATGAAGACCAATAAGTCCACTCATAGATCTATACCTGGTGACACCCCATTCTTGGTTGGCTTCACTAGCAAGTCCTCTGACTAGCGGAAAAGGAGACATAACTTTCCTGATCCATACCCGAATCTGTAGTTGTGAGATTGAGGGCTCTTAAATCCGGCCTTGGACCCAGACCAGATGCTAGGTCTGCAAAGTCAAAAAGCTCCCAAGTAACATAAACCTGTGAACTGGGGGCTGTTGGTACCACCATGCCCTTGCCTAATATTAAGTGGATGGCTCTTGAGACAGCAACATGCAAACTAGATGTGGTCCCAATGCCTTTGCCAGTGAAGACAAAGGATCTTGAGGTGGCTTCAGACAAAATTGACACCCTCACGTAGAATCAAGAGCTCCTGTAGCCAAACCGAACGTAGATGCAGCAATGGAGGTTGCGAGACGAAACACCTAAATTAGGGCATAGCAATAGTGCCAAAAGACCAAAACAGAGGCAGCATCACTATCCATCATGAGGGCACACATGCTTATTGAAGCGCTTGGGAAAGCACCTAGAAGCTTTCAATCTGTTCTGAAAATGCAGATCGTGGCAAGGCAACCCTACAAGAGATGTTGAGAGAGAGAGAGAGAGAGAGCTGAAAGGGAGGCGTGTTTCTCTCTCTCTCTCTCTCTCTCTCTCTGTCTCTCTCTCTCTCTCTTTCCTTTAATGGATGAAGGGCTTGATGGGAGCACGCACAGCCTAGATGAAAGTATCCAGCTTTTGGCCCTTTCTTGACTCAAGGCTCTTGAAAACGTAAAGCTGCAAGCCATGAATCAACATTTCATGAACACCCTTTGTGAATGCTTTTAGATAACTAAGAATAAAACTCCCAAAATAATTTATAATATAATCTCAAAGATCACCAATAATCATGCTAATCTCCCTTCTCATGGGGTTTTGAGAGAGAAGATAAAACATTATGGGTAATGTATAATCAAGAAAATCAAGAAAGAATCACCAATAATCATGCTAATCTCCTTTCTCATGGGGTTTTGAGAGAAGATAAAACATTATGGGTAATGTATAATCAAGAAAATCAAGAAAGAATCATGCATGCTACTAATCTGCCTTTCGGTAAGATGCTTAAGGATTAGATTCTAATCAAGAGATTATGGGCAAGGAGAAGATTGAAGCTTCTCGTCCCACCATTATCGCCAAGTGTTAGCGTAGCCTTGCTAACATGGGAGAAATCACATGCTCCTACACACATAGCCATGGAGTACACATGTACACATGAGTATGATGTAAGAGGCATGGATCAAGAACAAGATAAAAGGCACAAGATAAAGATACAAGAAAAACATCATAGTGTATTCCATTTCATGTATATCATATTGTGTACATAAGAATCATGTACAATTTGCATACAAGAGGGACTTTATATAGCCATCCAACCATGTGACTCTTTGGATACCCATGTGACTATTGGGCTCCCATAACCTCCACAAGATCCTTACTCCCTACTAGCCCTCTTGTATGGCACTTCTTGATATGACATCATTTAATGACCAAATTCCACAGCTCATTAGCCTAAGCTAATGCTACTAATGCTACGGGTGCTTACACCCAAGCTAATGCTAAAATGCTAGGGGATGTTCACACTAGTCACAGCTTGGACACGTGAGCCGTGAGGTAAGTATATCTAATATTGTATGAACCAATTATTACTACCATAAAGACTCGTATTATGAACACACCTACTCATATCCTAGGAAGATTTTCTTCTCATAGAAAATTCTTGTCCTTCGTAATTATTAGGAAATTAAGTATATTATTACCCATACCAACCTTGTCATATGCTCAGTTCCTAGATTTTTGTGCCTTAGATAGGTTCCTTTTATATAAGGGAAAAAGACAAAAGATGTCTACATACGTGAACCTGGACACATGAGCCTAGAGACGTGAACCTAGATATGTGTTATAAAAATAAAAATTATTGAAATGGTATTTTTGTGACGTGTTTCATTTATCATGGATATTTATTTTTGATTATTTGTTGCATGGTTAGTGACTTATCCATAACATACTAGCACCATGTTAGGTAGATAGTCACTGGATATAATATCTGGCATATGTTTTTGATAGTAGATCAGTGGTAGGGCTAGTGCGGGCGACTCAATGACGGTTGCACATGAATGCATATTTTTTGGCGACATTATATTTTTATAGTATATTTATGGCTGTTATTATTTTGGATTTATAGACATCATTACTTTGTAGCCAAATGGCGGTCGATTACATTTGTTTATATGGTTTATTTACCCTTAGTATGTTCATGGCCCAATTTATTTAAAGTTATAGCAAGGTTCATTCATAAAAGCTTACTTTTCTACTTTTAAGAGCAAGGCTCAAAGTGTCTAGTGTAGAATCTATTTTTGGTTTACAAGAAATATAAAAAGATATCTAAATACACTTGCTTGTAAGCATGAGCCATCAAGCAAGTGGAAGAGATTTAACCCATTTTGGTGTCGTGCATCTTCTTCTTCTTCTTCTTCTTTGTGTATTCTAGCAAGTTGGATATATTTTTATGCTATGGTTTTGAACAAGTTGGATATATTTTTATGCTATGGTTTTGAACAAGCAATTAGAAAGAGAGAGATATGGGCATTATTTTTGTGTAAGAGAATCATCACTCTTTTGCAAGAGTGGTAATCTGAGATAAGGACAAGTCTAAATCTTGAAGCCGTGAATGCCCAATGGACAAGAAGGTAAAGAAATTGAAGGGAGAAAGGCCTAATCAAAGGTTTTAATCAAGCCTTAAAAACCAGAGATAATTTTATACATTGTTATTGTTCAAAGGTCTATAGGAGGTGAAAAACCATTTATGGTTTCACAAATCCACTCAAAAATACAAAACTATCATAATCCTCTTCCTAATTGGACACCATAGATGTGTTTTTCCAAGCATAGGAGGCTTCAAATGCACTCAAACATGATCAAAAAGATTTAATTTCACCCTTTCCAATAATAAATGGCTATAGGTAACTCCACAAATTTATTTATTTTTTGAAAAACCATGGTTTTAATGCTTGCACAATATAATCTTATAAGTTTTTAAGCTTAAAAAAGACCATATTAAAATAATTAATGGCTATAGGCAACTCCACAAATTTTTTTTTTGAAAACCATGGTTTCGAAGCGTGCACAATACAAGCTTACAAGCTTTTAAGCTTAAAAAAGACCATATTAATTATTATTATTTTTAATTCTTTTTTCCAAATCGCATGCTAAAAATTTTTGTAGCTTCCTTGAGAGTTCCAAAATTTTATCCATATTTTTAAAAAAATTCCAACGTTACCATCTACTCTCCAAATATCATTTTAACCCAAAACCCAAAAATGTAGAAAAATCCCAAATAAATGCACTAAAAATATTGGAGTAAGTGCACAAACTTTAACTTCATTTCATGTTTCTTGAATATTGTGCAACTAAGGCTTGCTCAACAAGCAACAAATTGAGAGACAATGATTGAAAGATTAATTGAATCTTGAAAACTTCTGACAAAGATTGCACAACAATTGCAAATAAATTCTGAAAGCTTCAAGAGCAGTGAGTTATAGAGAACAGCAACGAATGATGCAATTCTTGAGCAAAAAAGTGTGCAGAAATTGTTAACTTTTTTCAGATTTGTGCAAAAGCAAGGTCTTATCATAGATTATTGTTAATCTTTCAAAGATTAGTACTAAGCATACTTCTATAACAAAGATTAATCAAGCTATACTAATTTTGATGCAAAAGTGTATAAGCTTTACAATTTCAAGACAGAAATTCATTTACAATTCCAAGTGCAGAAATTCAAAAAAGTTTGTTGGTTAACACTATGTTTGCAAATATGGTCATGCTTGGAATTGAACCCACTCCACTAGTGTGAGCTAGTGTGCCCCATACACCACAGGGTTCTCTTAACTTGCATATAAGGTTTCTTGAGTGTGAAGATATCCAAGCAATAGTGCAATAGTTTGTAGCTTGGATGTTGGCATCATTAAGCCTTGAGTTTCCAGCTCCCTTCAAGGATTTACAGTGAGTTGGGCAGCATAGGAGGAGTCTTCTAACCTAGCTAACCAAAGGGAGCATCAAAGTGTCTTGACAACAATAGGAAAAGCCTAACATCATCACAAATAACCAAGAAGCTCTTGACAACAGTAACAAGTTCACACATAGTCTCTTCATTGAGCTTTTGTAGCTCTCTCAGACATTGGTTGTAGAGCACCATTGGAGTGGAAAAAGGGCAAAGCATCATAGCCTTGTGGGGCTCAACAAGCAAGCAAGAGGTGCTGAATAGTAGTTAAGGGTAGACATGGCATGCATCTCATGTAAATTTGACACTCAACAAAATCAAGATGGGAATTAATACTGGTTTGAAGACTTAAAGGCCTTGCTATAGACAATACAAGCTTCTCAAACGTAGCCATTTGTGAAGCACATGCTACTGTGAAGTCTGTGTCCGGATAGAAGGAAACCCATCATACTTCATGCATATGCACAAGAGGCAGTGCATCATCAATGTGACATGCATAACAGGCACCCATCCTCAGAGGCTCAGCATAGAATAAACAAGCAATCAAATGCAGACTTCAGCTTACAGTGCATAAGCTTGACATCATAGAGCCTAGAGCTCTCAGCTAGGCAGAGCTGTAGGGCGTCCTGTGCAGCGCATCATCACGGTGTAATTCATTCGATGAAATGCTAACATGTACTTGCCCTTTTGCATGATGGTTGTGAATCTCAGCACGCAGCATTCAAGTAACTCTTCGGTTCATCTCAGGCCAGCAAAGATTGGAAGTTTTTGTTTCATCTCAGGCCTTGTTTCGTCTCAACTCAACAAAGAAAAGCGCTTGTTGCTGCAAACCTGGATCCAACACAGTAGCTCGAGGCCATCGTTGCTTCATCAAAGAGAGAAACAGTGAGAGAAGCGCAACGTTCAGCGACTTTCTCTCCGTTTCATCACAAGTAGGGTTCAATGTAGCTCGAGGCCATCGTTTGCTTCAGTAACGAGAGCAACAAGCGTTATAGCGCATCGCTCTACTGTTTAGGGCATTCTAGAGCAATCTATCGTTGGCACGCGTTGTGCAGAAAAGAGTGTAGCAAATCTCTTTCACAGAATGCGGATACCAGCAGATAGCCACAACATAGCTGGTAACGGCATCACCATGACGTAGCTGGTAACGGCAACCCCTGCCACTAGAATCATTTCACTATGATCCGCTATGATCCGCTTGTAACGTCTATGTGCAACCCCTGCCACTAGAATCATTGCTTCAGTAAGTGTAGAGACTTACTGCAACACTTCATCGCCTTTACCTAGGAGGCTCAGCAAGCTCAGACGTTTGTTCACAGCGGGGTCAAGCCAACGTAAGATGCGCTTCATTGCCTTTTAGACTCAGTACATAAAAAAAAAAGGGAAAAAAAAGAGAGAGAAGGAGCCACCATCATTGACCTCTCAGGTATTGGCTGCCTGCATTTGAGGGAAGGAGAAGGAGAGAGTTAAAAGAAAACAGGCCACCAGAAGAGAAGAAATGTTTTGTTTTGTTATTTTTTTGTTTTTCTCTTAAACCCCAAACGATCCTCTAGATTGTCAAGCCCACTCCCACACTCATCTACAACTTGGAACTCTTTACAAGAGCCCTAAATAAGAATGTCACTTGTTTTTCTGCTTGCATCTTTTTGTTGTATCCTTGCATTGATCTCCACTCGTCACGCAACACAGACCATCCCCCGGCTCTGCCGGGTGCCTGGAGTGGCCGGAGCAACGGGGGCAAGGGGGGAGATCATGACTGTTTGGACCGCCTCCACCTCCACCTCCATCTCCATCCACCTCACCTCCATCTCTGTCCACATCGCCCTCTCCCTCACCATCGCCGCCGCCCGCCCCCATCTCTAAGCATACGCCCGGGCTATCTTCTCCACCGCCGCCACCTCCAACACCGCTACCGGCTCTAAAATTAACAGAAAGAGAACAGCAGAGAACAGTACCTTACCTGTTCGAAGTTCAGAGATGCGTTCACCAGCAGAGCTGAGTTGAGAGTATCCACACCACCTCTTTTCCTTCACAGCAAGCACTAGTTCATGAGGCTTAGCACTAGTTCTATTTGTGGTCGAGATGGTTGGGTCTTTGACTTGGAACTAATATAAAAAGATACATATAATACTTAGAACCAATAAATGTATATATTTGTATATTTTTTTATATATTTGTAGATACATATATTTTTTTTATTTGTATATTTTTTAATATATTTGTAGATACATATATATTTGTATATTTTTTTATATATTTGTAGATACATATATATTTGTATATTTTTTATATATATTTTTTATCTCGTGACCATTCTCAATCGTGATTGCTCCACCTTGTTTTATCATTTCAACCGCCTTCATTCTCAATCGTGATTGCTCCACCTTGTTTTATCATTTCAGTCGCCTTACCTGACAATGATTGATTCGGCCTAGATACCTGATCGTCTATTTTTGTTTTATAAAGTCCACATGTTCCTTCGTTTTTATATTTTCATTTCACATTTTCGTCTCTCCTGTCCTTTCTGCATCTTCGTATTGCCTTCCCTGTGGAGCACACTGTCACCTTTGAGAGTGGGAGCTTGATGGCTGCAGCAGCAAAAAATCTCAAACTTGAATACTTCTCCACCAGACCATGCTTGTCAGTCATGGATATCTACAAGGGTTTCTGCCTTCATCACACGCCCTTTCTGGAGTGAAAGCTACTAGGACCAATGGAAGCCTACAGGAAATCATCGCTCATTATGATATGGAGGGCAATAAAAACAACCTTGTAGTAGATATTACTCGAAGTAAAACATATATGCTACAATGTAGTCCTCTCTATGCTGCTAATAGTCTTGATTCTAGTGCTAATGACATTGCCCAAGATGTCCGACATTTGGAGACCTCAGTGGAGAAAGAATTAGGGACACAAAACACCCATGTTCATATCTTGAGCTCCTCCTCTGAGAGTGACTTGAATGGCTCAGCAACTGTTTTGCAACCAAGTGAAGGCACAAGCAATCCAAAAGGTTCAAAGCACAATATCTCTGAAGATGAATGTATTGCTTCAGAGAGTATACTTTCAGTTCTTCGTAAAGAAGGAGCAACCTTCTCTTCTACGTTCATTGTTGGAAAAAGTTACTCGAGTCATCCAAGTCCAGGAGGTGCCAAGACATTATGATGGTGATTCGATCCTAGAGTTTCCACCAACATATGGCAAAATAGGAAATATGGATGGAATGGAGCAAAAATATGATGGTCACCTATGGACACGTCCAGTAACATCAAACATGTCTGTAAGTTGTACCGTGCGTATTAGCTATTGTGTTGGTACTTTGGAGTGCCATAGGCTCATCTGTCCTTTTTACTTGAACAATAAAAGGTATAACAACACCTTCTTTAATGGACATCTAACAAAAAAGATTGCAGTTGGACTTCTGACAGAGGATGAGAAAACTAAAATAGTTTGTCACTTTTGTCGCAAAACTACACACTGTGTGCAAGTGTGTAGATGTGTTGTGTATTACGTAATGCCTCGTGACACAACTATTACAAGAATGATGCTCCACACTGGGCTGTATGAACATCCAGTTCAGCCAGGAACTTCAAGGTCAATGTTGGAGCACGTGAAAATGTTTGTTTCTCAAGTGTTGAAAGCCCAGAGAAGTGCAGGTCCTCGAAAAATACAGATGGATATTATGAAGGATATGGTGTTTTCCTCCATGATGAATCAAAATAATGAGCTACCTACAAGTATTGGGGATCATGAGCTCTGTAATTTTTTGGAGGAGTTGAGTCCTCTTGTAGAAAACCAGAGGTGAGTATTCATTCTGTAACTTAATTATATTTGGATGTATTTTTCTACATTCGGTCCTCTCTTTATTGTGAAATTATATTTTTTAGGTTTAGACGCATTGTATTCCAAGAGAAAAGAAAATTGATGCTGATAGGAGAGGGCTTTGATAGCATCCTTCTTATACAGAGAAGATCTCGCTATTCATTTATACAAGGTAGCCGTTTCCCAGGACAAGGTGGCCCTGATGACAAATGTTATGTCTTTAAAAAGTCTTTGCGAGGACCAGCATCAAGCGTGGACTTGGTGAATCGCATGCGGTGTGATAGTGGAGGTGACTTGGCAAAGTCCTGGGTTTTGTTTGATCACTCATCAAGTTTTTGGTTGGTCAACAATGGCTTGTCATGTTTACGACCCAAGGTGAGACTACGTACTTCAATTTTTTTTCTTTCTTTCATTTACCTTGAATGATAGCTGATTAAAAAAAATTCTCTCCAAAATCCTATAGTGTTCAAGAGCTGTTGACAATTGCCACATGCGAAATGAAGGAGGAGGATACAAAAAGCCAAGTACTATTTTGGGGGAAATGCTGAATAGCACAATGGAGCAATGCCGTTATGCACCCGCACACTTCTATGGGTTTATGGCTGATGAAGCAGGGTCAAATTGTTGTGCAATTAGGACCGTTTTCAATGGGGGTCCGCACAAGATTATGGAGGACAGGGAGCGAACGTGCTTATTCCATTGGAAACAAAGTTTGATGAAGCATGCTAAACAATGCGTGAAGGCAGAAAGTCGACAACACCATATTGACTTGTGTGAAGAATGGAGATTGGCAACCAATAAGGAGTCAGCTTTCTTAAAAAGTAAAGAGATTCGTGAGTGATGGAGAAATGGACATGTTCATGAGGAAAAACTATCAGTAATGGATACGTGGATGAGTTGGTGGGAAGTACGAATAGCACATTGGGGCAACCTCATGTCAAGGGTGAGAAATTTTATGGAAAAATGATATGTTGTATGGATGTATTTGCATTGGAGTCAATTTTGTGAATTCATGTATGAAACCTCTTATGTGCAGGTGGTCTTAAGCTCGGTGGATTTAGCACAAACCCCTCGAACAAACTTATCTGAAAGTGTACATGGGAGTTGGCTTGCTGGTGAAGGATATAAGGAAAAGGTTAGCTTGTATGATGCGTGCATTTCAGATATGGCAAACGCTTTACTACAAAGTGCAAAGCAATATGCATATCAGATGGGGAAGCACAAAGGTGAGGGATCAAGCTTGAGCAAGTTGCTGGACAGGGTGGCAGCAAGGTCAAGACCGACACCACCACAAGTGGCTCGCATGGTCCATGAAACAGTAGCTAATACTCCTATGTATGAGGAATCAAGGCCTCTAGATGGAGATAAGGAGACTATTCAACGGAGGGTGAGGACAACAGAAGTAGACCAATGCTCACATCGTCCAGGTTATGTCATGCAGAGCAGACATCGTCAAAACCGGGGAACAGCAAGAAGAGTAAGTTTTGGAGATAGATCTAGAACAAACAGTGCAGCAGGGAGGACCAAAAAGTCCAATGACTGGAGGAAACAAAGATGTCGGACATGAAGAGCCTAAACAACATTATGGCACAATGAGCGGAGGACAAATGCATGTAAAGGAAGAGGCCGTTGGATGCACAATGTGGGCCATTAGACGAACCCCATTGAACTCAAAAGTCAAATGTTTGGGAGGTATTGATGGAAGACTTAAGTGCAACTCATACATACAGGGAAGCTCTATTGGAGTTGTTGCCCCTACCTTCTACTCAGAGCGACGACATCCTGGTCTGGGAGGGCCAAAGGCTCAAATGATGTGGTTTTGTCCTTCAGATGTTTCACACACATGGCATGTAGATCCAAACATAATATACAAGCCACCATGTTTGGATCTACATGGCATGTAGATCCAAACATAATATACAAGCCATCATACCCAGATATGTGGAAAGTGGATGTTGGGACCAACATAACCAGCCAAGAGGTAGAGAAATTAGTAAAGGCAGGGTTCAAGGTAGATGTTACTCATGAAGAACCTTTTGTATCAGGGGTGGGAGAAACGTCCACACAAGCAGCGGGCAACAAAGAAAGTGACAAGAGGCCACATGATGCTACACAGAATACAAAGAGATCAACCAAGTGGCGGCATTGGATTTCCAAAGAAGCAGAAAAGAGGATTGGTAGTGCCGAGGCCATGACAGCGACAATCCTTAATGAGAGTGCAATGCAACCGTCCCTCTACTCTATTTTTCATTTGGCATGGGAGAGTGGAGAGGACTATTTTATACACATCAAGGTACACCCTTGGTGTACATGTCCTGATTTCATGCAAAGAGAATCTAGAGGAAAGTCTTACGTTGCATGTAAGCATATCTATTTTGTCTTCTTGCGAGTTTTGGGATTACATAAGAATGAGGATATGGTAATGCTCACCAGAGGATGTGGGCAATATACTATCACGTCCTCAAAGCAAGGATGTTTGTGCCTATATTTAAGCTTTAATCAAGCCTCTCATGTTTATGCCTACTTAAGCTTGTAAGGAAATGTGAAGTCAATCTTTTTGTAAGAAAATTTGAACCCAATATTTTTGTCTTGCTTTGGGATGGAGTATAATGTTACGTACTCTAAAGTCTTATTGTAGGTAGCTTGCAACGCTATGGTGAAGGAGTTGTACCAACCATATATCTTCTTGTAAGGAAATGTGAACTCAATCTTTTTGTAAGAAAATATGAGCCGTGTATACTTGTTTTTACTTGTGTTAAAATTATATTGGAAGAAAGATACATAGATAGGTATGTTTATGCCTATATTTAAGTTTCTTTGACATAAAATGTGTGTTTATATATAGGAAGGTAGGTAGGTAGGTATGTATGTATGTATGCATGCATGTATATGTTTGGAAGTATGCATGCATGCATGCATGTATGTATGTATTGTACAAATGTGTGTATATATGTATGTATGTATATATGTATGTATATATGTAGGAAGGTAGGTAGGTAGGTAGGTAGGTATGTGTGTTTGAGAATATATTGTATGCATGCATGTATGTGTATGTATTGTACAAATGTGTGTATATATGTACGTATGTATATATGTATGTATATATGTAGGAAGGAAGGAAGGTAGGTAGGTAGGTAGGTATGTGTGTTTGAGAATATGCATGTATATATGTATGTATGTATGTGAATGTATTTATTTCTCTTTCATAAATACTTACTATATAAAAGCTCACCAAAATGTATAATTTTTCTTACAAGCTCGCATAAAACTATCTTATCTCCAAAAAGCTCGCCAAATAAAGCTCGCAAAAAAATCAAACCCAAGATAAACGAACGGTGTCACATGTGCCACATGGAAAAGGACGCATTCGAAAGATGGATGAGTCCATGTGCAAAAAGGTCATTACATTTTGTCTTCTTAACACTTATGTGATGGAAAAGTGGATTGCGAAATATGAATATGCAAGAAAGATAAGAGTAGAGGAGAGAAGAGCATTTAAGAGATCAACACAAAGGCACATGGCATACCCACCCAACCTAAAGGCTTTTCCAAAGGATTGCAATATTGAATGGCTTAGAGATTCCCTAGAGCAAGCCAAAAGGACGGGAGAGTAGATTACAAGAGAAGAATGGGAGTATGCTAAGGGGATGTGACTACCATGTAAGTAAAGATGTTTTAATATTTAATTAACATATATTGTATTTTGCTAAGATATATAATGTTGAATACTAAATTGCTTACATATAAGCTATATTAAAGATTTTTGATTAGGTTGCAGTATAAAGTGCATAATACAATGTGGTCAGAAGGTCAAAATTTTTGCACTCAACGTGTGGACTCCAAGAGAATCACATATAATTGTGGTGTAATGGCAAGTTTTGACCAAGATAGTCAAGCTAGTAGAAGAGATAATAATATTATAGCGGAGAAACTTGAATATTGTGGAACAATTCAAGACATCTTAGAGATTGGATTTAGAGCTTTCAAAGTGGTATATATCTAGAGGTACACAAGCAACCGTCAAGAAGCATCCAAGTGGATTTTTTACAATTGACTCAACTAAATCATGGCAAGATTCAAGAGACACATATGTTCTACCACAACATTGTGAACATGTTTACACTTGATTTTCAATTTTGATGAATCTATAGATGAAAGGAAGACATTGTATATAATTTCTTATAAATATTTTGTTGTTCTTCTTTTTAGGCTGCGTTTCATCAAACCAAAGATCATAGTGGTATGTAATACAAGTTACTCCTCGATCTAAACATATATTTTAAGATCCAGATGTTGAAGAAGAAATGCATGGTGGACAATCAATGGAGGATGCAACTAACAATCAATATGATGACAATGAGGACCATGATGATAATACATCTACATCTTCTTTAAGTAGTGGAATAGGACTTTGTATTGATATAGGAGCCATCGAAATAATGGATTTAGAGGTAGACCAATTGGCATGCATGGATTTATTGCAAGATGGATTTGATGATAGTACTAATTAAATATATATCATCATAACATATGTACACATTGATCGGTTTATATAACGATTTGGTGATTTTTTTTGTTTTATTTCAAAAATATTTAGATGTTTGTCAAGCTTTTTGGATTTTAATTTATTTTAAGTTTTTATTTCCACTCAATTTCAACATTCTGTTTTTTTCCCAGCGGACTCTCTATGGCCTTAAGCAGGCTCCTAGAGCATGGCATGAGAAGATTCATTCATACTTGGTTGCAAATCATTTTTGCGAGCAAATAGTCCAACAAAGAGTACCCTCTATGTGAAGAGGAGTAAGGACACATTTTTTGTCATCCTTCTATACGTTGATGACATGCTGCTCACGACGGGACCCAATATAGATCAGATTTCAGCCTTTAAGGCTGATTTGCAATCATCATTTGAGATGTAAAATTTGGGACCCTTGCATTACTATTTGGGGATTTAGTTTATGCAGCGCAATGATAGCATTGTTATGCTGCAGTCTAAATATATATAGAAGCTCTTGAAGAGGTTTAATCTTGAAGACTGTAAACTTGTACAGGCTGTTAGATCCCTTCTTTATGTATGCAACATGAGGCCAGATATACAGTATGCAGTCTGACAGTAGATCAGATTTATGCATAGCCTAGGTACGAAGCATTGGTAGGCTGTTAAGCGAGTTTTCCACTATTTACAGGGCACTCAGTATTTTGGATTGTTTTATCCAAAGGGGAGTGAGTCACAACTGCATGCTTTCAGTGATTCAGATTGGACTGGATGTTATGACACATGAGTGTCCACTAGTGGGTTTTGCTTTCACCTTAGTGATTTATGTATATCATGGCTCAGCAAGAAGCAGCATACAATGGTGGCCACTTCTAGCTATGAAGCTGAGTACAGGACAGCTTTTACACCTACATTTCAGTGTGTGTGGCTCAAACGTCTTATGGACTGATTTGGGTGTTAGACAGTTGTCTAGCACTATGATTTTCACTGACAGCTAGAGCGCATTAGCAGTTGCGAGGAACCCAGTGTTTCATGCTCACACTAAGCACATTGAGGTGCATTACCACTATGTCAGGGAAAGACTCTCTGCAGCAGAGATCAGCTTGGTCTATGTGCCTACACATGACAACATGGCAGATTTATTCACGAAGGCTCTTCCTCGTCGTGAAAAGTTTGAAGCTTTTCGTAAAGCTTTGGGCTTACTAGCTTTTCAGGATTGATCGGCCATACCCTGTACATGTTCACATCATCACTCTAGGGGGGATTTGTAGCATTATATGGTAGTGATGTGTGTGAACACACTTAGGACCGTCGGGGCACTTTTTTCCTCACTGGGAGGTTTTCCCCCGTGCGTATGTACCCCGCTTATCTACTCATTTTGGGGTGTGTACTTATCTTTTGTATCTGGCACACATTTGTTCATTCTAATCTAGTGAGTTTGTGGGCTCTCAAGCTTCTCTATCTTGTGTGTGTGCATTGTTGTAACCCTAACCCTAATTCCAACATACAGTTGCCTACAAAACTAAGGCACTCTATGGATAGTTGTTTGAAGATGGGGAGAAGCTTGCTTGATTAAATATTAAAGAGCCCAAACTTTCCCAAGCAAGGATGCCAAATTGGTTGGTCGCACGCCTTAGCAACAACAACAAGTGGGAGTTGCACTAGTAGAGATAGGTTGAAATTTTTGATAGGGTATGGGCATCATGGGTCAAACCTAAGCTTAAGGTTTTAGATGGCGTTTAATTCACAAGGGCATGTGGGACTATGTAAGGGCTTGAACAATGTCATCTCTTGTTTTCCCCCTGTGTTGTCTCAAAGACAAAACGTTGTAGCACCTATTTTAGGATTGTAAGATCACAAGAAAATGTTTATAGTGGGTGTGGAAAGTTGGGGTGTAAATGATAGTTGTGGAGTGAAAATGGTTGGATTTCCTTTTTGGGGAAGGCTGGCATGAAGATTCAGAAAGGATAGTATGGATGATCGTTGAAGCCTTGTGGGCTTTTTTGGTGTTGTGAAACTAGATTATCTTTTGGGTCGAGGAAAACCTGTAATAATCAGCTTTGTTCCTACTTATCCATGAACTACAACAAGATTTGATCATGCTTTGAGGTCAATTATGAGAATTGTTGAATGTCTTTATTGGGAGCTTAACAATGCCTAAGTTGTAATGTGTAGGTTTTCCATCCTTTAGGTGGCCACATATTACCTTGGAAAACCTTGTACATTTCAAAAGAAGTGTTAATTATGACCTTCCATGTCTCGCAACAACCAATGGGAGTGCATCTGTAATGCCTTGTATGATAACATCACATAGAATGTGGGCCTATTGGGGCAGATTGATATGGAGAAAATTTGGGCAACAATAGAAGTTGTACAAGATAACACATGAAATGATTTAGAGCATGGTGATGAAACTGCAAAATGAAGACATTAGTGGGAGTGCCACGAGCTTTGGGTCCATTCTCACTTCCATTAACAACCACCTTAATGAAGAAGAAATATAGTTTAGAGAGGATAAATTTGCTATCTTGGAGCCAGCACTCGATGCCACATAACATATCGCTAATCTGATCGACTAGGGAATGAAGTCGACTGCCATTGAATTGACTACTATAAGTCACAAGTTATGTTGCTCTATTAGTCTCTATGAGGGACAAACCACAGCCTCTTAGAAAATGTCCTTGATGCTATTTACAACTCATTTGGTATGTTTGGATTTTTTGTAGGATACACTAATTGGATAAAACCGTGTCCTATGAAGGCTTTTCTATGTAATTTTATTCTTGTCTTTTAAAGTAATATAGCTATAAAAAAATAATTTAAAGAAAGCTTATAACTGATTGGGAACTCTCCCCTATTTAAAGGCAATTTGCATGGCACACATGATGGAGTCTATCCCATCTCTCTCTCTCTTTTTCTCTTTCTCTCAATAGCTGACCTCCAATCTCCTACTATTGTGACTATATATCTCCTTCTAATAGCATAATAGAGGAACACTACAACTTCAATTTTATTAGCGTTATTTGATGTTTTATTTTTGTACTATAGCTTTATCTTAAGATGTTATTGGTCTTCTACTTCCTAGATGTAATAAAATACCTTTTATCTTGTAAAATTTTTTGGTCTTCCAGAGATGTTAATATAACATTATTTCTCTCTCTTGTTTTTTTTTAATACATGCACACACACCACGATAGGTTATCATGATTTATGAGGATGCCACAACACAATGCTATCATGGTGAGGAGGTCTAAACGTGCTCGGATCACTTCTCTATATTATATAAAGGTTTGGGGATTTTTGGAAAGAGAGCATTTAAAGCACCTTTCTTCAATCAAAACTTTTTGGAATTTGAAAAAAGTGGACTTGAACACTTTATTTGGGGAGAGGAGAGTAGGTTGATGATTGCCCTAGATTTGGGAGAGAGGTGATTAGATTTTGCAATGGGGGACCCTATGCATCCCCCTCCCTTTCTCTTTTTTTTTTTGACTATAACTTTTTCTTTGCATGCTTACAAGTTGCAGGTTATCACCTTCTACTATTTTCTTTTGCTTTTGACTCACCTTCTAGTATTTTCTTCTGCTTTTAAAAACTTCTTATTTTTTCTTGAACATGTGAGTGTGATGTAGAGAGAGAAAGAGAGTATATTTTTAACTTCTTCTTTTTTGCACGTTTTTGTAGGTTGCAAGTTTTCATCGACTTTGAAAGGTGAGATCTCAATCAACATATGATTTTTTTAATGGTTCAATATGTGTGTGTGATGTAGAGAGATGATGCATGCTTGAAACTATGTGCGTGCATGTGTGTGTGTGTGTATTTTAGTATGTATGTATGTATATATGTATACACACACACACACATATATATATGTATAGCCTAAACATATATAGCTTATGCACTTGTGCCTGGAAAATTTGCAACAAGCTTAATGATAAGCTTATTAAATGTATTTTTGTAGAGTATAGCTCTAAAAGTAGGGTTATCGTCTCTATCATCCTGCTACCAAGCGGATTCTTGTGAGAAGAGAAGTTGTATTTGTGGAAGATGCAATTTAGCCCTTACTTTCATGTAAAAAACAGCAAAATGTATGTTCGCAGGATATATTTGACACTCTCCTTCCATTGTTCAATGCAAGACACATTGATGTAGAGCATTTGGGTAATCAAAGGAATGCTGAAAATCAGCCCACACAAGTTACAAAAAATCAGCATGTATTTCGACCCACAGATCGGCCTATTGATGAGGCAAATGTGGATGATGTAGTTGATGAGGAAACAAGGGAAATTGAGGAGTCAAAAAGTATGCCAAAATGGCTAGTGCAGACACTACATGACATCAAACTGGCCACTTCTTTTCTTAGAAGCAGATACGTGCATGTTCTCATCATGCATTTAATGTTGCTACATGTCATGCTCTTATTGCCAGTTTATATAATGAAGAGGAGCCTATATCCTTTGATGAAGAGGAGCCTATATCCTTTGATGAAGCAAAGGAATCTAAAAAATCGGATGAATGCTATGCAATCAGAGAATGATTTGCTACTAAAAAATGATACATGGGATTTGGTAGCCTTGCCTCATGACAAGAAGACCATTGGCACAAAATGGGTTTACAAGCTTAAACGTAAAGCTGATGGTAGTGCATGCGATACAAAAAGCAGGGCTAGTTGCAAAGGGCTGTGCATATGAAAAAAGCGTTGACTATGGTGAAACCTTTGCACCCACATGTCGTATGACTACCATGCAGAGTATTATTGCATTGGTACACATAAAGCTTGGAATGTATGCCAGTTGGATATCAAAGCTGCCTTCTTGAATGGATATTTGCATGAGGAGGTCTATGTATCTCAATCTTGTGGTTTTGTTCAGAAAAGTTGAGAATCAAAAGTATGCATATTAAAGAAAGCTTTATATGGTCTTAAGCAGGCTCCCAGAGCATGGTACGAAAAGATACATGTATACTTGGTTGCATAGGGTTTTTGCAATAGCCCAACTGATAATACCCTCTATATTAAGAGGACTACCTCTTAATATAGAGAACTAAGGATGTTTTATTAGTCATTGTGTTATACGTTGATGACATGCTACTCACAGGCCCTAATGATGATCATATTTCAACTTTTATAGATTGATTTAGAGAAGTCTTATAATGATCATATTTCAACTTTTATAGATTGATTTAGAGAAGTCTTATAAGATGCTAGATCTTGGACCGTTGCACTATTATTTAGTCATGGAGTTTTGGCAATGTAATGATGGCATTGTTATGCTGTAGAGAAAATACATAGATGCATTATTGAAGAGGTTTAATCTTGAAGACTGTAAACCTGTGGCTACACCTATGGAGCCAGGTTTATAACTAAGTCTTGAAGATGTAGGTGAACCTTTTGATGCTGGCTTGTATCAAGAAGCTATTGGATACCTTATCTTTTTGTGTAATACCAAGCCAGCTTGACATTCAATATGTGGTCTTAATATTGAGCACACTTATGCATAGACTAGGCACAAAGCATTGACAGTCTATCAAACGAGTGTTTTATTACCTAAAGGACACTAGGCACTTTGGGTTATTTTATCCCAAGGGGGGTAAATCATAGTTGCATGTATTTATAGACTCAGACTGGGTTGGATGTTACGACACACAAGTGTCCATGAGTAGTTTTTTCTTTTGCCTTGGTGATTCATGTATATCATGGCTCACAGCAAAAGAAGCAACCCACTATGGCCACTTCTAGCTATGAAGCTGAGTACAGGGCAGTGTTTATAGCTACAATTGAGTGTGTTTGCTCAGTCGCCTTATTGCTAATTTGGGTATTCATGAGTCCTCAGCCACTACCATCTGACAATTAGAGCACTAGGTAGTTGCAAGGAATCCAGTTTTTCGTGCTCGCGCGAAAAGCACATTGAGGTGCACTATCATTATGTCATGGAGAGATGCTCTACAAGGTAAATTAGCTTAGCTTATGTGCCAACATAGGACAACTTAGCAGATTTGTTCACGAAGTCTCTCCCACGAGAGAGAAGTTTGAAGCTTTTCCCAAAGCTTTAAACGTACTTCCCTTTGGGGACTAGTCTAGGCTCCTTATTACTACAGTCCAAAGAGCCTGGCACATCTCTGTACTTCTAGTGCCAACTCACCCCTTATTCATCATCACTCCCAAAGGGGATTTTGTAGCCATATTTGGTAGTGATGTGTGTGAACGCACTAGGACCAGCCGAGGTACTTTTTCCCTCTTTAGGAGGTTTTTTTCCCCATGCTAATATACATCCATCTTGGGGTATACTTATCATCTTTATACATCACACATTCATGATCTATCTATCATCTCATTGTGTGCTCCCTCGAGCTTCTCCACTGTGTGTGTGTGTGCATTCCTGCAACCCTATTTCTAACAACAAGTACATGAATGTAGGGAGCAACATGAGTATAATAATCAAACCCAGAATGTGCTAGCACAAACTTCTACAAGGAGAGTCGGAGTAGTTGATCTAAATCAATATATATTTACTCATTTGGATGTCACATGTAGAGCACGTCGCAACAGTGCTACACAAAGGATAGTGGTTGGAAATTAAGCATCTAGGTGAACAAAGGGTGGTATTTAGGAAATGAGTAAGTGAATGTAGAGATCAACTTGAGTGTAATAATCAAGGTTAGAATGTAACACTATGGACTTCTAAACAAAGAGTAGTAGTAGTTGATCAAGATCAAAATAGTAATCAAGTATCTAGGTTTATAGGAGAAAGGATATCATGTGTTAGAAGAGGAGTAAGTGCATGTAGGGGCATCAACTGAGAGTATCAATCAGGCCTAAAATGTGACACTACATAGTTTTATAGAGAAGTAAGTGCATGTAGAGATTAGAGATTAACCTGAGTGTATCAATCAGGCCTAAAATGTGACACTACATAGTTTTATAGAGAAGTAAGTGCATGTAGAGATTAGAGATTAACCTGAGTGTATCAATCAGGCCTAAAATGTGCTCTGGTCCTCCCTACTTAGTTACTGGTTAAGCTCTTAGATGTGGAAAAATTTGCGAGTTAATATTGTAACCTTCTTTTGTTGATTATTCTTTGTGAAGGAGATAGTGTTCTCTGGTACATACATAAGTATAAGGGATAGTGTTATAATAACAAGTATATTCTTGATGTATCTATGTTTATTTTGACTTTTTGGGCATGATCCTTACGGTCTTGAGTGAGTATTTTGTTTTAGCTTGATGGGGTTGTAGGCGTTAAGGGTTCATTTTGCATTGATGTGTTCTTTTTGGCTACTAAAATCCTGTTAACTGGGAGCCTATGGGACATGTTTGTAATGAGAACTATTTATATAGCTTTTTTGAGGTCAATCTGTACTCCTGTTGAAGAAGATGTAGCATCTATTAACCAAGGTTGGTTGAATATCGTGATTATATAATTATAGAGCTCTTTATCTTTGAAAATCCAAAGTTCTTATGGGTTGTATATATTAACTAGGTATGGTCAACTCCAGAGTATAGGTAGTCTATTTTGTTGGCTATCTGTGTGATGCAAATTAAGTTTGAGAAATTTTATGTGCTTACAAAGCTTTCTATTTTAGCCTCTGCATACACATTGACACATATCTACTTTAAATAGGATTAGGATGATAAGATCTTTTACGTTTATCACCGACTCTGTTGCTCAAATTGAAGGTAACAAATGTGCAAGTGCTAAACATTTAGCTTTTGTGTTTTTAAAAATAATACTAAAGTTATTTACCTAAGAAAATATGTAGATCCCTTTCAATGATCTGTCCTCAATTATTGGTTGACCCCTCAAGATGGTAAGTCTTTGTGGATATTTTTGCTGCTAATTATTCTTTATGAAGAAGAGGGTATTGTTTGGTTCATATATAATTGAGTATAAGGGATTTTCTTTTTGTAACAGGTTCATTCCTGATGTGGATATGTTTATATTGGAACTCTCTGTATGTGATTTGTTCTTCCATGGAGAATACGTTTTGCTTGGGTTTTATAAGGTAGATCTTGATAGGGTTTTGCAGGCCCTTGCAGTTTGAATTGCATCACTGTGTCTTACTTAGGCTATCAAGAGCCTACTGACTGGCAAGCTATTGGGCATGGTCATAATGATGACTATATGTATAGCTTTTTGAGGCCTATCCATACACGTGTCCATGAAAGTACGTCATCTATTAACCAAGGTATGTTAAATATTATGATTATATAATTGTAAAGCTCTTTTATCTAAAAAATCTGAAGTTGTTAATGGGTTTTTATGTATCATAGAGCTGGTAATTTTGAGTATAGGCGTCATTGTAGCATGTGTAGGACAACACGTAGACATCGCCTTTTTGATGACGAAGGATGCTCTATGTCTATAGCACACCAAGATTCTATGGCACCATCTGATTCTAATTAGATATTTTATATTTTCTAGTTTAGGGTCGTTGTATATGAGTTTTTTTTGGTGATTCTTATATAGGTTATGATGACCTTTGTATGTGAAATGTTTTGGTTACCACATTTTAGTATAGTCTTTTATATTCATGAGACTTTTTGGTGACCAATATATAGCTTATGGGGACTTTTATATGAAAAACTTTTTGGGCACCACATTTTCGTTTAGTTTCAAATGTATTATTTTTTGTGTATAATGTTTATTTATGATTCTAGTTATCGTTTTGGTCACTTTGTTGCAAATTTTTCAAGTTGAGAGAGAGAGAGAGAGAGAGAGAGAGATTGTAGAAGATGATGAAATCTATGAGAGAGATTGGATTACCAATTGAATTGGAGTGGATTTATACCTATGTCCAACCTATCGTCTTGGGGTGAACCCAACAAGTTAGTAGTTTTGCTACACTAGAGTGAAGACGCTGCATAATCTGTTTACAACATGGTGATGTAAGTCAAGTTACAATCATTTATGTTATGATACCCATCATTCATGTCCCAAAATGTAAGCTTTGGCGGGACATTGGATGGTAAGGTTGTTATGAGATTAATGAGAAGATGGTAGGGAGATGCGTAGCCCAATATGAAAAGGGAAAATATCCATATTCCAATTCATAGAGGAGCTCTGTTTGAGCATTTGAGTGAAATTGTGCCCAACCCCTACCCGAAGATGGGTCATGTAAGGAAAGGAAACACCCTAACCAACAAGGGCTTTAGTACAAGCTTCCAAGGGCTTAAATATAAGGTCAACCATGAAGCTTCGCATGAATATATATGTATAATAATATACCAGCTATCTAATTATTTGGAGTGATGCGCCAAGCTTATTAGCGACATAGTTATCCATGAACACATAAGCCCGTTCAAAAAGATAACGGGGGACAAACAAACCTTGTTCTTTGAATTAGCCGGTCCATAAACAGCGTAAAGCTGCCGCCCTCTTGTTATCTCTTCAATTGGAGCTATTGTGCGAGAAGAACTTGAAATGTGGTTTGTGCAAGTCTTTCATGCAATACCCAAGCATAGCTTCAAACGTATGCATTCTTATTTGACGTAAACCTCTACACATGACTATACCGCCTTCTAGTTTGAAGAAGTCCCAATGCAAGCACCTTTTGATAATCTTACCAATGCTTATGAGTGACGAAGCCATGAGAGTGACCATCTGGAAATGTAAATGATTAAGAGTGCCTCCTTTCTTCAATGCAAACAAACCCTTCAAACATTCCATTCTCACAAACTCTTCGAGCGGTTCCCAGGAACACAGATTGATGTTTGCATTTCCTATGGCAATAATGAACAGAGACTTCAAAAAGTTTTGTTCTCTTTTCTATTGGAAACAGAGGTGTCTTGTGCATAGAAGGCTTTGACTCAGTGTGCTTATCATTTGGTTGCTGAAATGGATTTGATGCAGGCTGCTTAGCTTTCACGGCAGCCTCTGAGGACCTTAACATGACAAAGATGACAAATCATTAAACAAATAAGTGACAATATGCACACAAAATAAGCAAACAAACAACTGACAATATGCATATGGACGCAAAATAAGCAAACAAACAACTGACAATATGCATATGGACGCAAAATAAGCAAACAAACAAGTGACAATATGCATATGGACGCAAAATAAGCAAACAAACAAGTGACAATACCCATGCATACCCGACGACCGTGCTTTCTGTTTTACTGCACGAAGGCTGCGAACTATATACTGCCCTTCCGAAGGTGTAACAATTCGAGAACACACTTGATCGCATTTAGCCCTAGGTACAGTCGATGTGAAAGGTTCACCTTCGTGACCGAGCAACGTGGAAGAAGAGGGGCGACCATGTCCTTAACGACAAAGCAACGAGACGAGGAGCATGGACGATGGTCAACTTTCATCAGGTTGGTAATATCATCAAGAGCCTTCCTTCTAGTAGGCATGATGTTGACAACACAAGAGGACTTGACGACATAAGCAGTAGAGGCCGTTATATAAGCAAGATAGACGTAGTAAAGGTTGTTATATAAGTGACAAACAGTCCACAAATAGCAAATATACATGACAGTGTGGCAAATAACAGGAGATACCAATGATAGAGAGACATGCATGCTGTTGTAGAACATGGCACGTGAAGAGTATGGCAGAGACAATGAGAGGACGACATGCACGCACATGTAGAACCTGGCAAGGAAATGAACGTTGCATAAGCCAGAAAAAGAAGGCACTGTTGTCACAACGAGCCGCTCCAAGACGACGTAGGCAACAAAACTCCACAATCATGAGACGGTGAAGCTTCTGCAAAAGACCACAGCTGGTGAAGCTTCTACAAGGGCAAAGCTGGCAAATTTTCTACAAGGCCACAACTGGTGAAACTCCAAGACCATAAGGCCATAGGCAGTGAAGACGATGAGCACCTGACAAATGACCACACCCAAGGAACAACCAATGGCACAATGACGAGACGACAAGAACGGACATCATCTTGAGGAGAAGGACAACTGCTGAAGACCCAAGTGACCAGAGCGGACGCATGATCAGCCGTGCAAAGATCCACGCAACGAGCCACTCCAAGACGAGGTAGGCAAGAACACTCCAGAACCACGTAGGCCACAACTGGGAGCCTGCGAATCTTCTGCAACGCCACAACGAGCAGAGCGGCCGAACGATGACCCATGCAAAAAAGACGACCACATAGGCCACAACTTGTAGCCTACAAATCTTCTGCAATGCCTTAGCGACGAGGAGAGCGGGTGAATGATGACCCATGCAAAAAAGACGGGAAGATCCACACTAACAAAGTAAATAGACACGTGTCTGAAAGCCATGCCGCACAAGGAAAGTTAATTAATTAAAAGCCACCCATAAAAACGTTTTGGGTGCATATATATTATCGATTATTTATTTATTGACGTAATACAATTTACTCAATATAAATAATAATGATAAGAAGAAGAAAGTAACGAAAGGTAGAAGTCGGATGAGCGAGCTATCGAAGAAAGTTACCACACACAGCAAGGTTAGTAGCATTGCAAATTGTTTTCACCGCCTCATCTTCTACCAAAGATTTGCCCTTTCCCTAAAGATCCATACTCTGTGTGTGAGTGTGTTTTTTTTCCCTGTTTCGAAGAAAAGCTCCTTTCATTAATCGGAAAAGAATTTGTTTGTTTGTTTTTTTGACTGCATAAAACCAAATATCGTCCTCATCTTCGATAGGTCAGAAAATTCTCTCTTGAAAAAAATTTAACATACATTGCCATATTCGTGATATATGCATATTAACATGTACATGGTATGTATACTCGTGTGCATATGCATGTATGCATACATAGACTTCTCCAACCTATTCGTGATATATGCATATGGACGTGTACATGGTATGTATACTCGTGTGCATATGCATGTTATTTCCAAAGAAAAGTGGCCCACAAAAGATACCGATGCGGCTGAACCGTATCAAGTGAAATGGCCTCAATCTAGTCCACTCTACCCAATCATGTTTTACAGAAGAATGTGTATCACTATATTGTTTCTACCCAGCTATGAAGTTGGCCTTATACTCATATAAGGTACAGTTATCACCACCCACCATCATCTACCTCCCAGAAGCTGCATATTGACATCGTCTAAGGCTACCCTAGGCAAAGAACATCGAAGATAGAACACATGGCCACATAACAAACATAGTAGCTAGGCGTTTCATGAAGTCCGTTTCCTAAACGTTTCTCAAACGTTTCATAAAGATCCTAGATGTTCCAAAAATGTTTCATACAGATATGCCTTAAAAAATGCTAGATATGCTACATGCATAAATAAACTTGACAGATGCAATTCAGTGTAAAAAACACACATAGATAAAAGTTCAAACTTAAGACTTCAAACACAATGCACATGCAAAATATGTAGACAAATTGGCGACATGCTGCACAAGTGCTCTCAAAATAGCACGGAGTTTGAAATGCCAAGGAAAGACCCGAGGCATCACAAGCTGGTCATAGTAGTAGGGGCTAGAGTAATCAAAATCACAACAATGAACAGTAGTGTAAATGGCTTGAAAAGTGTTTAAAAAGTTTGCTTATGTTACCATATGGTCGGGGGAAGGGATAATACTCTAAATATGAGTGTGGGTGCAAAAAAAAGGGAAAAAATTTAACAAGCAATTAGTTGACCCCTCTTTCAACTTCACATTTTTTAAAGGGACTCTCCTATGTAAAGGGAGAGAAAGATGGTTCTGAAAGATTGTGGGCGAGCATGGGCCATTTCATCCAAGGGAAGGGATCTCTTCCCAACTCTCTCGTGCTTCCCCCCTCCCCCCCCCCTCCCCATGGTAAAGAGATCCTCCTCCGCCTCCCCCCCCCTCCCCATGGTAAAGAGATCCTTCTATTAGTTATTGAACAAAACAGCCATACTATCTAAGTACAAACTCAGCTGCATAGAGGGGAGCAATAATCAAGAAAATTGAAAAAAGGGGAGGGTGCTCTTCTCCTTCAGTTGCCGCTCTGGGAGGAGAAGGCTACCTCATACAATGGGGGGTGGGGGTGGGGAAGAGAACCATACACGTGGTCTATAATGCCAAGTGGGCTCAACACCACTGTTAGTGAGAAAAGGACCGTGACGCCAAATCAACAGGAAGGCCCCACGACACTTTCGCATATGGTCGGAGCCACCTTGAAGCTTCCTCCACTGTCCACAGAGGGTATGAACGATATCAAGTGAGATGCTCCGGTTGCGGGGTGAGTGTGCCCTCGATGGCCTTGCTATAGACGAGCTTTCCAAATATACCACGCAGGAATACTGTTTTGCAAATTCCCATCTTTGGCAAGAACCGGGAGTCCAATGATCAAAAGAGGGAACTAGAATTGGAACTGCACAGACACGGAGATGAGAGACCTACAAGGAAAGTTCCCCACCATCCTCCTTATATGCCATGGTGACCTTGGCCTCAGTGGCCCAAGCAATTGTGGGGTGGGAGGGTCCACCGGGGTGTTTTGGGGGTCGTACACTGTGACCCCATTGTGAGCCCTCAGTCCAAGGACAGTCAAGCACGAGCTACGTAGGCCAGTCTTCGAGCCACAGAGGTTAGTCTGGAGTCAGTCCGCTTAACCCACTTGGAAAATTCATTAGATAAGTGCATGTAATAGTTAGCCTTAGTAGTAGGTTTGCATTAGAAGCATGACGTTAGTGGGGATGTTTTAGTATCTAGTCCATACTATGCATAATGGAGTTGATAGTTATATAGTCTTGTGGGTTGACTACCATGAGTATATAACATGCACATTCCTAAAAGGTGAATTTGGGCATGTTCCTGGATTCATCTAGGTATATAATTCAGCCATATTAGCGGACATGCAGATTTCACATTGTGAAGTTTTCATCCGAGTTGCGGGCAGTTGATATTGTGCTTATTCTTTCTATCTTTAGCGGTGCATTTGCCCTATCAACTACTTATTTGTTGTACTAATTCTTTCTATTTGCTACTTCCCTTAGTGCTAGGCTTCATTATGGTTGAGTCTGCCCTGCATCTCTGGAGGTTTGACAGAAACTCAGTACGAAGGGCTTTGTGTTAATATATGCTCTTATGTGTGTGTGTGTGTGTGTGTGTGTGAGCATATCTTGATACAGAGTTCTACACCTACTATTGGGCACTAATGACGTTAGTGGGGATGTTGTAGTATCTAGTCCATACTATGCATAATGGAGTTGATAGTTATATAGTCTTGTGGGTTGACTACCATGAGTATATAACATGCACGTTCCTAAAAGGTGAATTTGGGCATGCTTCTGGATTCCTCTAGGTATATAATTCAGCTGTATAATACGGAAGCGTGTTCACAGAAAACCTTATCCCATACATAACACCATGGCATAATACATAGCATCTGACAATACATAATGATACTTCGAAACCACTAAATCAACAATATGAAAACCTGCACAAACCACAACACTAGGGGCTGAAGTTGGTGTCACAAATCCCTATATTCTAGGGACATGCGGATGCGTGTCAGGCCTAGAAACATGCGGATGCATGTATGTATTATACCTGGGCATGTGTATGGATCATATGAGTGGATGCATATGAGTCCAAGGACATGGCAGGACATTTGTGGACTTTCGGGCGGTGCCCGTGTGGATTCCGGTCATGCACACATGGTGTGTTATGATGGCAGGCGGAATATTTTCAAGTACAAGAATGATGATAGGTGGTTCTCCAAGTTTACATGTGCACAATGCATAAATGATGCATGCCATAACTTTATTTTACTTTGTGTGACTTTGTCTTACTGCCTGGACAATGCTTGTTATTTTGGCTTGTGAAGTTTGAGGGACCGGGGACGCCCGGGCACCTTGTGGACGCGTGTGTGCACTCCTGTGTGGGCCTAAAACTGTGGGCTTATGGGTTTTACAGGTGGTAAGTGCGTCCACACTCAATTTACAGCTTATTTCATTTACTACTAAATTTTATTGGTTTACAGGTACACACTCATTAATAAGTGGCCGGACAACTTATAATGCGTTCGCATTTGGTTGGACCAAAATTAATGAAGTCCGGACAACTTATGGCCATTTTCCATTTGGTTGGACCTAAACTTATACAAACAGGACAAATGGAGCACTATGGGCTGGACACCTACCTGGACACCTTATGGGGATACTTGTCAGCCTGTATGTGTACCCACCAAGCCCCTTAGGTGGCACTGGAGAAAGGCGCCTCCTTCAAGAGGCCTTTTGGGCTGTTTTATTCACTACTCAACACATTGGAGAGCTGGTTGAAGCTTTTGGAGTTGCTACAGGGCTGGTTGCTTGCTTCCCGGACTCACACAAGCTTCCCCCCGGCTTCTAATCAGTTGACCGTAACTGAAAAGCCTCCAGATAGGCCTTCAAAAGATCTGGGTAATCCTCGAAGTAGGCCTCATCCATCCATTTCGCATCCAAAGCTGAATAATTCTTGAACTTCACAAGGTACCTACGAACAAGTTTGTCTCCCGCAAGCTTCCGTTCTTGTGAAAAACAATCTGTTCAAGTTGAAGAATCTCTTCCAGCTCATCCACCTCGGGTGGGTCTTCCAAAACCGGCTCAAACGGTGTTGGTCCCACATAAGGCCTCAATAGGCTCACATGAAAAGCATTATGCATGTTCCAATGATCTGGGAGTACAAGCCGAAATGCAACATCATTGATCTTCTCTAAGATCTGAAAAGGTCCATAATACCTGTTGGAAAGTTTAGGGTACTTTCCCTCTTTCCCTGGCCTCTTCCGAAGGCGTGCCTTTTCAAATTTTAGCAAGACCCAATCACCTTGTTTGAATTGTACATCCTTTCTATGCTTATCAGCTGCCTTTTTAATCTTGGTTTGAGACCTCTCTATGGCTGTCCGTACCTGTGCAAATGCAGTATCCAAGTCTCTGACATACTCATCTGCTGCAAAAATCTCATCCTTTGTACGAAGGATGGGTGGTAGTACTACCTTGCCATAGATAATCTCAAAGGGCGCCTTGCCCGTAGAAGTATGTACCGTATTGTTGTAGGCAAACTCCACAAGTGGTAAATACTTCTCCCAATCCGATTTGCGGTCAGATACATAAGATTTCAGCAAGTCGATGACGGCTGAATTTGCTATTTCACTTTGCCCATCTGTCTGTGGATGGTAAGTTGATGAGAAGTTCAGCTTTGTACCCATATTGTCAAACAATGCGCATCAAAATAAGCTTGTGGTTCTAGGATCTCTATCCCCCACAATAGATTTAGGCATGCCATGGTGTTTGAATATCTGTGCCAAAAACATCCTAGCCATATGATCTGGCTTTATTGTCTTGCGCACGGGAATGAAATGTGCTTGCTTGCTAAACCTGTCAATAATGGTCCAAATAGCATCATTTCCCTGTGGCGTCCTTGGCAAATCCATAATGAAATCCATAGCAATGCTTTCCCATGGTTCATTTGGTACAGGCAAAGGCTGAAGCAATCCAGGTGTTTTATGTCAATCAAACTTGACCTTTTGACACACCATACATTCACGTACATATGCTTCAATATCCTTGCGAATATGTGGCCAAAAGAAATACCTCTCCAAAGCTTGTGCTGTGGCCAAAATGCCTCTATGACCTGCATATGGAGGAGCATGACACTCATCCATAACCTTATGGCGAAGGTTCTTTACCACACACATACGATTTTGCATCATGAGATATCCATCTCTTATGACATAAGATGGGACAGCAATACCCTCTTGCAAATCAGCCCATACATGTGCAAAATCCTCATCCAGATGATAAGTATTACGCATATCCGATAAGTCCTCATGGTATGCAACTGTAATAGCATGAACCTGTGGTCGTCTAGATAAGGCATCGGCCACCACATTCTTTTTCCCTGGAGTGTGTAAAATCTGAAAATGAAACATTGAGAGGAAATTTGCCCATCTCATATGCTTCTCTGAGAGCTTACTTTGAGTCAAAAAGTATCTCAAACTTTGATGATCAGTTTTGACCATAAAATCAGCCCCTAAAAGATAGTGTTTCCAAATAGTAAGGGCATGAATTACAGCCAACAACTCCTTCTCATAAACCTGTAAGTGAAGTTCTGCATGTTGCAAGCGTCTGCTCTCATAGGCAATGGCATGTCCTTGGTTCAAAACAGCCCCTATGCAGTCCCCACTTGCATCACATTCCACCACAAAAGGTTTGTGCAAATCCGGAATAATGAGTACCGGTCCCGAGATGATTGCACTCTTCAACTTTTGAAAGGTATCTCTCTCTTCTTGTGTCCATTTAAAGATTGCTTTCTTCTTCGTTAGGTCATGTAACGGAGCGGCAATGAAAGCAAAATGCTTGACGAACCTCCTGTAGTAAGCACATAAACCAAGGAAGCTCCTCACTTCATGGACTGATTTCAGCTCTGGCCATTCTTGCATGGCTTGTATCTTTGCGGGATCCATGCGCACACCATCCTTTGATACAATGTGACCAAGATAGTGAATCTCTGGGAGGAAGAATTCACTCTTTTTTGCATTTATGTAGAGCTGATTTTCCTTAAGCTCTTTAAACACAATAGCCAGGTGCTCACGATGTTGGGCTTCATTCTTTGAGAATACAATAATATCATCAAAGAATATACCTGTGAACTTTCTATGTTTTCTGAACACCCTGTCCATCATCCTGTTGAAGGTAGCGGTTGCATTTGTAAGGCCAAAAGGCACCACCAAAAACTCATAAAGACCAAAGGCTGTCCTAAATGCAGTCTTGTGTACATCTTGAGGTGCCACTCTCACTTGATGATACCCACTCTTGAGGTCTATTCGGCTGAAACATGCCGAACCTTCAAGCTTGTCCAAGATGTCATCAATGCGCGGAATCGGAAACCGATTCTTGATGGTTATCTTATTGAGGGCACGGTAATCCACACACATCCTGTAAGTACCATCCTTCTTTTGAACAAGAAGTACCGGCGAGCAATATGGCGACGAACTAGGCCGAATCAAACCCTTTTCCAAAAGTTCATTCACCTGTGCCATAATCTCTTCTTGTTGACTAGCACTCACCCTGTATGGTGGCCTATTAGGTGGAGAGCTACCGGGAATTAGATCTATGCAATGATCTTCCGGCCTCTCTGGTGGCAACCTTGTTGGCAAAGCATTTGCAAAACAATCTTTGAATTCATTCAAAAAGTTAAGCTTGTCTTGATCTAATGCACTAACATCAACACTAGAATGTTCAATGGTATCACGTACAAAAACCAAGTAAGAACAAGCTGATTTCTTTATTGCCTTATTAATTTGTACATGGCTTACAAGAGGTATGGTACTTCCAGTAGTACCAGCATCTATAGAGTGCTCGCGGCCTCTATGTACAAAGCTGATTTTCTTCTCTTTGTAAGCCTTAACAGGCTCTAAACGGTGATGCCAGGGCATCCCCAACAAAACATCACAACCTGTAAGAGGAGCCACTAAAAAGCTCTCATAGTCGAGGTAGTCCTGTATATGTACACGGAGCTTACCAATGACCGGAGTTACATCAACCTGTTTGCCCTCAAAGGCGGCATCTGCATTCATTTGCATTCCCATGTCATCCACATTGAGACCTATGGCGGCAGCCATCTGTACGGATATAAAGTTATCTGTGGAAGCATCATCAAAAAGAAACAAAGCGGGCTGATCCTTCAATTTGCCCCAAGCCTTGCATATGACTCTACTCTTGGGCTCATGCCCTGTATTACCCTGCACATCGGGTACAACATTCACAAGAGGCTTTTCCACATTAGGCTCAGCATTCTTAGGATTCTGTGGGCATTTAGGATATATATGATCTTTACTGCCACACTTAAAGCATTTTCTAGCCTTCCTGTACTCTTCCAATTGCTGTTTTGAGAGCCCAAAATTGTGGCGTTTACCCCCCGGCTTCTTTTCGGAGTCATCCTTTGCATCTTGGCTATCTTTGCGAGCATTCTTAGGTGGCTGTCCACCCTTTTTCTGGTCATAACCAGCCCTGAATTTGCTCTTGTTTTGACCTGCAAATGGCTTATTTGTGGGTGCTTTTATGTGCAAGTTCTCCGCAATCATGGCTGAGTGTATAAGCTCTTGTATGGTCTTATTTGGGTACACTCCCAAGCTTTGTTGGATGATGTGATGGAGCCCCGATTCAAACTCTCTTCTTCTCGTCCTCTCCAATCTTCATGAAGGGAGTAACCTTCAGGAGGACTTTCCAAAACTTTGCTATGTATGAAGCAACGGACTCTCCCTCATCTTGGGACAGCCAATCCCACTCCTTGCGTACATCCTTTGCAAAGTTTGGTGGTAAGAATTGATCATAAAACTGAATTTTGAAAGAAGACCAAGTTGGGGCAGCACTTCCATCAAGTATTTTTGCAAGCCACCAATCACTTGCCGTATCCTTGAGATGCATTACCACATGCCTGAGCATAGACTTTTCCGAAAAGTCTTCATTGCAAAAAGCTATCTCAAATTGTCTGATGAAAGCAAGTGCTTTGGTAGAGTCCATCCGTCCCCGAAAGTTTTCAAACTTTACATCCTTGTCACCGGACTTGAACTCTCGAGGCTTCTTCCTTCTAGAAGCATCCCTATGTACATCCTGTTCATCTGCATGATGATGATGCCGCGATGAAGATTCACGATCCCTCTTCGTTCTCTCTTGAGCCACACTCTCCAAATGAGTGGAAAGCTCAACACGAGAACGGACATGTCTTCTTGGAGCAAAGCAGGAATGAGTAGAGGATCCCTCATCCTTACTCTTCTCTTGACCTGCATCAAGCCTAGCACCAGGGACTCTTGTCCTTTCAGCATTTGGCACTTGCTGTGCTCTTTCTGCTTGTTGTGCATCATATGCATCACCACGGGCAGCCATGAGGGGTGGCTTCTTGAAAGCCAAACTACCATCTGCTTCAGTGTATACATCACCCTTAACCATTAGGTATGCAAGTGCAAGCTCTCGGGGTTTCTCAACATCCATTTCCTTTGCAATTGCTTCAAAAGTGACTTCATGGACTGAAGCCTTTGTCTTCGCAGCCAACACCCTTTGTACATCCGGGTCATTTTTCAATGACCTAAGCTCTTCGGTTTGAGCCCTATAGCGTCGCACTTGACGCCTCAAAGATTCCAAATCAGAATGCATAGTGTCATGAGTACCTGCATCTCCATAGACATCATTGCCTGCAGCATCTCTTGCATCCCTTGTACCATGAAGTTCACGGTCCTGTGTGTTCTCCACACTGTCAGAAATGTGGCTGTCCATGACACTCAAATCAGGTCACCACTTATGATTCCAAGCCTCAGACCGTTTTCCAATGAGGGGAAAAACTGAGCTCTGATACCAATGTAATGGGAGGCGGACGCGTGTATTGGAATCGTATAAATGTGAACAAGATTCTGAGCACTTAACACTTGAGCATTACAACCACAAAGCTGAAAATGACAGTACACCACATAAAGGGGCCGATGATAGGCTGACCCCCCCCCCTTTAGGTTATATTACCAAAAGAGTCTGCAAAGTACAAGATTACGAGTGCCTGGGGATTCACCACCAGCCTGCACCTGATTCTTCCAAATACATCATGAATGAATACATTTCAAACAAGAGAATCTGTAGGTACATCCGCCCTACACACAGGTACATCCGCCCTGCACAAGCCTCTTCACAGGTACATCCGCCCTGCACAAGAGTATCACAATCCTCACAGGTACTCCGCCCTGCACAAGATGTAAATGGATCTTTAGGCCCTGTTTCCACGCGAGAAACTGATCCAGAAACCTGTGTTCTCCGCGAGCAAGTGTCCCCAATGCTTGCCCTAAGCACCTGTTATACCAGGAATCCTTGAGACACATCCATGCTCACATATTCCATTGCTGTCCGGCCTGTTTTGTGCAATAACCAGTCCAAAACAGCAACTTTCTATCGCGAGAAATCCACCTAAGGGGTCCTACAGCCCTGTGGAGGTCCCTAGAGCTGTCCTGTACTGTCCAAGTTGACTTTGGACACCTGTAACCAGCCCAAAACTCGCAATGACCAGAAATTACAGGTCTGAAATTTACCAACCAGCCCTTTAGAAGAGTGTGGGGATCGATATCCAAGCTTGTGTGAGTCCGGGAAGCAAGCAACCAGCCCTGTAGCAACTCCAAAAGCTTCAACCAGCTCTCCAATGTGTTGAGTAGTGAATAAAACAGCCCAAAAGGCCTCTTGAAGGAGGCGCCTTTCTCCAGTGCCACCTAAGGGGCTTGGTGGGTACACATACAGGCTGACAAGTGTCCCCATAAGGTGTCCAGGTAGGTGTCCAGCCCATAGTGCTCCATTTGTCCTGTTTGTATAAGTTTAGGTCCAACCAAATGGGAAATGGCCATAAGTTGTCCGGACTTTATTAATTTTGGTCCAACCAAATGCGAACGCATTATAAGTTGTCCGGCCACTTATTAATGAGTGTGTACCTGTAAACCAATAAACTTTAGTAGTAAATGAAATAAGCTGTAAATTGAGTGTGGACGCACTTACCACCTGCAAAACCCATAAGCCCACAGTTTTAGGCCCAAACAGGAGTGCACACACGCGTCCACAAGGTGCCCGGGCGTCCCCGGTCCCTCGGACTTCACAAGCCAAAATAACAAGCATTGTCCAGGCAGCAAGACAAAGTCACATAAAGTAAAATAAAGTTATGGCATGCATCATTTATGCATTGTGCACATGTAAACTTGGAGAACCACCTATCATCATTCTTGTACTTGAAAATATTCCGCCTGCCATCATAACACACCATGTGTGCATGACCGGAATCCACACGGGCACCGCCCGAAAGTCCACAAATGTCCTGCCATGTCCTTGGACTCATATGCATCCACTCATATGATCCATACACATGCCCAGGTATAATACATACATGCATCCGCATGTTTCTAGGCCTGACACGCATCCGCATGTCCCTAGAATATAGGGATTTGTGACAGTTGGGCCACCCACCGCCCCCCCCGAGGTATCTTTATTACCAACAGAGTGTTCCAGTACAAGACGGGTGCTAGAGAGTAAACACTCTTCAGACTGGCACCAGATACATCCAGAATATGATCAAACAATCTCCTGAGACTTCAATCTCAGCTTTCCAAGAGTTCGTGGGGCACAACCACACTCTAGTATGTGATCACACCCTCTAGCAGTGGTGCTGTCCCAAATAACCAGCCATGAAAACCTTGGCTTTGGCCACCCGAAGGTTCCACCCTTAGAGCCACAGGCTTCACGTAGGTTTAGATAGTGTTTGCCTTTGAATCTGTCGCGAATTGGACTGAACAGCACTGTTTTCAGCCCACAAACATGTTGTACAGGTCACCCCAAGAGATGAGATGGGTGCCCTGTTGTTTGCCTTGAGTCCAGAGCCTTCGGAGCATCAAATCTCAGCCCTGAAACCTGTTGTACAGCAGTTGACCAGCCCTGTAGAGAAGCCAGAAGGGGTTGCCTGTTGACCAGCCCTAAAGAGCTGTTTTGCATGCCAAATTGACACTTGTATGAAGCCCAAGGTGTTCCACCTCCAAAAACAGCTGGAAAGGGGGCTGCCTAGCTGATTTTGGCCTTTCCCCTCCAAGAATAGCAACTCGTGGATCTATTATGGCTTGATGGGCTGCCCACCTTGAGTAATGGCTAAGTTTCATTAAAAACTGGTCCTCTTGATGTGAACACTTTAAAAATTGTCCGCCCAAACTTAAGTGTATGTGAACACTTTATAATTTGTCCACCCAAATTTAAGTGTATGTGAACACTTGCACTCATAAACCTTGGTATAATAAAATATAAGCTGTAAATTGAGTTTGGGTTTGGAGTAAAAATTTCATCCTTTGTGCGAAGGATAGGTGGAAGCACCACCTTGCCATAAACAATCTGAAAGGGTGCTTTCCCAGTGGAGGTGTGCATCGTATTGTTATAAGCAAACTCCACAAGGGGCAAGTACTTCTCCCAATTTGATTTCCGCTCAGCTACAAAGCATTTGAGCAAATCAAGTGCAGCTAAATTTGCAATTTCACTCTGCCCATCTATCTAAGGACGATAAGCTGATGAAAAATTCAGCTTTGTGTCCATATTATCAAATAAACCCCGCCAAAACAAACTTGTGGTTCTCGGATCCCGATCTCGCACACAAGTCTTTGGCATACCATGATGCTTGAAAATCTGGGCCAAGAATATTCTCACCATGTGCTCAGGCTTAATATTCTTTCGCATAGGAATGAAATGAGCCTGCTTGCTAAACCTGTCAATGATGGTCCATATGGTGTGATTTCCCTGCTGTGTTTTAGGCAAATCCATGATAAAATCCATGGCTATGGACTGCCATGGCTGATCCGGAATAGGCAACGGTTGAAGCAAACCAGGTACCTTATGCTTGTCAAACTTCACTTTCTGGCAAACCATACATTCGCGCACATAAACATCTATGTCTTTGGGCATGTTTGGCCAGAAAAGTATCTCTCCAAAGCTTGCATAGTGGCAAGAATTCCTCTATGCCCTGCATATGGCGGTGTATGGCATCATCCATCACCTTAACGCGTAAATCCTTATGCACACAAAGCTGCGCACCCCCCCATCCTGCATTGCGTTGTTGCCGACGCCCTCCCCCCCTTGCGTTTGCTTTGCCGTCTGCACCCCCCTGGCTTTCTCTTCCCCTTTGCCTTTTCTCTTCCCCCCTTGTTTGTGCCTGTGCCCGCCCCCTTGTCTTGTCAGACTGCAGCCCCCCCTCCCTTCGTTGATTCTTCCTGCGCCCCCCCCCCCACCCACCTCCCCTTTTGCTGTTTTTTCCTGTGCCAGCCCTTTCTCCCTTTGCCCGTTTCTTTCCTCCCCTCCCTTTCCTCTTTCTGTGCGCTCCTTCCCTCCCCCCCTTCTCTCCTCTTGTTAGCGCCTCCCTCTCCTCCCCCCGCCTGCCCCTCATTTCTTTTTTTTTTTTGTAGCCTCGCTTCCCCCTCCCCTTCGCTCTCTAGCCCTTCTGCTTCCCCTTCTTCGTCTCCTCCTTGTTCCTCCGGTAGCGCTCTCAGGTTGTGGGGTGTTCTCTATTTTCGGCAAGTTTCAGCCTCTTCTGGTCTTCGCCCTCAGGAGGACTCCATGGCAGCTGCTCGGTCTCCCCCAACGGAGGCCACCCTTACTTGCCTTTCGTTTTCTGAAGCACGGTGGCAGCACGGCTTCGACCCGGCATTCGAACCTTTAGCTAGAGTTTCAGGCTTTCCTGTGATAGTCTGCTTTCCAGGCCTCAGGAAGGAATACCTTCCTCTTCTCCCGGTGATTGGTGGTGCCATCGGGAGAGAGATGGAATCCCCCCCCCCCACCACTGCCTCGGCCCTGGCACGAGCAGTCGGGATTCCATCTCTCCGCATCTGGGTTGCCTCACCGGATTCTGTGCCTCACATGATATCTATTCCCAGCCTTCGGGCGACCCCATTATGCAGCGAGTGGAGTATTCCGGCCTTCCAGGCCAGTGCTTCATTTGCAGATAGATAGGTCATTGTCACATGCACTTTGCACTCAGTGCATGGTGACAAGATGGCTCATCATCAGAAGTGCAACAGTTGTACAGTATTAGAACCCAGTAGGATGATAATTGTCGTACGCCGTGACCCCATTGTACATCCTCAGTCCAGGATAAGTCACGTCGAGCTACGTATGTCACGTGCATCCCGCACTTGGATGCCACGTAGACATTTCTGTACAGAAGGTGCAGGACCTGGGATGGTGAACTGGTCCCATGTGAGCCCAGTCCGGGATGAGTCAGCCAGGGATCCATCTCAGATGTCTGAGGTCAGGTGTGCATTGTCCTGCACAGGAGTCTAAGGTCAGGTGTGCACTGTCCTGCACATGAAACAGTGCCAGTCCGCGCTGTGAGTCTCCCTCTAGAATGATGTCAGTGGTTCTATGTATCTGGTATGGTACCGGATGCCAGATCACTGAGTAGATTATGTTTAGGACAAGGGGCGAGCCCATAGGGCTACCCTGGAGCTTAGTATGGGCATGGGAATGGTGTGAAAACCATCCCCATGAGGGCCAGGAAGGCCCAGGCTGGACCCACCAGCCATGGAAGGGCTGTGGGACAGCCTTAGGGCAAAGATAAGGCTATTTTCAGGAGCATACAGTCTTTAGATGGCTGTAGGGCATGTATGGGGCAGCCCATACAGGCTGCCCAGCCTTGGGATTGTGGACAAAAGTGGTGTCCAGCCAATCAGAAGCAGGCGCATCACTTTCAGCCTGATAGGGAAAAAAGGCAGTATTTTTTGAATTTAATTCAGCATTTATTGCTGAATTTCCACCAGTCGTGGGGCATAGCCTGTTTTTCAGCTGGCCGACTGCTCCTGAGGAGGAGTATAAATAGTGGAGGCCATAATCCCATCATTCATCTCAGTTTTCACCAAGTGCTCAAGCCAATCAAGGGCCAGTCAAGCCAAGGAGATTGCCAACCAAAGGGGTGGACTTCTGAAGGTCAAGGGCAGGATTTTCCAGCCAAGAAAAGGTCAAGTTTCCTGTATTTGTTTTCAGATTTACATCATTCTAATAAAGCAAATACACCATCCGTGGTGGGGGCCCTACAGAGGGTAATTGGGACCCAATACTGTGTCCTCTCCATCTCCCCCTTCTCTCTCTATTTTCTGCACATCTCCTTTCAGTTTGTGCGTTAATTTCCATCGCGAAAAGAGTGCTGATTTCTGAGTTTTGAACTACCGATCCTTCTCCGAAGCTTCCGCATACTACAGTGGTATGAGAGCCTACTTCAAAGACAAAGATTCAGCAAAGAAAACCAGAAAATTTTCTCGCTCGTGTGGTTGGTTTTTTGACGCCGGTGGACTACCCCTTTCGGAGTGAGTCCTGTCCCTCGAAGGACGGTTGGTTTTTAGCCTCCGGAAGCCTCCGAAAGTCTCCCACACAGATAGTGGATGGTCAGATTGCGTTTCGGAAAGGAATTGCATTTTCCCGCTATGGCGAGCTTCGGCGACGAGAGAGAACCAGAACCATGGGACCAGAGTGCACCAGGCAGCCCAGCTAGGGCTCCAGGCTTGAGTGTCACAGACATGTTCCAGTAGATGATGCGAGCAATCTCGCAGACCAGACAGCCAAGTTGGATGAGCAGAAGGCGCGGATCTTGGCTCTGGAGGAGCGTTCTCGCTCTCTAGCGTCCGTTTTCCATCTCCTCCTCCCTATCCTTCCGTATCCCAGATACCAGATCCTCGTCACAGGGACCCTCTCGTAGGGTCACAGTTGCAGCCAAGCTCCTTGCTTGAGTTGCAGATGCGTGCATTGGAGATTCGACAACGAGAAGACGACGCCATGCGACGCGTGGAACACGAGCGTTACCTCAGAGCTTTGGACGCCAGATTGACACCGGCGACGCCCTCGAATCATTTTCCCGAGAAAATGAATTTCAGTAAGTATAATGGTAAACTCGATCCCACAACTCTTTATTTATGGTTGCATCAATTTGAAGCTTACTTTGCCGCAGTTAGGAAAACAGATACTGACAAAGTGATCTTAGCTAGTTGGTACTTGGAAGGTGAGGCCATTCCTTGGTGGACTCAGTGGGCTCATGCCCACACCAGAGCAGGTATGGCAGCTTATGGGTGGGACGAATTCGTCCGCGACCTTAAGCAACGGTTTCTACCGCCCCACTACCTTGAGCGACTCGAAGACGAGTTCAGGGGAGCGCGTCAAAACGCGCAACCAGTCCTTCAGTTTGCCAATAAAATTTCGACCTTGTGTCTGCAATTAGGCTTATCTGATACGGACAAGAAACGGCAGTTTTTGTATGGCCTGGACACGCAAATGCAATGGGAGGTGCGTATGTTTAGGCCAGCCACCTTTGAGAACGCACTCTCGCTTGCGCAGAGTGCAGAAATGAAACACAATGGTGGCAAGCCCAAGACTTCCCAGCCGGCTTCTCCCAAGGCTAACACCTCGGGGGGCAAAAGCCAGAACCAGACGGGGTCTTCCCCAGGACAGAGCCCAGGAGCCTCTGGCTCCAAGAACTCGCACAGTGCGTCTAAGCTTACTCCAGACCAAAAAGCGGAGGCAGGCAAGACAGGTGGCAAGTTGAGTGCTGAGGAGCTTTCTCAGTACAAGAAGGAGGGTAGATGTTTCTTTTGTCACACAAAAGGACATACTTCTCGGGATTGTCCGAAGAAGCCTCCACAGGCCGCTGCCACCTCCACAGCTTCCGTGGTGAGCACAGCTCCCACACAGACCCCAGCGGCTAGCCCTAGTTCTTCAAACCCCGGTGCTTCAGTTGGAGCAATTATTAGCCGGGAGCTCGAAGATAAGCAGAAGGGCGCCCATGACTAGGAGTATGAGCGCAACGAATTGCTCAAGTCCTTTGGCTACATAGGTGGCCAGAGAGTCGTCGTCTTGTTTGACAGCGGCAGCACGGAGGATGTGGTCACGAGTTGACTCCGGTGGACAAACAGGTGGAGGGTTTTAGCATAGGTATGACAACGAGCGTCAAGTATGAAGCTCTAGGTGCTAAGTTAGTGATTCAGGGCATCGAGTTTGTGCGTGACTTTATGGTTGCCCCTCTTGTAGGAGCAGACATAATTTTGGGTATCCAGTGGTTTCACAAGTTTCTTCCTAATGTCAAGTGGGACAAGCACACGTTTCAAATCAATCGGAATGTGTTGAACACCCCGGTGACCATTAAGTGTGAGCCAGGTATTCCAAACTTTCCGCTCATAAGCCACTTGCAGGCTAAGCGAGCAGTCAGAAAAGGCGCACAGTGTGCGATGATTTACATCCAGACAGCCCAGACAGTGGCCAGTGCTTTCGAGAAGTACTCGGTCCTCCATGAAAAGTTCTAGAAGATTTTTCTTCGAGACAGTCTCCCTCCCCAGCTCCCCCCGTCCAGACCGGAGGATCACAAGATTGACCTCCTCCCAGGCTCGGAACCCCCGAGCAAGTTTTCGTATCGCCTTGCTAAGGCAATGGAATCGGAGTTGGACCGCCAACTCCAAGAATTGTTGCAAGCTGGCTTCATCCGCCCCAGCGTGTCGCCATTTGCAGCACCGATCTTGTTTGTCAAGAAGAAAGATGGGTCTTCTCAGTTGTGTGTCGATTATCGTGCACTCAACAAGCTGACTATCAAGAGCAAATTCCCGATGCCTCGAATTGACTATATTCTCGAGAGGCTGAATGGAGCTAAGGTGTTCTCCAAACTGGATTTAAAGAGTGGGTACCACCAGGTACGGATTGTAGAGGGGGACATCCCCAAAACAGCCCTCCGTACAGAACGGGCCCACTATGAATTTGTGGTCATGCCATTTGGTTTGACGAACGCCCCAGCTACATTTAACCGCATGATGATGCGTGTTTTCTGGGAGTTGATTGGAGAGTGTGTGTTCATATTTTTGGACGACATACTCATATTTTCAGCTACAGTTGAGCAGCATGACATTGATGTGGAGAAAGTCCTTAAGTTGCTGGAAAGCAACGAGCTCTACGTCAATGAAAAGAAGTCAGAATTTTATCTGTTCCAGGTACATTACTTGGGATATATAATTAGTGATGAAGGCATTCGACTGGATCCGGCTAAAGTGGCCGAGATTGTTAACTGGGAAGTACCACAGACAGCTTATGACATTAGATCATTTGTGGGTATATGCCAGGCATATTCCACCCACATTGACAAGTTTTCCGACCTCTCGGCAGACCTCACCAATCTGCTAAAGGGAGTGAAAACAAGAAGGCAAAAGATTCGAATGACTCCACGAGCGTTGGAGGCATTCCAGAACCTCAAGGTGGCTTTGTCAGAAGCGCCTTGTTTAGCCCTTGCCTCGTGGGACGAACCATTTCAAGTGATCACCGATGCGAGTAACATCGCAATTGGAGGTGTATTGCAACAGAATGGTCATCCGGTAGCTTACATGTCTCGTAAGTTACGGCCCGCCGAAAAGAACTACTCAGTCTATGATCGTGAACTCCTAGCAGTTATACAGGCCTTGAAACATTGGAAACATTTCCTGTATGGCCGTGACTTCGAGGTTCGCACTGACCATCAGGCATTGCGCTGGATTCAGATGATGCCAAGTGCACAGTGGAGTGATCGACAACACCGCTGGAGTCAGATATTCCAGCAGTTCGGTGGTATGATTGAGTACCTTCCAGGAAAGGCCAATCCAGTGGCCGATGCTTTGAGTAGGGACAAGTATCTGCGATTCAGACCACTAGACTTGACCTTGTTGGTACAGGACTAGAAGACATGAGCACACGTGCGCGGATTCCGAGGAAATCGGTACTCAGTGGGAACAGGCATTGGATGCCACAGGACCATGCCATTTCCTGATACGCAATGGTTGGCTTTTCTACAAAGGCCGACTATGTATCATGAAATCATTCCGGGCAGCTCTTCTCCATGATGCCCATGACGCCATTACAGGTGGTCATAGGGGCATGAATTCGACTCTGGAGAAATTAGAACGGCAATACTATTGGTCAAAGATGAGGCGTGATGTGTTTACATATGTACAACGCTGTGACATTTGTCAAAAGGTGAAAGCTCCTCGTGGAAAGAAGATAGGGTTGTTACAGCCTTTGCCAATTCCTGAGGGTCCTTTCCAGGACATTTCGATGGACTTTGTCACAAATCTGCCTCCCAGTCCGAGTAAGCGTAATACGCAGTGTTTAACTATTGTTGATAGGTTCAGCAAATTTGTTATGCTTATTCCTTGCAGGGCCAATGTGACCGCCGAGGATGTTGCCCAGCTATTCATTCGGCATTGGTACCTGATTGGCGGGATTCCTAGAACCATAGTGTCAGACCGAGATGCCAAGTTTACCGATCATTTTTGGAGGGCATTGTTTGATAATTTTGGTACTAAGTTGAATTTTTCCAGTGCATTCCACCCACAGACAGATGGCCAGACAGAGATATACAACCAGTTGGCCTTTGATGTGCTGAAGTGTTATGTCCACGATCAGCAAGGTACGTGGGAATCGTTTTTGCCTTTAGTTCAAGCTGTTTTGAATGACTCTTTTTCTTCAGCTATTGGCAGGACTCCATATGAGGCAGCGTTTGGAAGGCCTTTCCAGTCGTCATTAACCAGGACTTCGTCTTCAGTACCGGAGGCGAACAGAGTGACGGAGTCTTACCAGGAGATCCTAGCGTTCATTAAAGACAGATTGACTAAAGCGCAAGAGGCCTACACTCGACGGGCCAATAAAGACCGAAGGGACATGGAGGATATTTTCATTGAGAAACCCTAGTATCTCTATAGACACCTGCCTATGACATACGGATTGCTATTGGTCAGCTGAGGGTGTCTCCTCACCGACTCTGGGTTGAGACAGGGTAACAGGGCAAGCTGAAAGTACCAACCCAAACCCCCCCCCCCCCCCAAAAAAAAACACACACACACACACACACACACACACACAAGGCTCCGATATGCAAGCTACGCAAGACCAGGAAGACGGAACCCAAGGAAAATTACTTGTTTTGAAGCCTGTTTGCCCCATCTCCCAGGTGATGCACCATGGATATCAAAATGTTTGGATTGCACCCAAACCTCCATCATATATTTCTTTGGCTCTCAATTGTGTTGTTACATACTTGATGCTAACCACAAGGTTAGGCAGCCTAGTCTAATCTTGGGTTAGGGGACCCTCAAGATTAGTGCAGCACGCTGATTACATGGGCTAGGGTGTAAATTAGGGTTATCCCATAAGCTATAACTATTTACAGGTCAATAGTAGCTATATAAGTGGGGTTTTGTTGTCCAATGGGTCTGCTGGCATCGTTGCCACCCAAACTAGAGCATGTCTTATCAAAATCATTACATAAGCTAGATAATGATCAATTCCATTTCAGTATAAACATATATACAATGAAGAGGGCTAGGGCTACAATCCCTCCCTCTTAAATCTATCTTGATCTCAAGACGTATCAAGCCTGTACTTCAAATACATCTGGACCAACTGCTTCCTCATAAGCTCGAAGAATATCTGGGTAGTCCTTGAAGTACTCTTCTGGCATCTATTTTGCATCCATAGGCGAATAATTCTTGAACTTCAAGAGGAATTTTTTGACCACTATCTTTCCTCTTGTTCTCACGGAATGGAATACAATTCGTTCCGGCTCTAAGATTTCTTCTTGTTCTTCCACTTCTGGTGGATCCTCCAATACAGGATCCTCTGGGAATAGTCTTGGAAGACATTATGTATCCTCCAATGATCTGGAAGGTCCAAATGATAACATACATCGTTGATCTTCTTGGTAACCTAAAAAGGTCCATAATACCTAGGGGCAAGCTTGGGTTCCTTGAGCTCCTTAGCTTATCCGTGCACATCATATGGCAAGATTGTTTATTCAACAGATCTTCAAGCATCATGGATTACCCAAATCCATTGTAGGGGATATAGATCCTCGGACTACCAGTTTCTTTTGGAGAGCACTTTTTGACAACGTGGAGACAAAGCTGAATTTTTCTTCGGCTTATCATCCTCAAACAGATGGGCAAAGTGAGATTGACAACCTCACTATATTGGATATGCTTAAGTGTTATGTTCTCAAAGCGAAGGATCAATGGGAGAAGTACTTGCCATTGGTTGAGTTTGCCTATAACAACACTGTTCACTCTTCGACAGGCAAAGCTCCTTTTGAGATTATCTATGGCGAACCGTTGCTGCCTATTTTGAAGACCAAGGAAGAGATCTTCCATGCGGACGAGTTCGAGATTTGGATATGGCCTTTACATAGGTTCAAAAGGCTATTGAGACATCTCAAGCCAAGCAAAAGAAAGCTGCAATCAAGCATAGAAGAAAGGTCACTTTTAAAGAAGGAGATTGGGTATTATTGTGATTTGAAAAAGCAAGACTTAGAAAGATGGTCTTCTTCACTGGAATGTAGTGGGCTTGCTTACTGGACCTGTCAATAATAGTCCATATTCCATCATTCCCAAATCCTGATTTTGACAATCCAAAGATGAAGCCCATAGCAATACTTTCCCATGGAATGTTGGGAATTGGCAAAGGTTGTAACAATCGTGAGGGTTTTTGTCGATCAAACTTGACCTTCTGACAAACCAAACATTCTCGAACATATTGCTCAAGATCCCTTCTCATGCTAGGCCAAAAGAAATAACTTTTCAAAGCCTGAGTTGTTGTCATGATACCTCTGTGTCCCATATAAGGTGGGGCATGGCATTCTTCCATTACTTTTGGTCTCAAGTCCTTGGTCACACATAAACGGATTTGCATCATAAGAAACCCTTCCTTGATGACATAAGAAGTCACCAAGTCTCCATTCTGTAACCTATCCCAAATGTCCTTGAAATCTTCATCTATAGCATAAAGATCTTTCATTATAGTGAAGTCCAAATGATATCCCATGGAAACTCCATGGGTCACATGGGGGTCTTCGAGATAGAGCATCTGCTACTTTGTTGTGTTTCCTATGAGTATGCATAATTTGAAAATGAAATTGGATCAAATAGCTAGCCCATCTTATATGCTTTTCTGATATCTTAGGTTGGGACATGAAATACCTAAGACTTTGATGATCTATTTTAATAACAAACTCAACACCCATAAGATAATGCTTCCAAATCTTCAAGGCATGAATGATAGCCATCAATTCTTTCTCGTAAGTGGATGCGGTCTTTTCGGCTCCTTGACTTCAACTCTCATAGGCCACGGCATGGTCTTCTTGGTTTAAGACTGCTCCAATGCAATCTCCTGAAGCATCACATTCTAGCACGAATGGCTTCGACAAATCTGGAATGATCGATACTGGTCCTTTGCTAGCATAAAATTTTAGTGCTTCAAAGGATTCTTTTTCAGCTTTGGTCCACTGAAATCCCACAGCTTTCTTTGTCAAATCATGTAGTGGACTTCCTACCACAGCAAACCACTTGATGAACTTCCTCTAATAAGAGCATAAGCCAAGGAAACTTCGAACTACATGCATACTAGTCAACTCTCGCCATTCCACAATAGCCTTGACCTTTACTAGGTCCATCCTGACCCCTTCCTTGGACACTATATGGCCCAAGTAGTGAATCTCTGACAAAAAGAACTCTCTTCTTGCCATTCACATACAACTTGTGCTTCCACAATTCCTGAAATACCATATCCAAGTGCTTTCAATGCTCTTCTTCATTCTTTGAATGAATGTCATCAAAGAAAGTAGCTGCAAACTTTCTATGTACTCGAAATATTATGTCCATCATTCGGTTGAAGGTAGCCGGGGCATTGGTAAGACCAAAAGGCATCACCAAATACTTTCATAGAGTCCAAAGGTAGTCTGGAATGCAATCTTGTGAATGTCTTCTGAGTTTTGAAGTACCGATCCTTCTCCGAAGCTTCCGCATACTACAACGTAGGTCATTCCTCAGCCTTAGCGGGTCAATCAGTCAGTCAAGTCCCTTAACCCACTTGGAGAGAACCATTCATGCATGTAGAGTCAGTAGAAACCTTAGGGTTTGCATCAGAAAGCACTCTGCATTCTGCATAATATGCATTCATATGCTTGTGCATCATTTAGAACATCCCAGAAGCCTTAGGGAATTTACTAGGATTTATTTGGTATTTTTTCCATATTTTATAGTATTTATTTAGCATTTTTTGTCATTTATAAATATAAACTTTATTAAATGACCAGCCAACTTGACCAACCTCTAGTTAGTATAAATAGGCTTGCATAGGGCTTAGTTTCTCATTCAGTCTTCAGTGTGCTAAGAGCTTTCCTCCTCTGCCCCAGGAGTTTCCATTGCCTTCAGCACTAGACTAGTCTCATCCAGCCATTAGAGTGCTTGAGGTTGCTTCAACCAGCCCTGTTCATCCAACGCCTGTAGTTCAGCAGTCCCTACAGTCATAGGCGCCTGCATTCAGCATCAAATCAGCCCCTGATTCAGCATACAGTCCAGCCTCAGTTCCCAACCTCAGTTCAACGCCAGAATTCAGCCAGCGTTTTCTGCATGTGAACCAGCCGTACAGTCAGCCTGCGTTTCTGTCCAGCAGCAGCCGTACACCTCTGCGTTTCTGTCCAGCAGCAGTACAGCCTGCGTTTTCAGTCTTGCATCAGTTCTACAGCAGTACCCCGCCTTCTGTGCATCATCCATACATGCAACAGTCATCTGGTGAAGGTAACACAGCATTCATAAGCATTTACAGCATTCTAACATAGCTTAGAACAGTCCACCATCTCCTTTTCTCAGCCTCAGGTGTGCAGCCCTTCCTCATGCCGCCCTTGGGAAGAGTGCATAGGCTCGAGATCAGGTCATCGAGGTGTTTCTACAGCCGTGTACAGTTCACCCAATCTCCGATCCTCCGAGATCTTGCGTTTGGCTTATCTACAATCCACAGTCATTCTCTCTAAAGAAATAAAGCAAATACTATCTCGTTATCAGGATAGGGGGCCCTTCAGTGGGTAATTCGGGACCCAATCTGGTGTACAGTTCTCATATCTCTCTCTCGCATCTCTTTAAAGTCTGAAGTATTGAAGTGGATTGCTAAACTCACGAAACTCAAGATACAGAAGACGATGTGAGCATTTGTGTGATAGGATCTTCCAATACAAAGACTTCCGCTGCATATCACTAGAGGCTATCTTCCTCCAAAGGAGCAAAGACAGTATCAGTCAGAAAACAGATGTTTTTTCTGTCATACCATTGGGCATGGTAAGAAGGATTGTCCAAAAAGACAAGCGGAGCAAGCCTCCAAAGAGCCTTCTGCCACAGTTGCCACAGTATCCCCCGCTCCTCCAGACCTGCCTGCTACCACCAATGCGGTTCAGATCTTACCTTCTATGCATTCCATGCCATCCGTGGTACTTGATGCTAAGCAGGAGGGTGAGGCAACAACCACACAGAAAAGCCTGATCCGAGCTTATGACTCTGCCAAGGGCCGACAATTCATAATCCTTTTTGACATGGGCAGTTCTGAGGACGCCATCTCTCCCCAGTTGGCTATCAACATGAGCTGTACCTTAGTGCCCTATCATTTGGAGGTAGACGGGTTTACACCTGGTCTCCGCACCCACATCTCTCAGAAGGCACAACAGCTTTCTTTTCAAGTTCAAAAGGCCTCATTCCAACGAGAATTCATGGTCTCTCCTCTTTTGGGATGTGACATGATCTTAAGAATCCAGTGGTTTCGTCAGTATGAACCTATTCCCAATTGGGGGCAGGACACCTTTATTATCCCTAAAGGTTTTCCTGAGCCTGTCATGATTCAGGGGGATAGGAGCATTCTTAGCGTTCCTATGATTTCTCATCTCCAGGCCCGACGAGCTATGTGCAAGGGAGCAGAAGGAGCATTAATTTATGCTCAGACAGCTTCTATCTCATCAATAACCGCTGTCTCATCATCTTCAGTCCCTCAGTTAGCAGATCTCCTTTCTCTTTTAAGGATGATCTCCTACCCAGTATTCCACAGTTAGCAGAACCTCCTAGCAAGTTTCCCTGTTGTCTTTCCAAGACTTTCAAGGGCAAGCTAGAACAGTAGTCAGTTCTCAATCATTTGAAACATGTTCCTTATGGACACATTTTCACAGTCACCACATACCACCAAGCACTTAAGTGGCTCCCGACGATGCCAAGTGCCCAGTGGAGTGCTCAGCACACTAGACAGGGTCAGCTCTTCCAACAAGTTGGAGGAATGATTAAGTACATCCCTGGTCAGCATAACCCAGTAGAAGATGTTCTTAGTAGAAAGACCAGCATCCCGACCAGTCAGGAGTCTACCATTCTCAACATCTCTGGAAAAGACTTAGAAGATCAGTATGTCGATTCCGCAGAGTTTGGTACTCAAACCAGTTCCCACCCATTTCTAGCCCTTGGCTAGGATGGAGCTTGGAGGTTTTGCTCATCGAGGCCAGGGCGGGAAGATGGTAGTCTTAGCTTGGAGGTGCTTTTTGTCTTCATGCATACTTCTGTCGCGGTACCTCTTCCCCCCTCTTATAGATACCTCTATTGTGATAGATGGGGTCCGGAGCATGCCTACACTCACGCTCGTACAGAGTGGCGTTACATGGAGGACAGGATTAGTGCCCACCTCGCGCACCTTCGCCCCCGCATGGATTGTGATTATTCCTCGTCTAAACCCTCGCCCAAGACTCTTAAAGTGGAGGGTAGTTCTGCTAGTGCCGCATCACACAGAGACTGATATGCGGATTGTTACATGGAACATTTAGGGTTTAGGGGAGCCTCAGTGCTTTCAGAGATGAGGTGTCCTATGAGGCGAGCTCTAGAGAGCCATGGTTGGGGGACCCATAGACATTTTATTCCTCCAGGGGCACCACCTCTCAAAGGGGCGCACCCGCAGATGCGGAAAGATTCTTGTAACATGCGGAAGCTTCGGGGGAGATCGGTAACTTCAATGCTCAGAAATCAGCACACTTGTCGCGATGAAAATAATGCACAAAACTAAATGTAGATGATCCGATCTGTGACCCTCCTTTGCACATGGGCCCACACAGTCTGTCTGCAAGCATCCTGAGCCTCAGTGGCTGGCTCCGCTGAAAGCAGGTCTCTATAGAACTCAGTGGCAATGGCTCTGATCTCCCCGGGCTCAGTGGCTACCGATCCGTCCTGCCTCCTGAGCTGGCGGACTCCTGCTCGGGCATGGCGAAGTCCAGTAATCTCAAAAAACTCCCCAGTCACTCTATCACCAAGCTGCATCCACTGAGACGCCTGGCAACGATAGTAGAACTCATGTCTCTACTCCTCTGCCTCTCTAACCTCCTGGCGTGCCACCCACTCACATGTAGGCTGCTGCTCCTGAAGGCGCTGAAGCAAAGCAAGGCTACGTCTCAGCCGACGCTCCCGCTCGCGTGTCAAGGCTGCAGCGTGCAAAAAAGAGCTGAGCTCGATGAGTCCCTGGGCACACTGGCCTGCTGCATCCTGGTCAGAGCTCTGGCTATCATGCCATATCCTCTCAATGTCCTCAGCGAGACTAGGATCTGTAAGTACCCTCTCTGGGATCCTCAACTTCAAGCTGGTCTCCCGTGTCCTCTCCTCCAGTGTCAAAATAACTGGCGCATGGTCTGAAAAAGAGGTGCCAGCGAGAATGCCAACGGAGCCCCCTCGCTCCCCTAACCTGTCGCCCACATAGAAGCGATCAATCCGTGATAGATTAGTCCCTCCCTGCCGGCGATCCGACCGAGAGAAACTAAGACTGTCCTGAGAGCGGGAGAAAGCCTCATGCTGCCATGCATCAGTGATCCTCAGTGTCATGCAAAATCGCTCCCAAGCTGCAAGCTCCGTGCCGTGCACTGTAACATGACTGCCTCCCACCCTATCGGCCGGGTCCTCAAGCATGTTGAAGTTTCCCCCGACACACCAATGTGCGGCCTTTGGCAATGCATCCGTAACCTGGGTCCAGAACTCTGCTCTGGCACTAGCATGGTTGGGCGCATAGACACTGAGCACGCCAAAGAGCTCATCATGCATCCTCAGAATGACATACTGTGCTCTACCAAGCACAATGATCCCGCGATCCACAATGGCCTGCCGCCATACATCCGCAATGACCATACATACTCCTCCCTGCCCACCCAAGGGGCCAAACCCTGCAGACCAAAAGGTGTCCCATCTACCAGGCATCACCGAACCGTATCTCCGGATCCTGCTCTCACCCAAATGGTGCTCCTGCATCATCAAAATATCAATACTGCCCCCAACCAGGCATCTCTGAAGCTCCTACCTCAAGCAACCACGATAACGTATATAGTGTGCGCCGCCAAGGCACTGTACGTTCCATGAGATGATCCTCATGGATGACCTGCTGAGGTGGAGGCTGTCTTAGCAGTACAGCGGGTCTTCGCAACAAGCGGCTTGGATGGAGAATAGCCCCCATCCGAGCGGCTTACGAATCTGCCCACCCGGTGTGCTGCAAGAATCTCGGATCAAGCGCCAGTGGCTGTGTCCCATGGCGACTGCCTCTCGCTCAGACAAAGCAACCTCGTGTATGCATACATATCCAGGGTCGCGTGCTAAGTCTGCCACTATGCGAACCACCAAATGTCGAATCCCGGAGGCATCCACACTCCCGGGATCAAAGAAAAAATGAGCCAACTCTCATAGTCGGCCTATCACGTCTGTCACCTCCAGATCGCTCACATGGTGAGAAAACTCAACTGCCTGAGTCTTCAAAGTGCTAAGAGCGAGATCCATAGTCCACTCTCGGTCGCTAGGGCCACAGAGAGGGAATGAGAAGGCCACCGCTGAATCAAGTGCCTCCTCCCCTCGGGCCAGAGGTATCACTACATGAACTCTGATGGGTGCTAGCTCATGGGGGCCCTCCACTCCAAAAAGCCGTGTGAAGGAATAATCAAAAGCCTCCGAGCGCTGTCTAGTGTCGAGACGACTCAGCCGACTGCGGATAGAGGATATCCGTGAAGCCCGAATCGGCATGGTAAGTCTCCTCTGTGGTGCTCGAGCAAGGTCAGTGCTCAGTGTTCACCGGACTGCAGGTGAGCGCCAGGGAACTGCTAGGGCCTCCTGGGGAGCTAAGGCGAGGGGGGGGGGTGGAGAAGGAGCCGCTGCCAAAACCGGAGCGGGGACGGGAGGAGGCGAAGGTGGAAGCGAGGCGGGAGGGGGGTGTAACGGGAGGCGGACGCGTGTATTTGGAATCATATAAATGTGAACAAGATTCTGAGCACTTAACACTTGAGCATTAAAACCACAAAGCTGAAAATGACAGTACACCACATAAAGGGGCCGATGATAGGCTGACCCCCCCCCCCCCCCTTAGGTTATATTACCAAAAGAGTCTGCAAAGTACAAGATTACGGGTGCCTGGGGATTCACCACTAGCCTGCACCTGATTCTTCCAAGTACATTATGAATGAATACTTTTCAAACAAGAGAATCTGTAGGTACATCCGCCCTACACACAGGTACATCCGCCCTGCACAAGCCTCTTCACAGGTACATCCGCCCTGCACAAGAGTATCACAATCCTCAAAGGTACTCCGCCCTGCACAAGATGTAAATGGATCTTAAGGCCCTGTTTCCACGCGAGAAACTGATCCAGAAACCTATGTTCTCCGCGAGCAAGTGTCCCCAATGCTTGCCCTAAGCACCTGCTATACCAGGAATCCTTGAGACACATCCATGCTCACATATTCCATTGCTGTCCGGCCTGTTTTGTGCAATAACCAGTCCAAAACAGCAACTTTCTATCGCGAGAAATCCACCTGTAAAGGGTCCTACAGCCCTGTGGAGGTCCCTAGAGCTGTCCTGTATTGTCCAAGTTGACTTTGGACACCTGTAACCAGCCCAAAACTCGCAATAACCAGAAATTGCAGGTCTGAAATTTACCAACCAGCCCTTTAGAAGAGTGTGGGGATCCTTGTCCAAGCTTGTGTGAGTCCGGGAAGCAAGCAACCAGCCCTGTAGCAACTCCCAAAGCTCCAACCAGCTCTCCAATATGTTGAATAATGAGTAAAACAGCCCAAAAGGGCCTCTTGAGAGAGGCGCCTTTTTTAGGTGCCACCTCAGGGGCCTGGTGGGTACACATGCTGGCTGACATGTATCCCCATAAGGTGTCCAGGTAGGTGTCCAGCCCATAGTGCTCCATTTGTCCTGTTTCTATAAGTTTAGGTCCAACCAAATGGGAAATGGCCATAAGCTGTCCGGACTTCTTATTAATGAGTGTGGACCTGCAAACCAATAAACCTTAGTAGTAAATGAAGTAAGCTGTAAATTGAGTGTGGACGCACTTACCACCTGCAAAACCCATAAGCCTACAGTTTTAGGTCCAAACAGGAGTACACACACGTGTCCACAAGGTGCCCGGGCGTCCCCGGTCTCTCCGACTTCACAAGCCAAAATAACAAGCATTGTCCAAGCAGCAAGACAATGTCACACACAGTAAAATAAAGTTATGGCATGCATCATTTATGCATTGTGCACATGTAAACTTGGAGAACCACCTATCATCATTCTTGTACTTGAAAATATTCCGCATGCCATCATAACACACCATGTGTGCATGGCCGGAATCCACACGGGCACCGCACGAAAGTCTACAAATGTCCTGCCATGACCTTGGACTCATATGCATCCACTCATATGATCCATACACATGCCCACATATAATACATACATGCATCTGCATGTTTCTAGGCCTAACACGCATCCGCATGTCCCTAGAATATAGGGGTTTGTGACATTCCCCCCGGCTTCTAATCAGTTGACCGCAACTGAAAAGCCTCCAGATAGGCCTTCAAAAGATCTGGGTAATCCTCGAAGTAGGCCTCATCCATCCATTTCGCATCCAAAGCTGAATAATTCTTGAACTTCACAAGGTACCTACGAACAAGTTTGCCTCCCGCAAGCTTTCGTTCCTTGTGAAAAACAATCTGTTCAGGTTGAAGAATCTCTTCCAGCTCATCCACCTCGGGTGGGTCTTCCAAAACGGGCTCAAACGGTGTCGGTCCCACATAAGGCCTCAATAGGCTCACATGAAAAGCATTATGCATGTTCCAATGATCTGGGAGTACAAGCCGAAATGCAACATCATTGATCTTCTCCAAGATCTGAAAAGGTTCATAGTACCTGTTGGAAAGCTTAGGGTACTTTCTGTCTTTCCCTGGCCTCTTCCGAAGGCGTGCCTTTTCAAATTTCAGCAAGACCCAATCACCTTGTTTGAATTGTACATCCCTTCTATGCTTATCAGCTGCCTTTTTATTCTTGTTTGAGACTTCTCTATGGCTGTCCGTACCTGTGCAAATGTAGTATCCAAGTCTCTGACATACTCATCTGCTGCAAAAATCTCATCCTTTGTACGAAGGATGGGTGGTTGTACCACCTTGCCATAGATAATCTCAAAGGGTGCCTTGCCCGTAGAAGTATGTACCGTATTGTTGTAGGCAAACTCCACAAGTGGTAAATACTTCTCCCAATCCGATTTGCGGTCGGATACATAAGATTTCAGCAAGTCGAGGACGGCTGAATTTGCTATTTCACTTTGCCCATCTGTCTGTGGATGGTAAGCTGATGAAAAGTTCAGCTTTGTACCCATATTGTCAAACAATGCGCGCCAAAATAAGTTTCTGGTTCTAGGATCTCTATCCCCCACAAAAGATTTAGGCATGCCATGGTGTTTGAATATCTGTGCCAAAAACATCCTAGCCATATGATCTGGCTTTATTGTCTTGCGCACGGGAATGAAATGTGCCTGTTTGCTAAACCTGTCAATGATGGTCCAAATAGCATCATTTCCCTGTGGCGTCCTTGGCAAATCCATAATGAAATCCATAGCAATGCTTTCCCTTGGTTCATTTGGTATAGGCAAAGGCTGAAGCAATCCAGGTGCTTTATGTCGGTCAAACTTGACCTTTTGACATACCATACATTCACGTACATATGCTTCAATATCCTTGCGAATATCTAGCCAAAAGAAATACCTCTCCAAAGCTTGTGCTGTGGCCAAAATGCCTCTATGACCTGCATATGGAGGAGCATGGCACTCATCCATAACCTTATGGCGAAGGTTCTTTACCACACATATACGATTTTGCATCATCAGATATCCATCTCTTATGACATAAGATGGGACAGCAATACCCTCTTGCAAATCAGCCCATACATGTGCAAAATCCTCATCCAGATGATAAGTATTACGCATATCCGATAAGTCCTCATGGTATGCAACTGTAATAGCATGAACCTGTGGTCGTCTAGATAAGGCATCTGCCACCACATTCTTTTTCCCTGGAGTGTGTAAAATCTGAAAATGAAACATTGAGAGGAAATTTGCCCATCTCATATGCTTCTCTGAGAGCTTACTTTGAGTCAAAAAGTATCTCAAACGTTGATGATCAGTTTTGACTATAAAATCAGCCCCTAAAAGATAGTGTTTCCAAATAGTAAGGGCATGAATTACAGCCAACAACTCCTTCTCATAAACCTGTAAGTGAAGCTCTGCATGTTGCAAGCGTCTGCTCTCATAGGCAATGGCATGTCCTTCTTGGTTCAAAACAGCCCCTATGCAGTCCCCACATGCATCACATTCCACCACACAAGGTTTGTGCAAATCCGGAATAATGAGTACCGGTCCCGAGATGATTACACTCTTCAACTTTTGAAAGGCATCTCTCTCTTCTTGTGTCCATTTAAAGATTGCTTTCTTCTTCGTTAGGTCATGTAACGGAGCGGCAATGAAAGCCAAAAGCATGACGAACCTCCTGTAGTAAGCACATAAACCAAGGAAGCTCCTCACTTCATGGACTGATTTCAGCTCTGGCCATTCTTGCATGGCTTGTATCTTTGCGGGATCCATGCGCACACCATCCTTTGATACAATGTGACCAAGATAGTGAATCTCTGGGAGGAAGAATTCACTCTTTTTTGCATTTATGTAGAGCTGATTTTCCTTAAACTCTTTAAACACAATAGCCAGGTGCTCACGATGTTGGGCTTCATTCTTTGAGAATACAATAATGTCATCAAAGAATATACCCGTGAACTTTTTATGCTTTCTGAACACCCTGTCCATCATCCTGTTGAAGGTAGCGGGTGCATTTGTAAGGCCAAAAGGCACCACCAAAAACTCATAAAGACCAAAGGTTGTCCTAAATGCAGTCTTGTGTACATCTTGAGGTGCCACTCTCACTTGATGATACCCACTCTTGAGGTCTATTCGGTTGAAACATGCCGAACCTTCAAGCTTGTCCAAGATGTCATCAATGCGCGGAATCGGAAACCGATTCTTGATGGTTATCTTATTGAGGACACGGTAATCAACACACATCCTGTAAGTACCATCCTTCTTTTGAACAAGAAGAACCGGCGAGCAATATGACGAGGAACTAGGCCGAATCAAACCCTTTTCCAAAAGTTCATTCACCTGTGCCATAATCTCTTCTTGTTGACTAGCACTCACCCTGTATGGTGGCCTATTAGGTGGAGAGCTACCGGGAATTAGATCTATGCAATGATCTTCCGGCCTCTTGCGTGGCAACCTTGCTGGCAAAGCATTCGCAAAACAATCTTTGAACTCATTCAAAAAGTTAAGCTTGTCTTGATCTAATGTACTAACATAACACTAGAATGTTCAATGGTATCACGTACAAAAACCAAGTAAGAACAAGCTGATTTCTTTATTGCCTTATTAATTTGTACATGGCTTACAAGAGGTATGGTACTTCCAGTAGTACCAGCATCTATAGAGTGCTCACGGCCTCTATGTACAAAGCTGATTTTCTTCTCTTTGTAAGCCTTAATAGGCTCTAAACGGTGATGCCAGGGCATCCCCAACAAAACATCACAACCTGTAAGAGGAGCCACTAAAAAGCTCTCATGGTCGAGGTAGTCCTGTATATGTACGCGGAGCTTACCAATGACCGAGTTACATCAACCTGTTTGCCCTCAAAGCCGGCATCTGCATTCATTTGCATTCCCATGTCTTCCACATTGAGACCTATGGCGGCAGCCATCTGTGGAAGCATCATCAAAAAGAAACAAAGCGGGCTGATCCTTCAATTTGCCCCAAGCCTTGCATATGACTCTACTCTTGGGCTCATGCCCTGTATTACCCTGCACATCGGGTACAACATTCACAAGAGGCTTTTCCACATTAGGCTCAGCATTCTTAGGATTCTGTGGGCATTTAGGATATATATGATCTTTACTGCCACACTTAAAGCATTTTCCAGCCTTCCTGTACTCTTCCAATTGCTGTTTTGAGAGCCCAAAATTGTGGTGTTTACCCCCCAGCTTCTTTTCGGAGTCATCCTTTGAATCTCGGCCATCTTTGGGAGCATTCTTAGGTGGCTGTCCACCCTTTTTCTGGTCATAACCAGCCCTGAATTTGCTCTTGTTTTGACCTGCAAATGGCTTATTTGTGGGTGCTTTTATGTGCAAGTTCTCCGCAATCATGGCTAAGTGTATAAGCTCTTGTATGGTCTTATTTGGGTACACTCCCAAGCTTTGTTGGATGATGTGATGGAGCCCCGATTCAAACTCTCTTCTTCTCGTCCTCTCCAATCTTCATGAAGGGAGTAACCTTCAGGAGGACTTTCCAAAACTTTGCTATGTATGAAGCAACGGACTCTCCCTCATCTTGGGACAGCCAATCCCACTCCTTGCGTACATCCTTTGCAAAGTTTGGTGGTAAGAATTGATCATAAAACTGAATTTTGAAAGAAGACCAAGTTGGGGCAGCACTTCCATCAAGTATTTTTGCAAGCCACCAATCACTTGCCGTATCCTTGAGATGCATTACCACATGCCTGAGCATAGACTTTTCCGAAAAGTCTTCATTGCAAAAAGCTATCTCAAACTGTCTAATGAAAGCAAGTGCTTTGGTAGAGTCCATCTGTCCCTGAAAGTTTTCAAACTTTACATCCTTGTCACCAGACTTGAACTCTCGAGGCTTCTTCCTTCTATGTGCATCCCTATGTACATCCTGTTCATCTCCATGGTGATGATGCCGCGATGAAGATTCACGATCCCTCTTCGTTCTCTCTTGAGCCACACGCTCCGAATGAGTGGAAAGCTCAACACGAGAACGAATATGTCTTCTTGGAGCAAAGCGGGAATGAGTAGAGGATCCCTCATCCTTACTCTTCTCTTGACCTGCATCAAGCCTAGCACAAGGGACTCTTGTCCTTTCAGCATTTGGCACTTGCTGTGCTCTTCCTGCTTGTTGTGCATCATGTGCACCACCACGGGCAGCCATGAGGGGTGGCTTCTTGAAAGCCAATCTACCATCTGCTTCGGTGTATACATCACCCTGAACCATTAGGTATGCAAGTGCAAGCTCTTGGGGTTTCTCAACATCCATTTCCTTTGCAATTGCTTCAAAAGTGACTTCATGGACCGAAGCCTTTATCTTCGCAGCCAACACCCTTTGTACATCCGGGTCATTTTTCAATGACCTGAGCTCTTCGGTTTCAGCCCTATAGCGTCGCACTTGACGCCTCAAAGATTCCAAATCAGAATGCATAGTGTCATGAGTACCTGCATCTCCATAGACATCATTGCCTGCAGCATCTCTTGCATCCCTTGTACCATGAAATTCATGGTCCTGTGTGTTCTCCACACTGTCAGAAATGTGGCTGTCCATGACACTCAAATCAGGTCACCAGTCATGATTCCAAGCCTCAGACCGTTTTCCAATGAGGGGAAAAACTGAGCTCTGATACCAATGTAACGGGAGGCGGACGCATGTATTTGGAATCGTATAAATGTGAACAAGATTCTGAGCACTTAACACTTGAGCATTAAAACCACAAAGCTGAAAATGACAGTACACCACATAAAGGGGCCGATGATAGGCTGACCCCCCCTCCCCCCTTTTGGTTATATTACCAAAAGAGTCTGCAAAGTACAAGATTACGGGTGCCTGGGGATTCACCACCAGCCTGCACCTGATTCTTCCAAATACATTATGAATGAATACTTTTCAAACAAGAGAATCTGTAGGTACATCCGCCCTACACACAGGTACATCCGCCCTGCACAAGCCTCTTCACAAGTACATCCGCCCTGCACAAGAGTATCATAATCCTCACAGGTACTCCAAATGGATCTTTAGGCCCTGTTTCCACGCGAGAAACTGATCCAGAAACCTGTGTTCTCCGCGAGCAAGTGTCCCCAATGCTTGCCCTAAGCACTTGCTATACCAGGAATCCTTGAGACACATCCATGCTCACATATTCCATTGCTGTCCGGCCTGTTTTGTGCAATAACCAGTCCAAAACAGCAACTTTCTGTCGCGAGAAATCCACCTGTAAAGGGTCCTACAGCCCTGTGGAGGTCCCTAGAGCTGTCCTGTACTGTCCAAGTTGACTTTGGACACCTGTAACCAGCCCAAAACTCGCAATAACCAGAAATTGCAGGTCTGAAATTTACCAACCAGCCCTTTAGAACAGTGTGGGGATCGTTGTCCAAGCTTGTGTGAGTCCGGGAAGCAAGTAACCAGCCTTGTAGCAACTCCCAAAGCTCCAACCAGCTCTCCAATATGTTGAATAATGAGTAAAACAGCCCAAAAGGGCCTCTTGAGAGAGGCGCCTTTTTTAGGTGCCACCTCAGGGGCCTGGTGGGTACACATGCTGGCTGACATGTGTCCCCATAAGGTGTCCAGGTAGGTGTCCAGCCCATAGTGCTCCATTTGTCCTGTTTCTATAAGTTTAGGTCCAACCAAATGGGAATGGCCATAAGCTGTCCGGACTTCTTATTAATGACTCATGAGTGTGGACCTGCAAACCAATAAACCTTAGTAGTAAATGAAGTAAGCTGTAAATTGAGTGTGGACGCACTTACCACCTGCAAAACCCATAAGCCCACAGGTTTAGGCCCAAACAGGAGTGCACACACGTGTCCACAAGGTGCCCGGGCGTCCCCGGTCCCTCGGACTTCACAAGGAAAATAACAAGTATTGTCCAGGCAGCAAGACAATGTCACACAAAGTAAAATAAAGTTATGGCATGCATCATTTATGCATTGTGCACATGTAAACTTGGAGAACCACCTATCATCATTCTTGTACTTGAAAATATTCCGCCTGCCATCATAACACACCATGTGTGCATGGCCGGAATCCACACGCGCACCGCCCGAAAGTCCACAAATGTCCTGCCATGTCCTTGGACTCATATGCATCCACTCATATGATCCATACACATGCCCATGTATAATACATACATGCATCCGCATGTTTCTAGGCTTGACACGCATCCGCATGTCCCTAGAATATAGGGGTTTGTGAGGGGACGGAGGAGGGGGGGTGGGGGCAAAGGAGGGGGTGCTGGCATCTCCTGGTCCTCAGTCGGCGCTGGGGTCTCCTCCTGTAGGGGAGCAAAGCTGTTCCTCACGAGAACCCAATGATGCTGAGACTGTGGCTGCTGCTGCATCGGTCTCTGGGCGTGCTGCTGGGGCTGTCTCCCTCGACGGCGCCCTTGTCCAGGCTGCACTCCGAGGTCTCTGTGGGCTGAGCAGGTGTCTCGGAGGCTGCCTGCCGAGCCGCATCTGTGGGCGGGCCATCAGGGGCCTGCTGCTGCGGTGAAGGTCGTGGTCTCCTGCGAGGGCAGGCCTTGGACAGGTGGCCGACCTGCCTGCAGATAAAGCACTGGTTCGGGAGCCCCGGAAACTCCACTCTCTGATCAATCCATCCCCCCCCTATCCTAGCTGAATGACCGTCGGAAGGGAGGAAATGTCCGGAACCAAAACTTTGACCGAAGGTAGCCCAGCTGCTCTGGCCACCCCTGAAGCTGCTGTGGGGCCAGTCTCAAGTACCGAACCCACCAATGCTCCTAGCCTAGAAAGGAGCGGAAGGTACTCACGGCGGAGTCCAGGGAAGCAAACTGTAACATGGAAAAGGCGCTCTCCCTGCTCGGCCGCTGCTGCTGGGTCAAAGCCATGCTGCCAAGGTTTGAAGAATGCCCGAGCGCCCCTGATGTCAAGGGGACTCATGGCTAGGACCTTAGCCACGCTCTGGGCTGTCTCGAACTCGATCTGGTAGTGTCCACGTCCCAGTAGCTGAACGTCCAGGATCTTGCCCACATCTGCAAGAAGGCGGGCCTGGAGAAGATCTCGGATCTCCCCTCTGCTGGGGCGAGTGCCGACTATACGGCCATGGTTAGTTAGTACGAAAGGTACGATACGGTACGGTACGATAAAATACGGTACTAATTGGTACCTTAAAATTTTTTGAGGTACGGTACGATATTAGTACGTTTTTTAAAAAAAATACTTCCTAAACTTAAAAATTGTAGACAAGAAGTTACAAAATAGTAGAACCATGAACATAATGTCATCATGCCATTAGAGTACAAAATTGCTACAAAAGGATAGGCCAAAAACTCATGGCATGGGCGACCGCCAACATGCGTACATACATGATACTACATACTACAATACATCATCAAGGGCTAGAAGGAGATAGATGCCCAATGCCTAGAGAGCTATAACATATCAAAAGTCTACATCATCACCAACATCTGCATGATCATCAACATGATCACTACTAGAGTGTCCATCAAGAGAGTTCTCTGAAGAGGACTCTTTGAAGGTGGACGAGACACTCTGGGGATCATTCTCGCTAAGTAGGTTGCCATCATCATCAAACAAGGGCTCTCTAGGCAGTGGGGTATCATCAAGAGGGGGCAATGGAATATCATCATGAAGGTGGGGATTGGAGCTCGAGGATCCCCGCCTCACATATGTGCGAAGGCCACCCTTTGCCGATGCCGAAGGTGGAGGCCTATGAACTCCAACTGCTCGGCCCCGTCCATGCTGACTCCTGGTGCTGCGAGTATCTGCTGCCACAAGCTCACTATAGAGCTCCATGAAGATTGCCTCCTCCTCCTCATCAGGCAATATGATCGCTTGCCTAATATGGCAATGGCAAGTGCACACGCTCCTGACAAACAGCTCCCTATAGGCTGCAAAGGGCGATGAATGGCTCTCTAGAAGACTGAAATTGCTCCACGCAACAACAACAACAACACACACACACCCCCCCCCCCCCCCCCCAAAAAAAAAAGCGTACGGTATCGTACGAATCCGTACGGTACCGTACGATGCAGCAGGTACGTACGGTTTCAGTCGTACGACGTACGAACTAACCCTGTATACGGCAGATGGTGGAATGTGCCTGGAGGCGTTCCACCTCTGCGGCGAGGCTCGCTTCCTCTTCTGGCAAAAAAGAAAACCTAATGGGGGTATCCTCAGGGGCGGGCGAGGGGGCTGCGGGAGAGTCCCTCTGAGGTGGAGCGGGAGGAGCCTCCATCAGAGTCTGAAGCTATGTCGAAGGCGGAGTGAATGCGGAGTCCTGTAAGAACCGAGCTGCACACAAAGGGCGGATGGGGGAAGGCGGAAGCAAAAAAACCCCAGGGGACGGAAAAACAGAAAGAAGGGGAGGGGGGGTAAGGCGGCAAAGACAAAAAACCCGGGGGGGGGGGGGGGGGGGGGGGGGGCGGAAGCAGCGTGAAAGAGAGGGGGGGGGGGTGGGGGGGAAGAGAGGGCGATGGCTGGCGGATGGGGGGGGGGCGGGGCGCTGAAGAAGGGAGGGGAGGCGCGAAGGAGAGGAGCAAGGGGGGGCGGCGGGCGCTACAGCGTTGGGGCACGCAAGAAAACCAGGCGGGGAGGGGGAGCATACGCGAGGGCAGGCGGGGGGGGGGGGGGGGGGGGGGGGGGGCAACCACGTGGGCGGGAAGGGGGGGAGGGCGTGCAGGCAGCAGCGCGAGCAGGCGGGGGGGAGCGTGAGCTTCAGCGAGCACGAGTTGCCAAAGTGTACATGAGAGGTGTGTAATCTAACTGTGGATACAACACTTAAGCACATCAAAGGCCAACTGGTTGTAGATTTCTGTCTCTGTCTGGCCGTCCGTCTGTGGGTGAAATGCACAGGAAAAATTCAATTTAGTACCAAAATTATCAAACAATGTGTCACGTGCATCCCGCACTTGGATGCCACATAGACATATCTGTACAGAGGGTGCAGGACCTGGGATGGTAAACTGGTCCCATGTGAGCCCAGTCCGGGACAAGTCAGCCAGGGATCCATCTCAGTCGTTCGAGGCTAGGTGTGCATTGTCTTGCACAGGAGTCCAAGGTTAGGTGTGCACTGTCCTGCACATGAAACAGTGCCAGTCCGCGCCGTGAGTCTCCCGCTGGAATGATGTCAGTGATTCTGTGTATCTGGTATGGTACCGGATGCCAGATCACTGAGTAGTTAGTTAGGGTTTGCTTTTAGAACAAGGGGCCAGCCCATAGGGCTGCCCCAAGTCTTAGTATGGGCATGGGGATGGTGTGAAACCACCCCCACGAGGGCTAGGAAGGCCCTGGCTGAACCCAGCAGCCATGGAGGGGCTGTAGGACAGCCCCAGGGGCATGCCAGGGGCAGCCGACAGTACATGAAGCTTTTATAGGGCTGTAGGGCAAGTTTGGGGCAGCCCCATACAGGCTGCCCAGTCCCCAAGGCAGTCTAGATTCAGTGCCCAGCCCATCTAGAATCATGGCGCATGATATCCAGCCAGCCATGAAATGATGCGCAGCTTTTTGTGTGTTTTTTCCAGCATTTAATGCTGATTTACAGTCGTGGGCAGAAAAGTGAACTGGCCGCCTAGATAAGAGCTGGCCGACTGCTGTTTATGAGAAGTATAAATAGGAGAGCCACAATCCCATTGTATTATCTCATATTTCACCAAGTGCTCAAGCAATCCAAGGGGCCAAGACAACCAAGGGCTTGCTAACGCAAAGGGGTGAAGGACTGAAGGTCAAGGGCAGGAATTTCTTAGCCAAGAAAGGTCAAGATTTCTGTATTTTCTTTTGAGATTTACATCATTCTAATAAAGCAAATATACCATCCGTGGTGGGGGCCCTATAGAGGGTATTTGGGACCCAATACTGTGTCCTCTCTCTCTCTCTCTCTCTCTCTCTCTCTCTCTCTCTCTCTCTCTATTTTCTGCACATCTTCATTCAGTTTTGTGCGTTAATTCTGTCGCGAAAAGACTGCTGATTTTTGAGCATTGAAGTTACCAATCTTCTCCGAAGCTTCTGCATGTTACAGTGGTATCAGAGCCTACTTCAAGTGCAAAGATTCAGCAAAGAAACCAAAATTTTTTCTCGCTCGTGTGGTTGGTTTTCAGACGCCAGTGGACTACCCCTTTCGGAGTGACTCCTGTCCCTCGAAGGACGGTTGGTTTGCAGCCTCTGGAGGCCTTTGGACGTCTCCCACACACATAGTGGGATGGTCAGATTGCGCTCTGGAAAGGAAGTGCGTTTTCTTGCTATGGCGAGCTTCGACGATGAGAGAGACCAAGAACCATGGGACCAGAGTGCACCAGGCAGCCCAGCTAGGGCACCAGGCTTGAGTGTTACAAATATGTTCCAGCAGATGATGCAAGCAATCGCAGACCAGACGACCAAGTTGGAAGAACAAAAGGCGCAATGGAAGAACGTACCCGTTCTCCAGCGTTGCGTTTTCCATCTCCTCCTCCCTCTCCTTTTGTATCCCAGATTCCAGATCCTCGACGCAGGGAACCTCTCGCAAGGTCACGACTGCAGCCGAGCTCTCTGCTTGAGTTGCACATGCGTGCATTGGAGATCCGACAACGAGAAGACGAAGCCATGCAACGCGTGGAGCACGAGCGTTACCTAGCAGCATTGGATGCTGCAGCGCCCTCGAATCATTCTCTCGAGAAAATGAACTTCAGTAAGTATAATGGTAAACTCGACCCCACAACTCTTTATTCATGGTTGCATCAGTTTGAAGCTTACATTGCCGCAGTTAGAAAGACAGATACTGACAGAGTGATCTTAGCCAGTTGGTACTTGGAAGGTGAGGCCATTCCTTGGTGGACTCAGTGGGCTCATGCCCACACCAGATTAGGTATGGCAGCTTATGTGTGGGACGAGTTTGTCCGCGACCTTAAGCAGCGGTTTCTACCGCCCCACTATCTTGAGTGACTCAAAGACGAGTTCAAGGGAGTGCGCTAGAACGCGCAACTAGTCCTTCAGCTTGCCAATAGAATTTTGACTTTATGTTTGCAATTAGGCTTATTTGATTCGGACAAGAAAGGGCAGTTTTTGTATGGCCTTGACACGCAAATCCAATGGGAGGTGCGTATGTTTAGGCCAGCCACCTTTGAAGACACACTCTCGCTTGCGCAGAGTGCAGAAATGAAGCATAACGGTGGCAAGCCCAAGACTTCCCAGCCGACTTCTCCCAAGGCTACCGCCTCCGGGGCAAAGGCCAGAACCAGACAGGGTCTTCCCCAGGACAGTGCCCAGGAGCCTTTGGCTCCAAGAACTCGAACAATGCGTCTAAGCTTACTCCAGACCAGAAAGCGGAGGCAGGCAAGACAAGTGGCAAGTTGAGTGCTGAGGAGCTTTCTCAGTACAAGGAGGAGGGTAGATGTTTTCTTTTGTCATACAAAAGGACATACTTCTCGGGAGTGTCCTAAGAAGCCTCCAAAGCTCGCCGCCGCTGCTTCCACTGCTTTCGTGGTGAGCACAGCTCCCACACAAACCCCAGTGGCTGCCCCTAGTTCTTCAAACCCCGATGCTTCAATCGGTGCAATTGTTAACCGAGAGCTCGAAGATAAGCAGAAGGGCGTCCATGACCAGGAGTATGAGCGCAATGAATTGCTCAAGTCCTTTGGCTACATAGGTGGCTAGAGAATTGTTGTCTTGTTTGACAGCGGCAGAACGGAGGATTTGGTCACGGAACAGGCCGCTAGGCGTGCCCGTTTCGACTTGACTTCGGTGGACAAGCAGGTTGAGGGTTTTAGCACATGCATGACAACGAGCGTCAAGTACGAAGCTCTAGGTGCTAAGTTAGTTATTCAAGACAGAGAATTTGTGCGTGATTTTATGGTTGCCCCTCTTGTAGGAGGGGCAGACATAATTTTGGGTATTCAGTGGTTTCACAAGTTTCTTCCAGATGTCAAGTGGGACAAGCACACGTTCCAGATCAATCGGAATGTGTCAAACGTCCCAGTGACCAGTTAAGTGTGAGCCAAGAATTCCGAACTTTCCGCTCATAAGTCACTTGCAGGCTAAGCGAGCAGTCAGGAAAGGCGCACAGTGTGCGATGATATACATCCAGACAGCCCAGACGGTGGCCAGTGCTTCCGAGAAGTACTCGGCTCTCCATGAAAAGTTCCAGAAGATTTTTCTTCGGGACAGCCTCTCTCCCAGCCCGTTTAGACCGGAGGACCACAAGATTGACCTCCTCCCAGGCTCGGAACCCCCGAGCAAGTTTCCGTATCGCCTTTCCAAGGCAATGGAATTGGAGTTGGACCGCCAACTCCAAGAATTGTTGCAATCTGGCTTCATTCGCCCTAGTGTGTCGCCATTTGCAGCACCGATCTTATTTGTCAAGAAGAAAGATGGGTCTTCCCGTCTGTGCGTCGATTATCGTGCACTCAACAAGCTGACTATCAAGAGCAGATTCCCGATGCCTCGAATAGATTATATTCTCGAGAGGCTGAATGGAGCAAAGGTGTTCTCGAAACTTGATTTAAAGAGTGGGTACCACCAAGTGAGGATTGTGGAGAGGGACATCTCCAAGACAGCCTTCCGTATGGAACGGGCCCACTATGAATTTGTGGTCATGCCATTTGGCTTGACGAACGTCCCAGCTACATTTAACCGCATGATGATGCGTGTTTTCCGAGATTTGATTGGAAAGTGTGTTCATATTTCTGGACGACATACTGGTATTTTCAGCTACGGTTGAGCAGCATGACATTGATGTGGAGAAAGTCCTAAGTTGCTGGGAAAGCAACGAGCTCTACGTCAATGAAAAGAAGTCGGAATTTATCTGCTCTAGGTGCATTACTTGGGATACATAATTAGTGCAGAAGGCATTCGACTTGATCCGGCTAAAGTGGCCGAGATTGTCAATTGGGAAATACCTCAGAGACTGCCTATGACATCAGATCCTTTGTGGGTATATGCCAGGCATACTCCACCCACATAGATAAGTTTTCTGATCTGTCGGCGGATCTCACCGATTTGCTAAAGGGTGTGAAGACAAGAAGGCAAAAGATTCGCATGACTCCACGAGCGTTGAAGGCATTTAAGAACCTCAATGTGGCTTTATCAGAAGCGCCTTGTTTAGCACTTGGCTCGTGGGACGAGCCATTTCAGGTGATCACCGATGCGAGTAACATCGCAATTGGCGGTGTGTTACACCAGAATGGTCATCCAGTAGCTTACATGTCTCGTAAGTTACTGCCCGCAGAAAAAAACTACTCAGTCTATGATCGTGAACTCCTAGCAGTTATAGAGGCCTTCAAACATTGGAAACATTTTCTTTATGGCTGTGACTTTGAGGTTCGCACTGACTATCAAGCATTACGTTGGATTCAAACAATGCCAAGTGCAGAGTGGAGTGATCGACAACACCGCTGGAGTCAGATATTCTAGCAATTGTGTGGTATGTGTCACGTGCGTCCCGCACTTGGATGCCACATAGACATATCTGTAAAGAAGGTGCAGGACCTGGGATGGTGATCTAGTCCCATGTGAGCTTAGTCCGGTACGAGTCAGCCAGGGATCCATATCAGTCGTCCGAGGTCAGGTGTGCATTGTCCTGCACATGAGTCCAAGGTCAGGTGTGCACTGTCCTGCACATGAAACAGTGCCAGTCCGCGCTATTGTCAGAATACGCAACGGAGATGATGACCAGATCTGGGAACACAAGAGCAAAACGCATGCAGAAAAAAACAGCACAAGAGAGAGAGAGATGTAGGCGTGTAACTCTGCTCTATATACACAAGAAGATCCCGGGTACGATACACAAATGGTATGGGGGCAGGGGGCCTATTTATATGCCCCCATATGAGCAGTCGGCCCGCTGAAAAAGGCACTCCATGACTGCATCATCAGTCGGCCAACAATAAACGAGGCCCACGACTGCATACATCCAGTTGGCCAGCAATACAGAGGTCCACGACTGCTGTTGGGCAGTCGGCCAGTCACATGTCTGCTGATGGGCCAGTCAGTCAGCCAGCCACTCAGTGCTCCTGCCAACCTCTGGCATCCCTCCACACCACTGGAAAATGGAAAAAATAGGAAAAAAATACGGGGAGTGAGGAAAAATGATAAAACACCTCATAAGGGCGGGCACACCCACAACAAAGGCCCTGGTGTATAAAACTAGACAGGAGATGACTTCTAACACCCCCTCTCAGCTCCTGGCTGTGAAACCAACCACAGGGAGCTGGGGTGCCGCCTGAGCAAATCCTCAGAGAGCGACTTCGTGAAGAGGTCCACCGTACTGTCCTCCGTCGAACAGAACTCTAGCAAGATGTCATCAGCAACGATCTGTTCACGAACAAAGTGCCTCTGGATGACCATGGGTTCCTCTAGTGGAAGCCCAAACCTGCAATGCAACCTCTGCATCCTCACCACCTCACAAGCAGCATCACAAGCAGCCCGGTACTCTGCCTCTGTGCTCAACAAGGCAAAAGATGACTGCTTCTCACTGCTCCATAAACTGCTCCTGGGCCTGAAGTAGATCTCCTCGTGTTCGGATCTCCTCCCCAAACTGAGTCACTCCAACCGTGGAGTCGGACTCCATCCAACAATCCCCCTCCTGTGTACAAGAGTCCATGATCCTTCGCATGCCGCAGAAACCACAGGAAACGCAATCCTGCCTCCCAAAGAGTCATCTGCAACCATGAGCTCAACTGCCTCATCAGGAAGCTCCCGTCCAATCTGGTGTCCATCAACCAGATCAACGAACCATTCTGCTTCTGAGTCAAAGAGGCATCACACTGCTCACAAGGATCAACACCTGTTACGGTGCAAAAACAAGTCCTGGAAACCTGATGAAGACCACACAAGGCCTTCTGAAACGTGTCAACTACCCCCTCTGTTGGGGTAAAGGCATTATGCCCACCCTTAGAGTGTGTACAAGCCCATAAGGTAAAGGCATTATGCCCACCCTTATAGTGTGTACAAGCCCATAAGTTTTATAGTACATAGTACACTTAGTACTTTTAATGTACTAAGTGCACTATGTGTACTAGAGCAAATATACATGTGTGATAGGGAAGTCACACACTCCTACTTTGTGAGTTGACTTATCCCCACATGTCTCTCTCTCTCTCTCCCTTCTTCTCTGTGTGTCTCCCACATGAAACCCTAACTCTTTCAGCTAAGCTTCTTTAGCTCCCTTCACCCTCTGAATCCGGAACCACAAAGCCTGGAGTATGCACCTTCTTCTGCAAGTAATCAACTGCCACCTGCCTGGCTTTCCGAAAGGTCCCCATGGAGAGAACATCCTCATCTACTGGAGGTTCTTTGTCCCGAACACTACGAGACATCAGAGCATAAGTGACTTGTTCAGTTTCCTCTGACTGACGAACACAAGAACCACCAACATCAGTACTGGAGAGTTCTTGCCAACTGCTGCCATCTACTGGTAAGATATCCACCATCTGGTCCCGGAAAGCCTGTACCTGCAGCGTATCCACACTTAAGTGGCCATTACCAGACTGCCACTCATCACAAACCTGAGGACCTGGGAGAGAGAGTTCTGAAAGCTTGTAAACTCCATTCTCCACTCCGCCTTCCCAAACCACTTGGCCTGTTGCTTTGTCCCGGAGAGCAACAAAATGCTCATCAAACTCCACCCGTACGCCAGTCTTGCAAACCTAATGCACTGACAACAGATGAAAACCAAGTGTCGGAACATACAACACCTACGAGGAATGCTTCCCCCCTCTGCCATTGGGAACTATCTCCATCCTGCCCTCACTGTGAACTGGGATAGTGGACGTATCCCCAGTAAGAATGTGACCAGAACACCTGCAGAGATCTTGTAAACCGGAACGAGAAGGAGTCATGTGCCTGGAAGCACCACTATCTAGAATCCACTCCCGAGTATCCGTTGCGGAGAGTCCTCCAATCTCCTCCCTGCTTGAAGAAAATGAAACATCGGTGTCCACCACCTCTAGGTGCACAAAAACCGGAGTCTTCATGATTGCTGCTGAGGAATCTTCATCCTTCTCGATCTTCCGCTTGGGACACTGCCTCCAATAGTGGCCTTTCTCGCCACAATCATTACAGGTCCTCTCTGCCTTCAGTTTCTCGCGGTCAGTAACGGACTTCTTCTCAGAAGACTTCTCCGACGAAGCCTTCCCTTTGCCCGTGTTACGGCCTTTCGACCGTTGGCCAGTTAAGGCCTCCAAACCTCCACCCTGAGGAGGGTTCGTGAATCGTTCCTCTTGGTCCAGGACCATGGGCACAAGCTCCTCCCACATGATGGTGCTGAGCCTGCCACTGGTAATCAAAGACGAGTAAAATGCTGAGTACGAAGAGGGCAAATGTGACAGCAACGTGATGGCCATGTCCTTTGACGATATCTCCTTCCCAGCCTGAAGAACTTCCTGCTGAAGAGCCTACAGCTTGTTAATATGCTCCCGCATCGTCGACAACTTTGCAGGGTTCATAACCCGCATCTGTACTTCCAAGGAAATCCTCTTCATGGGCCATACCCTGTTGTAAAGAGAGGCCAAATGCTGCCATATACCTCTGGCCAGCGTCATATGCTTTACATGATTGATTACCTATGGTGTGCAGTCGAGAAAGATAAACGAACGGACCCTGGCGTTGACACGATCCCACATCTGTGTCTGAGCCTCCCGGTCCTTTCGGATTGACGGTAACTCCCCTTCATCTACTTCCGGCCGTGGAACACCAACAACGACGAAATCAGCGAGGTCGTAAGACTCCAGAACAGATTCCATCATAACCTTCCATATGCCATAGTTGCTCCCATCCAACTGACGGTCCACCGGGAACGTGGGGAGTGTCGGGATCTTCACATGCCTCTCGGCCATCTCAAACAGATCTGCTATTGCGGGGATGTACTCTGAAAAGGGTGGGTGGGTGGGAACAAAGAAGAACTAATACCTGCAAGTGGCTGTCCAGCAAATCAGCCCGCCACCCTGTTGCTTCTCCTCTTCCCGAACAGTCCAAAACAGTCCACCAATCAGCCACACAACAGTCCCCCTCTTGCTCACACAAATCCCAAGAACTATCTAGAGCCTAGGGCTTTGATACCATGTCAGAATACGCAGCGGAGATGATGACCAGATCTAGGAACACGAGCAAAACGCATGCAGAAAAAAACAGCATAAGAGAGAGAGAGATGTAGGCGTGTAACTCTGCTCTATATACACAAGAAGATCCCGGGTATGATACACAAATGGTATGGGGGCTGGGGGCCTATTTATATGCCCCCATATGAGCAGTCGGCCTACTGAAAAAGGCACTCCACGACTGCATCATCAGTCGGCCAGCAATAAATGAGGCCCACGACTGCATACATCCAGTCGGCCAGCAGTACAGAGGTCCACGACTGCTGTTGGGCAGCCAGCCAGTCACACGTCTGCTGATGGGCCAGTCGGCCAGCCACTCAGTGCTCCTGCCAACCTCTGGCATCCCTCCACACCACTGGAAAATGGAAAAAAATAGGGAAAAAATACGGGGAGTGAGGAAAAATGATAAAACACCTCATAAGGGCGGGCACACCCACAACAAAGGCCCTGGTGTATAAAACTAGACAGGAGATGACTTCTAACAACTGTGAGTCTCCCTTTGGAATGATGTCAGTGATTCTGTGTATCTGGTACGGTACCAGATGCCAGATCACTGTGTAGTTAGTTAGAGTTTGCTTTTACAGCAAGGGGCCAGCCCATAGGGCTACCCCAAGTCTTAGTGTGGGCATGGGGATGGTGTGAAACCACCACCATGAGGGCCAGGAAGGCCCTGGCTGAACCCAGCAGCCATTGAGGGGCTGTAGGACAGCCCTAGGGGCAGGCTAAAGGCAGACATTTAGGAGATGCAGCCTTTGTATGGCTGTAGGGCAGGTATGGGGCTGCCCATACAGGCTGCCCAGCCCTCAGATTGTTTGGAAAAGCATTGTCCAGCCATGTAGAAGCATTTGCATAATGCCTAGCCAACAAGGGTAAGAAGCACTGGAATTTATGTGATTTTTTCAGCATTAAATGCTGAAATACTCAGTCGTGGGACATTTAATGCTGGCCGCCTGGACTTCAGCTGGCCGACTGCTCTAGGTGTAGTAGTATAAATAGGAGAGTCCATAATCCCATCAGTTCATCTCATTTCTCACCAAGAGCTCAAGCATAAAGGGGCTAGACAAGCCAAGAAGGTGCCAAGCAAAGGGGTGAAGGACTGCAGGTCAAGGGCAGGGAATTCCCAGCCAAGAAAGGTCAAGATTTTTGTATTTTCTTTTCAGATTACATCATTCTAATAAAGCAAATACACCATCCGTGGTGGGGGCCCTATAGAGGGTATTTGGGACCCAATACCGTGTCCCCTCCATCTCTCCCTCTCTCTCTCTCTCTCTCTCTCTCTCTCTCTCTCTCTCTCTCTCTCTATTTTCTGCACATCTTCATTCAGTTTTTTGTGCGGTAATTCCGTCGCGAAAAGAGTGCTGATTTTCGAGCATTGAAGTTACCGATCCTCTCCGAAGCTTCCGCATGTTATAGTGGTATCAAAGCCTACTTCAAGTTGGTTTTCAGATGCCAGTGGACTACCCTTTTCGGAGTGACTCCTGTCCCTTGAAGGACGGTTGGTTTTCAGCCTCCGGAAGCCTCCGGACATCTCCACACAAATAGTGGATGGTCAGATTACGTTGCGGAAAGGAAGTGCTTTTTTCCGCTATGGCGAGCTTCGACGACGAGAGAGACCAAGAACCATGGGACCAGAGTGCACCAGGCAACCCAGCTAGGGCACCAGGCTTGAGTGTTACAGATATGTTCCAGCAGATGATGCGAGCAATCGCAGACTTGACAACCAAGTCGGACCAGCAGAAGGCGCAGATCTTGGCTCTGGAAGAGCGTACCCGTTCTCCAGCGTCGCGTTTTCCATCTCCTCCTCCCTCTTTTTCCGTATCCCAGATTCCAGATCCTCGACACAGGGACCCTTTCGCAAGGTCAGAGCTCTTTGCTTGAGTTGCAGATGCATGCATTGGAGATCCCACAACGTGAAGACGAAGCCATGCGACGCGTGGAGCACGAGCGTTACCTAGTAGCTTTGGATGCCAGATTGACACTAGCGGCGCCCTCGAATCATTTTCCCGAGAAAATGAATCAGTAAGTATAATGGTAAACTCGATCCCACAACTCTCTATTCATGGTTACATCAGTTTGAAGCTTACTTTGCCACAGTTAGAAAGACAGATACTGACAGAGTGATCTTAGCCAGTTGGTAGTTGGAAGGTGAGGCCATTCCTTGGTGGACTCAGTGGGCTCATGCCCACACCAGAGTAGGTATGGCAGCTTATGTGTGGAACGAGTTTGTAAAGCCATATGCAGGTCCTATCGCTTCAAAAGTCAAAGACGAAGCGGAACCAGATATAGTTGATGAAGCAGAAGTTACGGTTCCAGAACAGATCCTTCTGCACCGTTTCAAGCATGGCTCAGGCCGAAGACAAAGACAGTTCCTCACGAAGTTTCAGGACCGAGGGACCCACGAAGCGGTATAGCTCGACGAAGAGTTTTTTGTATACTATCCGGCGTTATTGACAGATTATTTGGAGGCTATGTAGCTTCCGTCAAGTTAAGCATAAGGGGATGTCACGTGCATCTCGCACTTGGATGCCACGTAGACATATCTGTACAGAAGGTGCAGGACCTGGGATGGTAAATTGGTCCCATGTGAGCCTAGTCTGGGACGAGTCAGCCAGGGATCCATCTCAGTCGTCTGAGGTCAAGTGTGCATTGTCCTGCACAGGAGTCCAAGGTTAGGTGTGCACTGTCCTGCACATGAAACAGTGCCAGTCCGTCTGTGAGTCTCCCTTTGGAATGATGTAAGTGATTCTGTGTATTTGGTATGGTACCGGATGCCAGATCACTGTGTAGTTAGGTAGGGTTTGCTTTTTGAACAAGGGGCCAGCCCATAGGGCTACCCCAAGTCTTAGTATGGGCATGGGGATGGTGTGAAACCACCCCCATGAGGGCTAGGAAGGCCCTGGCAGGGCAAGTTTCGGGCAGCCCATACAGGCTGCCCAGTCTCCAAGGCAGTCTAGATTCAGTGCCCAGCCCATCTAGAATCATGTGCATGATGCCCAGCCAGCCATGAAATGATGCGCAGCTTTTTATGTGTTTTTTCCAGCATTTAATGCTGATTTACAGTCTTGGGCAAAAAAGTGAACTGGCCGCTGGATAAGAGCTAGCCGACTGCTGTTTATGAGAAGTATAAATAGGAGAGCCACAATCCCATTGTGTTATCTCATATTTCACCAAGTGCTCAAGCAATCCAAGGAGCCAAGACAGCCAAGGGCTTGCTAACGCAAAGGGGTGAAGGACTGAAGGTCAAGTTAGGCATGTACACGGAGGCACAAGACCCAACGGAAAGCCAAGTCCACAGTATCACATGAGTGGCATCAAGCCCCGGCATATACAATTGCCATGGACACCAGTCCAATGTACATACATGATAAGAAAGCACGGGTGGACCGATTGGGTGGCCAAATGGTGACAGAGATTGTCTCGAAGAAAAATCTTCTGGAAATTTTCATGAAGAGCCAACTTCTCGGAAGCACTGGCCACCGTCTGGAAAGTCTGGATGTATATCATCGCACAATGTGCACCTTTCCTGATTGCTCGTTTAGCCTGCAAGTGGCTTATGAGTGGAAAGTTCGGAATTCCTGGCTCACACTTAATGGTCACTGGGGCCTTTGACACATTCCGACTAATCTGAAAAGTGTGCTTGTCCCACTTGACATCAGGAAGGAACTTGTGAAACCACTGAATGCCCAATATTATGTCTGCTCCTACAAGAGGGGCAACCATAAAATCACACACAAACTCTATGCCTTGGATAACTAACTTAGCACCTAGAGCTTCATACTTGACGCTCGTTGTCATGCCTGTGCTAAAACCGTCAACTTGCTTGTCCACCGAAGTCAGTCCAGAAGAGATCCAAGGCCCCGCCAGTTTGTCTCTCACAAGACCGCAGTCATGACATCAGCTGAATATCGAGAATTTCAAAAGTTCAAAAGGTATCTTCAAGATGAAGAGTTCCTAGCTTGGAGACCCAAGAAGGAACAAGACTACAGAAGACCCCAATGTTCGAAGACTTTATCAAAGACCAGACCACCGAAGCCGAAGGTGTGGAAGCCGCCAAAGCTTACCTACGAGGTAAAGGGGTTTCCTTTCGAGAAGAACCCAGAGCCACTCGATCCATCACTTATGGAGGACAGAGAGAAGCTACCCCTAGACCCGCTATATCAGATGCAGCCTCTTCCGGCCAAGCAAAAGAGAAGAAGGCAAAGGAGCCTTCAACCGGCAAAGCAGACTTCAAGCCAGGAGAGAAAAGCGTAAAGTTTGATACCTTTTATGGAAAGCAGGACACTTAGAAAGCTCTATCCTTCATCAAACAGTTTGACGCTGCCTTTGGAGGAGAGGACTTCTCCGAAAAGTCCAAACTCCGCACGGTTCGTATGAAGTTGAAAGATGCGGCCTTGAATTGGTGGGTAAAGGTGGTCCAAGAAGGGACCGAACCTACCTCATGGGCTGATTTCAAAACCATGTTCAACAAGAAGTTCCTTCCCGCTACCTTTGAAGCAGATGTACAAAAGGAATGGGACGAGGTAAAGCAAAAAGCGGGAGAAAGTGTGGCAACATATCTTAATAACTTCTTAGCCGTCTCATTGAAGTTTACCTCATATACTCCTATTCCACCATTGATGGAAATGTGAAAGTTTGTAAATGGATTGCAACCAAAGCTTTATCAAGCAATCGCGCTGCACACTTGTTTGGGACTAACAGGTGGTCGTATGGATTTTGCATGTGGTAAGTGTATTTTCCAATTCTAATTTATTATTTTAAGTCATGTTACTAAGGTTCATGAAGACAGATTCACACGACCGCAGGGTTGGAGATGTCCCAGGACAACCAAATCCCCCAGTTGGGCACTATGATGGGGGGGCTACCATTTGGAAGGGTCACAGGACACGGGCACCCAGATTGTGCATGGAATTATCAAGTTTGGGCCATTTAAGAGAGAAAAAACAGTTATAAGTGACTTTCAGGTATTTTTGGCAATTTTATTAAAAAAAGAGCTCTATCTTCAGTGAAAAAGCGGATCGCGACTCATCGCGCGGGGTTTTTCAAGACAACAAGACTTGCAGAAATACCTCGTTTTGCATGCCATTTGATCCTGGCTGTTGGGTGTTGGACTCACACACTCACACACACAAACCTGCACATTAGGGCTAGGTGCAGGGTAGAGAAGCTCACACACAGAAATGAGAGAGAGAGACAGAGAGCCAAAAGTGTGGTATCCACAAAATGCAAGTCAACCCTTGCATGTGTGCCACATCCATATAATATAGAAGTACAAAATATTATATGTTAGAGTGTCCTTTCACACTTGATGTCCAAGGGGAAAAACCACATGGGAAAAAGTGCCTTGGTTAAGCCCTGTTCACACATAGCACTACCATAAGTGAGCATATGCCTACAAATCCCCCCTGTAGTGGAAGTGTGAACCTGTACAAGGTAGCAGATCACTCTCTGTATGAGAGTAAGCCCAAAGCTTTGCGAAAAGCTTCAAACTTTTCTCGAGGTAAAGCCTTTGTGAATAGATCTGCAACATTATCCTGTGTAGGGCAATAAGATAAACTGATCTCCCCTGCATGTAGCCTCTCTCTGACATAGTGATAATGAATCTCTATGTGCTTGGTACGTGCATGAAATACTGGATTTCGTGCCACGGCCATAGCACTCTGGCTATCAGTGAGAATGGTGGTGGGTGTCTGCTGACACTCACGAAGATCAGCCAGTAGTCTCCTCAACCATACACAATCTACTGTAGCTATAAAGACTGCCCTGTACTTAACCTCACAAGTAGATGTAGCAACAGTGGGTTGCTTTTTACTCAACCAAGATATGCATGAGCTGCCAAGAAAAAAACAATTCCCACTAGTGGATTGCCTGGTATCATAATCACCAGCCCAATCTGAATCACTGTATGCATAAAGCTGCAAGCTGCCCCCCCTGGGATAGAACAAACCAAGATCCAGGGTACCCTTAAGATATTGAAAAATGCGTTTGACTGCTTGCCAATGCTTTGTGCCTGGGCTGTGCATGAATTTGCTCAACAAAGACACCCCAAAAGATATGTCTGGCCTCGTGTTACACAAGTAAATGAGGCATCCCACTGCCTGGCTGTAAATGCCGGCCTCAAAAGGCTCTCCAATATCATGCATAGTAAGCCGTACACCTGGTTCTACCGGAGTAGAAATGGGCTTACATTCATCCATGTGAAACCTTTTTAGCAAACTTTTTATGTACTTAGTTTGCTGCATAACAATGCCATCATCTGTATGCATAAACTGTATGCCAAGATAGTAGTGTAAAGGCCCCAAATCTGACATATCAAATTCAGCTTTCAAATCAGCTTTGAAATCTGAAATTTGTGCTTTGCTTGTACCTGTAATGAGCATGTCATCTACATACAAGATGACTATGAGAATATCGGAATTGGTTTTCTTCACATATAATGTGCTTTCAGCTGGACTATTCTCATAACCTTGGCTGGTTAGATGAGCATGTATCTTATCATACCAAGCTCTTGGAGCTTGCTTTAACCCATACAATGCTTTGTGCAACCTGCATACTTTATGTTCCTCACCAGGAACTACAAAACCAATGGGCTGATTTACATATACTTCCTCCTGTAAATCCCCATTTAAGAATGCAGTTTTGATATCCAATTGATGCACTTTCCATCCTTTATGGGCAGCCAATGCAATCACTGATCTTATTGTGGTCATTCTCGAAGTAGGAGCAAAAGTCTCTTCATAATCTATTCCCTTTTTTTGGGAGTAGCCTTTAGCCACAAGTCTTGCTTTGTACCTGTCAATAGTACCATCAGACTTTCTTTTGACTTTGTACACCCACTTTGTTCCAATTACATGCTTGCCTTTAGGCATATCCTCAAGATCCCATGTATTATTCTTCATGATAGAAGAAATTTCAGCTTGCATAGCTTGCAACCAATGCTCATTCTCATGTGCTTCTTCATAAGAAGAAGGCTCTTCTGAATCAAAGAGACCACCCATTGCGAATGCAGACTCCCCACGATGTACATTCAAAGCATGGCTGGAACTAGCCCTTGTTCTACCTGTGAGAGGAGTTGCAAGTTTGCTTTCTTGCAAAGTTTTCAGCAACCATCTTGGCATTGACTTGGCTGTGTCTATGGCTGTTTGCTCTTCCCTGACAAGATCTTCCACTTCTTCCATAGAAGGGGGCTGAATGGCTGGCTAGTCCACATGTTCTACATGTGGATTTTCTTGTGTAGGGGCTGGCTGATCTGAATCCCCTCTAATTGCAATGGGTAAAAGTCCATCAAACATGTCATGTAGGCCTGTATCATTGCTTTTATACAAGCTGACCATGGGCTGTTTTGAATTTTCAGCAAATACCACATCTCTACTCACAAAAATCCTTCGTGTAGTTGGATTATAAAGACGGTATCCTTTGCTTTCATTGCTGTAGCCCACAAAAATGCATTTAATTGCTTTGTCATCAAGCTTTGTTCGGAGTTGTTCTGGCACATGTGCATATGCCAAACACCCAAATGTACGCATATAATCCACAGTTGGCTTTCGGCTATACCAAGCCTCAAATGGTGTTATGGTTTTCAAAGCTTTTGTTGGACACCTGTTCAACACATGAGTTGCACACATTATACCTTCCATCCAAAATTTGTGAGGCAACTTTTGTGCTTTCACCATGCATCTTGCCATCTCCATGAGAGATCTATTTTTCCTTTCAGCTACACCGTTCTGCTGCGGTGTATAAGGCACAGTACATTGGTGTTGGATGCCCTTTTGAAGCATATAATCCTTGAATGCATTTGACATGTATTCTCCACCTCTATCTGAGCGGAGTGTTTGGATTTTACATCCACACATATTTTCAGCCATTGCTACAAAGTGTCGAAAGCATGTAAACACATCTGCTTTCGCTTTCAAAGGGTAAGCCCAAGCAAACCTGGAGTAGTCATCAATGAATGTGACAAAGTAAAGATGCCCCCCTATGGATGGTGTCCGCATTGGACCACATACATCACTATGTATGAGCTGTAATTTACTTTCAGCTCTAACAGCTCCATCTTTGGGGAATGGTTTTCGTTGTATCTTTCCCAAAATACACCCCTCACATACATGTCTTGGTGGAGACTCGAGGCGGCATATTATCAACCATATGATGCTTCTGCAAAAGCATCAAAGTCTGAAAATTTACGTGCCCAAAACGAGCATGCCATAGCTCTGCATCATGCATAGCAGGAGTGTGGGCAGCCACTGTATTTGCATCATAAGTGCGCTTGTCATAGCTGTCCAGCTTATACAAGCCTTTGTATCGTGTTCTAGAAGTGACTATGTCTAAAGCACCTGGTGTGTCACTAGTGCATGTGACCAAAAAAGTGTACTCTTCCTGGATTACATTAGCTGATTGCTGTGCTTTGTCATTCGAAGAGTCTGCTACTGCATTGCCTGCTTCTTTCTTTTTCTCTTTTGCAATCCGCTTCCTACATTCACTGATGTAGTGTCCAAGCTTATGGCAGTAGTGACATTTGCCCTTCTTTTTGGGCTTGTTTGCATCCCCTTTGTCAGACTTTTCACCACTAGAAGAGGGCTGTCCATGACCAGCCTTGCTAGACTGTTGTCCCCCCATGCTTAAAGCCTGGACACTACATTCACTGATGTAGTGTCCAGGCTTATGGCAGTAGTGACATTTGCCCTTCTTTTTGGGCTTGTTTGCATCCCCTTTGTCAGACTTTTCACCACTAGAAGAGGGCTGTCCATGACCAGCCTTGCTAGACTGTTGTCCCCCATGCTTAAAGCTCTTTGCTTTACCCTTATCCTTGGCTGTAAATGCCTTTTCTCCACCACGGTTGCTCGATAAGTTTGCTCTTGTTTGCTCTTCCTGCAAGAGTAAACCCACGAGCTCTTCAAAGGTGACGGGATCACCACCTCCTCTCATTGAGAGGTTGAGAGAGGTGTGAAAGCCCAAGTAGGAAGGCGGTAAAGAATGAAGAGTGTTGGTAACCATCTGTCTGTCTGGGATAACCTCATCAATGTTGAGCAATTGTTCCTGCAAATCTTTCACTTTGGTGAGATGATCTGCCATGGAGTCACCCTCATCCATAGAAAGAAGATCCAATTGCCTCTTCAAGTAGGCAACTCTTGCCTCGTTGCGTACCTGATACATTGCTTCCAATGTGTCCCATGCAGGCTTCGATGTCTTGCATGAACGAATGTGCGGAATATAAGTCCTTTTCACTGAAAGAGCTATCAATGACATGGCCTGTGCATCTCTAGAGTCCCATCTCTTCTGCTCTTGTGTGGGAGCAAGATCTACATCAGGAGCTCTTTGAGCACCTCCCCTTTGAGGCGTGGCTGGCTGTATGGTAAGTGGGCGTGTGTCATCACCACACACGATGCCCCAAAGCCCTTTGGCTACCAGCAAATTACGGATCATGAAACTCCAGAGGGAGTAGTTAGATCCATCCAGCTTGTCCTCCTGGGTGAGCACACCAAATACGTCTGTAGCATTCTGTGCCATGTCAACAAAGTATAACTGCAAGCAAACCAAGCACCAATGTGCACTGCCAGGCAACCAAATGTCCTGTGCAAATGTATGCCTGCAAACCAAAGCAAGTGTAAACCTGCACCAAATTGTCCAATTACACACAATGTGTATACATACGCGACAAATCGCAGCTGTAATGCCTAATTACATGCTCCAATCAGAAAATCCCCAATTTGTATGCACTCCAATCGCTTCAATGTGCATCTAATTGGCCAATTTTTACAAAAGCCCCAAATTTCTGCAAATGTAAGAGGTTCAATTTGCCAATTTTGACCTCAATTTTGAAAACCCCCAAATTTCTGCAAATGAGAGAGGTTCAATTTGCTGATTTTGACCTCAATTTCAAAAACCCCCAAATTGCAGGCAAAGCAACATGCCCAATTTTCAATTTGTCCTGAAATTGAGAAATCCCCCAATTTGCCTGAATCCACCACTTGCAAGCTTTCAAATCTTCCTTTGTTTTCTTTTTCTTTTTTTTTTTTTGTTTGCTGAAACAAAGGTCCCTGGGCAGCCGGGAAGACCTTGTTGAAGGGAGTCGTTGCAGGTGAAGGCGTTGGAGGGAGTCGATGTAATGTTAGGTGTTGTAGGGAGTCGTTGCAGAGGACGGATGTGGGCTCTGGGCGGTGGCGGACAGCAGAGGCGAAGCAAATGTCTACCAAATGTTCGAGTCGGAGTTGCTGGGCGTTGGTGTCGGGTGAACCAGAAGCGGACGCTCAGCAGACGTGCGTTGGAGTCGGCTAGGCGAGCAAGCGTGCTGGAGTCGGCTAGGCGAGCTGGAGTCGCTAGCGACGTGGTAGGCGGAGGCAGCAACTGTGGGCCAGCATGAAGGGCCCGGAACGGGTGAAGACGGCCGGTACGCGACGGTAGTTGCGAGGAGACGGCGTGCTGGTCGAGACAGAGCAGGACCGGCGAGCGAGCGAGCGAGCCGGTCGAGATGGCCTGAACGGAGACGTCGGCCAGCGGCTGCTGTGACGGAGCGCAGGGCGGCGACTGGAACGGAGACGGCGGACGGGAGCAGACGGAGACACCGGACGTGGTCGACGGCTGGAGCGCTGACGGCCAGGGTGACCGGAAGCGTGACGGAGCTGGTCGGCGCCGGCTGCAGAGGAGGTGCCGCCCGGGGAGGCTGGGCGGAGGTGGTGGGCTCCCCACTAGTGCCGCCCGTTTCTGGCGGCCGGACGGTGGAGCAACGACGGAATCTGACGGACGGAAAAACGCAGGTGACGGAATCCGACAGACGGAAAAACGCAGGCGACGGAATTTGGCAGCCTGTGGACGGAATTTCGCAGCAATTTTTCCAACAGCAGAATATCAGGGCCAGCTCCTAGCTCCCAGCTCCCAGCTTCCTGCTCTGATACCAAATGTTGGGTGTTGGACTCACACACTCACACACACAAACCTGCACATTAGGGTTAGGTGCAAGAGGGTAGAGAAGCTCACACACAGAAATGAGAGAGAGAGAGAGAGAGAGAGAGAGAGAGAGAGAGAGAGCCAAAAGTGTGGTATCCACAAAATGCAAGTCAACCCTTGCATGTGTGCCACATCCATATAATATAGAAGTACAAAATATTATATGTTAAGAGTGTCCTTTCACACTTGATGTCCAAGGGGAAAAACCACACGGAAAAAGTGCCCTTGGTTAAGCCCTGTTCACACATAGCACTACCATAAGTGAGCATATGCCTACACTGGCCCCTTCCTACCAAGCATCCTAAAGTTTTACCCCCCTTCTGAAGCTGTTCGTGCAGTCAGAATCTTCATCATCCATCATTGGGTCATCCTTGCTTGCTGTTTTTGTTGGTTGCTGGAACTATTACACTTTCTGGCACTTCTCTTCATGCAAGCGCATGCTACAGAGCTTATCGCTTGCTGATTTTCTGGTCATAACAGCCATTTGGCATGTTTTTTGGTGTTCTCTCTCTCTTGCATTATTCTACACTAGGGGAAGTATTTCTTACAAAACCTTGAAAGAAGCGCAAAAAGCCTTTGCAAGCCGAAGCTCTATATATGCTTTGGATGGTGGGTAAATCAAAGAATGAGAATCGAGACTCGTCTCAAAAGAAGAAGTTCAAAGGGGGATCTCAAGCAAGGAATGAGCCACAAGAGAAGAACAAAAATGAGGAAAAACTCCCATTGTACCAAAAGAAGCTATCCCGCAAGCAACTCCAGGATTATGTCAAAGAAGGTAAATGTTTCCAATGTGGAAAGAAAGGACATATGGCTGCAAAATGTCTTGATAAACCGAACCAAGAAGCCAAACCGCCCCAAAGTAATGCATTACCTAAAGAACTTCAACATCAGATGATACTCCACCAAAGCAGAGGCAACTCTTCAAAGCTTGGGACAAAGTGGCAAACCAACCTGTACTTATCCACTTTGATAGCGGTGCTACCCACCACTACATCCATCCACGAGTGGTTGAAGCCATGAACCTCCCTCCGGATAGGTTCGGAAATTCTATTACAGTAGGTGCTGCTTTTGAAGGAATGTCAGCCGAGGTGACTCCTATTTTGGGAAAGCTCCGCTTACAGATTGGAGACTATGTGGATCATGAGAATTTTGTGGTTGGTAAAATTGGACATTGTGATGTGATTTTGGGTATGCCTTTGCATAAGAAGATAGATCCGGCCATTGATTGGGCTAGAAATAAGATTAGGTTTCCTTTTAAAGACGAAAATGTAACTTTTGATGTAGGAGTTGAATTCCATTCCACTCATTAGTCATGTACAAGTTGCTAAAGCAATAAAGCAATCTATTTCCTCGTACTTGATATATGTAAGAGATCCAAAGGAATCTGAGGGTGATGAATCACTCTCAACTCTTGATCATGAAAGGAAAGGCTTCTTAAAAAAGTATAAGGATTGTTTTGCAGAGATTCTTCCAGGAGAGCTACCTCTAGAGAGACCAAAAGATCATAAGATTGACAGTATGCCAGGAAGTTCATCTCCTAATAGACCTCCTTATCGAGTGAGTCAGGCTCAACAAGAGGAGATTATGAAGCAAGTGACAGAGCTTTTGGAAAAGGGTTTGATTCGACCTAGCTCATCACCTTTTTGCTCCCTAGTTTTATTGGACTCTTTTCGCGACGGAAATTAACACACAAACTGAAAGGAGATGTGCAGAAAATAGAGAGAGAAGGGGGAGATGGAGAGGACACAGTATTGGGTCCCAATTACCCTCTGTAGGGCCCCCACCACGGATGGTGTATTTGCTTTATTAGAATGATGTAAATCTGAAAACAAATACAGGAAACTTGACCTTTTCTTGGCTGGAAAATCCTGCCCTTGACCTTCAGAAGTCCACCCCTTTGGTTGGCAATCTCCTTGGCTTGACTGGCCCTTGATTGGCTTGAGCACTTGGTGAAAACTGAGATGAATGATGGGATTATGGCCTCCACTATTTATACTCCTCAGGAGCAGTCGGCCAGCTGAAAAACAGGCTATGCCCCACGACTGGTGGAAATTCAGCAATAAATGCTGAATTAAATCTCAAAAAATACTGCCTTTTTTTCCTAACAAGCTGAAAGTGATGCGCCTGCTTCTGATTGGCTGGACACCACTTTTGTCCACAATCCCAAGGCTGGGCAGCCTGTATGGGCTGCCCCATACATGCCCTACAGCCATCTAAAGACTGTATGCTCCTGAAAATAGCCTTATCTTTGCCCTAAGGCTGTCCCACAGCCCTTCCATGGCTGGTGGGTCCAGCCTGGGCCTTCCTGGCCCTCATGGGGATGGTTTTCACACCATTCCCATGCCCATACTAAGCTCCGGGGTAGCCCTATGGGCTGGCCCCTTGTCCTAAACATAATCTACTCAGTGATCTGGCATCCGGTACCATACCAGATACACAGAACCACTGACATCATTCTAGAGGGAGACGTGTGTGTGAGAGAGAGAGAGAGAGTTCTTGGAATGGTTGCAGGTGAGTTATTTCTAACATGTCTGTCACTGGAACCAAGAAAAAGGGGGGGGGGGGGGGGAGGGGGTGTTACTTTCAGCTTGCCCTGTCTCAATCCAGAGTCAGTGAGGAGACACCCTCAGCTGACCAATAGCAATCCGTATGGCATAGGCAGGTCTTAATCCAGAGTAGGTGAGGAGACACCCTCAGCTGACCAATAGCAATCCGTATGGCATAGGCAGGTGTCTATAGAGATACCGGGGTTTCTCAATGAAAATATCCTCCGTAGCCACTGGCCCACAAGAACTGCTCCCTATAGAACTCAAACTCGTTGGAAGCTTTGGGGGTATCAACCATGTCCATGCTAGTGTGAAGCCACACATGAAATCTAGACGGATGATGTGGTTGATCCATCTGTAAACCGTCTAGTCATCTGTGAGTACCAAGACCTGCTGTCCCTCCTGTGCAAGCTGTCCGGAGGACTCAAATGCCAGTCTAGGGAGGCGGGCTCTGTCTAGTGTGTGAAATGTTAGTGAAAAGGGCATCAAGGACCCCAAGGGTACCGCTCGAAACTCGGCTAGAATGCACTTGATCATGCCGGAGAACATCATCACCTGTCCATCTATCCTCTCCCAAATCTGGCCCCTAACTTGATTCAAAAATGTCAGCAGAGGAGTGCATTTTTAATGCAGCCCAGATTGCACATACCCGGTACCTGCCCATGTGAATTCCCCTTCCTGGAAGCTGACTATGTACATGCGTGCTGTTACAGCATGAAATGATGCAACCTGTGGCATTTCAGCCCTCCTCTGTGTGTGTGTGTGTGTGTGTGTGTGTGTGTGTGTGTGTGTGTGAGAGAGAGAGAGAGAGAGAGAGAGAGAGAGAGTTCTTGGAATGGTTGCAGGTGAGTTATTTCTAACATGTCTGCCACTGGAACCAAGAAGGGAGTTTTGGAGGTCTTTAAGTTTGCCTGCTATGTTGGCATCCCAATTTCCATGATGGCACTCTTTGCCAACAATCCTGACAATTTGGAGAAGGTTATTCGTAATGTAAGTTGCATTCCTACCTATGCCATTGGTCAAGTTTTCCACCAGGTTTTGCCTTACTGGTTGTTCTTCTCATGTGTTGTTTTTTTCATCTTGATTTGAGTCACAGCGTTCCTATGTTGTGTATCCTCCCGAAGGCCCTCCACTGCCACCTCCAGAGGAGATCAGGGAAATGATTCGGAAAGGCAGGGCTGCTTCGGAGTCCTCCAAACAATGAGTTTTTGGTCTTGCCTTTCATGGGTTGTATCAGTTGGGAAGAGTCCTAAGGGATTATTTCACCATGAGGTTTCTAACTAAACTGAAAGGTTTGGGTGGTGGATTCTGAAGCTTGTAAAAAATCCTAGCTCCTGGAATTTAGTGTAAATATTGGGGTTTTTGTTTATGGAATTTTATGTTTTGAGATTTGGCTCTTGAGGTTGCATCTGTTTGGTTTTCTAAGAGGCATTGAATGGCTTTACGTAAGGACGTGCTATCACTTGTGCAGTTCATAATGTTATCGTTGATGTGATTTTTCTGCTTGAACCAAGTGACATGCGATTGGTTATGCAACTTTGTATCTACTCTTAGGTTGGGGATACAGCCAACCCTGCCTCCATTCAGGCTGCTTGTCAGGGATGGGCAGGCAAATGTGCCTAGCCAATGCTCCATGGGTGAGGAAAGTTGTTTATGTTTCGTTGCTGGGTGACTCTCTATGCTATCCAGTGCATACTTGAGGGAAATGATCATCTACTTTTGTGTCAAGTACACCAAATATGCATGTTACCTGATGATGGGTTTATGACTGAAGTCTAGTTTGTGTTTAGCATATGAACAGACTTCAGCTTGCAGTCAGCTAGCTTGTGGAATAGACAATCACTGTACCCAATCCATATTTGGGGGGGGGGGGGGGGGGGGGGGGGGGGGCATGACGACCCTAGAATAGTATCAGTTAAAAGGTGTTAATAGGGACCATTAATATTTTTATAAAACCCAATAAAGACAACCTCTGCACATAGGTGCAAATAGATTTGCATTCTGTTAGCAATCAACCCATTGTGAGTCATTAATCTATAAGCAAAAGCACCAAAAAGAGAAGTCCGCATGACCCTAGGTTCACGCCAGTCAAAAGGTGGTCCATCTGCAAGTTCTTGCGTATGGAAGGAAAGGGGCCTGTCTACAACTTTCTTTACATTAACGGACCCACACCACTCACCACCATGGAGATGCAGCTTCGAATGAAGAATTTTAATAATATACCACACCAAGGTCCTCGATCCAGCTATAGTGGCCACATGCTAGTTCTTCTAGCTTATCATTCTCATCCTTGAGGAGGTGCCAAAGAACCAATGGACAAACATCAATGCATAGGCTTCAACCTAAAATTTCACCAACAAATTGATCTCTACGGAATGATAAAATACCGATGGCCATAGGATGGTCACCTTTGAAGACATGGGTTTTGGAAACCCTTTGATATCATGCGGCAGTCTGGTTGTTGGCTTTTTTGCAAGCCCTTATCACATCATATGAGACCGACCGATTGTATCTTTGGCACCAATGCAGCTTGGTAAGTCTCACGTAGAAATTCATTCCCACGTTTACCATAATCCACATTTATCCAAAAACATTCTCTCTCAACACTTGCATATGCGAAGAATCAATACATCTATATCCAACCCGAGTTTGTGAAGATCTTGCATGAGAACTTGAGGAATTTGTATGATGATCACAAATACCGGCCCACTAATATTTGGAATACATAAGAAATATGGTTCTAGGGTTCAAGGGACAAGCGGATGAAGGTTCTTGCAACAAAGGGTCCATGGTCGTTTATGGGTTGACCATTGACTCGAGAGTGTGGATGCCAATTTTGTGCTTTATTAATGCTAAAAGGGCCAAGCCATTCTTGGGGTGAAGAGTTGGAGGTAATTATGTCCAAGATTGTGCATCAAAAGAAAGAAAGGAGGACATGGGAGCTCTTTCAGGCACGGCTATATCAATTCTGCAACGTCATCTTTGCCCAACTTGTTTACACGCATGCCCTTGTAGACCTTCCGAGGATTCTTTATCTCATTGCTCTTCTCAGATTCTGTATCAAATTCATTGTCAGGATTTGAAACAAATCTTGCATCCATCCATTCTCTCATGTCCAGCCAAAGACCGGGGTCTTTGGCTAATTTTCCCAGGGTGAGTGAAAGAACATCACTCATTCCCATTGTATCTTTTTGCCTTTTAGGATGGCCAAAGATAGGTGGTCAAATTGAAGTGATTGCGCCTTTTGAGTCCAATTTTTTTTTATCATTTATTATTGGTTGAAGCTGGAGAAATATCATCTAATGTAAGTAAACATTGAGAGTCCTAATGTCATAACAAAACCACCCTCTTTAGTGTATTTTTCATGAGTCAAATTGAGAAAAATAGGTTGTAATTTTGTTTAGCCTTGAATTTAAACATTCAAAATTTTGAAATTTTAATTATAAAATTGATTAACCTAGCATTTTTCTTATAAAAACCAGTTGAGATCCAAGGTCATCCTTTATTTCATTGGTTAGAAACAAAGTTAATTTCTAACACTAATTGATACCACCAACGTAATCAAATAGAACCAAATATTTTTGTTTTATTAAATGCGCATTATAAGCTTGTGAAGTCGTTATTTTTGTCTCATTAATGCCACAAATTCCAAGAAAAAAGCTTACTACAATTGAGTTGTCAATATTAGTATGGAAGTAATCACCAAATGTAGTGCTAGTTCGATATCATTCATTATGTGAAATGAATTTGTAAAGTTTAGATTCCTTCAAGCTTATAAAAGAGATAGGTAATAACATAACCATGCATAAGATATAATATAAAGTATGCGTGTGCATGTAAATGCATATATGAACACACACACACACACACACACACACACACATATATATATATATGTATATATATGTATATATGTATATATATGTGTGTATATATGTATGTATGTATGTATATATCTATATCTATATATACACACATATATATATACATACATATATATATACATATACATACATATATATACATATACATACATATACATACATATATATAAGTCTCCTAAGACCCCTCACAAGCAAACTATACCTCTAGATCCTCCCTCAAGGCATAAGGGCCCTTAATCATCAAACCATAGTACACCTCAATTTAGAGTCTTGACCCCTTAGAACTGACTTAAGCTAACCAAACACACCCGTAGTCTAGGTGCACTTAGGATCACAACTTCCATTAGGCACACTTACACACATATAAAAGAAAAATCACAAAAATATTGGGAAAAGACTTGAAAAATAGTGGTTTTAAGCTAAAGAGATGAATAGAGAAGTCAATTTTCTCGGGTAAATCTAGACCCCTCACACCTTTATTAAGAGATCAAAGGAAGTTTATACTTCTATGATTGTAAATTGACAAAGCTAACCCCTTGACTCTTCAACTTGAAAGACACAATTGACTCTAGACCCTCTGTGCTAAACGTTAGATTTTATTTGTTAGTTGATGATCCCAACTGTATTCACTTGTGGTCCGATAAGGTGTTAGTGGTGTAAGTCTCTTCTCTGTAGTACAAGGATGGTGATAGCGAGATTACCTCTCAAGCTCAATTCCTCTACTACCAATAAAGGAATTGGAATTTAATAATTCATGATGCCTCATCTCCTAATCAACCCTTGCTTTGACCTAGATAGCTTGTCATCTGTAAGTGAGGATTCATTGGACCAATCAATGGCGATTGGTAGACCTACGGAGGAGTTTTACATGACTAGCCATGGCCCAAAGCAACGCCACATTCCAAGAATATCAGTACCTTTGGTGAGTGGCAAAGTGGTGACCTTTTGTAGGATTGGAGACATCCCATGGAACGAACCTCTATGTCCACTGATGGGTGGTTGATTGGCATCCTTAAACAAATAGTCAATCCAATCACGCACAAATTGGAATATGTGGATGGGTAATCACCAAATAAATGAGATTGTGTAACATGAAGGGTAGGTATAAAAAAGGTGGGTGAGTCTTTTAGCCCCAAGGTTAGAATATTCATTTACTTAGATGGTTTTCGGATGTACAGTGACATTTCAAAAACATTTAGCACCCAAAATCTTCAGGAGGAAGAAACACTTGCAGTTATGCTAATGTTGAAAAAGGAGAGAGGATCTCCATCAATGTCGGGGGGTTGCTAATCACTCACCCCTTGGAGAGAGCTTTCTTCTAACCCCTAAAATGTGGCTGATGATTACTAACATGCAAAAGCTTCCACCTTTCAAGCCACAATGCCAGGACTTGCTAACATTCAAGTGAATTCGAGACATCCCCACATTTCTCAGTCAAATGATGAGCCCTTAGACTTCTTAAGAAGCCTAGCTAAGGCCCCATTGGGATAAAGCTTTAGGACTTTGAGCAATTCTACACCCTCAAATTGGATCAATTTGAGACCTAGAGCATCTTATAGAATACCCATGAGTAGTATGGTTGTTCTTCCGCCAAGAATGGCCACCAAGACCATATCTCAGCCAAAACCCTGTATTTGTTCCACCTCATATGCCCAAAATTTTATTAAATCCTATGGTGTAACAAGTAGGGGTGCTTAATTCATGTGCTTCAATTATGCAAGCACCTACCTGCTTATATAAACAACATGCAATGCAAGTAAGAGTATTTGCAGGGGAGGGTTTCCGATGTTGAGGCTCTAACAACAAAGCCTAGTGTGTACGTGTTAGTGCAAAGATAAATGATAGCTCTCCACCACGTTTTAGGTTTGGAGCACAATAGGACAATTTGCAAGGCCATGCATTAGTTCCACCAAGTTATTTTTGTGTGATGTCTTGCTTTATTTTTGTTAGACCATAGCTTTGTGTTCTACGTAAATTGGTCCTTTAGTTTGTTTCTTTGTCCTTGAGTCGATAATGATTGTTTTCCACTTTGACTTTGTTAAGGTCGACTTACATGAGGGTACCTTGTATCCTTCTAGCTTAAGGCGATTCCTTTGTTGGCACAGTAGTTGAGCTTCTTCTTTGTGTTATGTTACTTTGTGGATTATTTGTGCGGTCAAATTTTAAGGAGGATTTATGGCCTCATGTTTCTAGTCCAATGCTTCTTGAGATGGATCAATAATCTGCCTTTTCCACCTTTAAGTTCTTTATCCTTTGCTTCTTCTTTTCTTGAATGCTAGCTTCTTGTGTGTATCTTGTATCTTTCCATTTTTTCTTGAGCTTGTGATATGTTGACATTGATCTCACACTTAAAGTTAAGAACTGATTGATAATTGCTAAAGAGCGATCATGTAATTGAGGAGTTGGAAGCCCTGATGAAATTATGTCTTTTTGTGATTGAAGATTGAGAGATGGATGACCATATGTTTTTTTGGTATGTGAAAAACAAAATGGAGTGATGATATTTTCATAAAGGAGATTTGTTGTTGATCTGGCATCAGCTTTCACTATTACCTTGGCTTTACCCATTTGGTTCAATAGCATGTGGCCATAATGATGTGGCGAGCTTGGGTATAGCCGTGATAGGACTAATGGGTCCTATAAAGTCTATGCTCCATTTAGCAAAAGTTTATAAGGCCATAATAAATGAGCATATGGTCTCTCTTTTCACTGAAAATCTTTAGCACACATCACATCTTTTTATGAATTCTAATGTATCACCAAAGAGGATTGGACACCACATACCAGCCTATAAAATCCTTCATGTTGTGATTTCTACAGCCTCCACAAATCCCTACATGGGCCTCCCCCTCTAGGATTTCTATGTAATGATCTTCATGTATACAAAGCCTCAAAATGTCATATATGCCTTGTCTATACAAGTTGCAAGCTATAAGTGTATATGGAGCAGCTTCTTAACCAACTTGCGAGCCCAAATAGGAGTGATTTCTTCATCTTAGGGCAAACTAGTAAACAAAAAATGGGTTATCACCATTAGAAACTTGGGAAAAATGGGCTATCTCTCATGACTCCAATTTGAAATAGGAATTAAACAAGCCATATTCCACACCTTTGGGAGGCTCACCACCATTAAAAACTCGAGACAAATGGTCAGCTAAGAGCCCTTGCAAACCATGACCGTAAAGTTAAATTCTAATACAATCATAACAACAATTGGGTGCTATGGCCAATGGAAAAAGATTTGTTCACCAAATACAAGAGGGCTTGGTGATCCATAAAGAACACAAATTTGTTGGCAATAGTGTCTAAATTTCTTCATTGTATAGAACATAGCTAAACCTTCTCTTTATGTCGTTGTGTAATTCTTCTTGGCATCATTGAGTTGTTTGCTTACATAGCATATAGGAAAATCCATATTGCTCTCACCTAGTTATACCAGGATACAGCCAATGGCAAATGTAAAGGCGTCAATGTGCACATGAAAAATCACATACCATCTTAGTGGCCTAAGAATGGGATCTGATGCTAATTCTCTCTTTAGTTTTTCAAATGATTCCTTACATTCAAGGAATCATTCATTAGTTCACACAAAAACAATTAGCAACTTATAAAGAGGTCATTGTGGATACTATAGAAGATTCATCTTTATCATACTAAGTTGGCATGACCTTAATTTCCATTTATGTTTAAATTCTAATGGTTTTTATGTAATTTCTTTCTCTCACTCAAGAAATGGTCATACTCATGATCCATTCTCAATCCAAATCAAGCTTTTCATAAAGCTTTTCCTTAACCCAAGATTAAGCTATACTTGAGGTCAAATTAATGGCTTTTTTCTATGCTTTTAGTTTATGTATATTGATGATTCAATCCATTATGGATTAATGATCCAATTAGAGATCATTTTAATTATTTCCTTAATGATAAGCCTCATCCCTTAGAAAAATTGAGATTTATCAGTCATAGCAGCGGAGCTATGGCAAAATTTTTATAAAAATTATGCATAAAATAATTTCATTCAAAGCATAAAAAGAGGACTTCCTACCATATTCTAGGAATTATCATCCTAGATTAATTGAAAGAATTTCATTATAATCATGGAGAAATTGAATTTTAATATCATGCATAAAGGATACATTTTTATATCAAAAGTGTTATTTTTATCATTTTATTTCATGCATAGAAGTATGCATAATGGTTAAATTTTTATATCAAAAGTGTTACTTTTACCATTTTTATTTTCATGCATAGAAGTATGCATAATGGATAAATTTTTATATCAAAAGTGTTATTTTTATCAATTTTTATTTTCATGCATAGAAGTATGCATAAAGGATAAATTTTTATATCAAAAGTGTTACTTTTATCATTTTTAGATGAATCTTCTATAGTATCCACAATGACCCATGAATCTTTGGACACCCGTAAAGTTAAGGGATCTTGGAAGCTCAAAAATGACCTTGATCTTACTCTCATGAGTGGTGGATATGCCATTTGTGAAGATAACGTGTCCAGGAATTACATCGTGGCACACCATGAACAGACACTTTTTGGGGTCAAATAGAAATCTAATAACAACTTCCATGGCTCAAAGACTTTCCTTAGGCTAATCTATATGTTCTTTCTAATAGGAATTCACACACAGATTGACCATAAATATTTATAAGCATTTTTGGAGGAGATCCTTGAAAGTTGTACTCATAAACCTTTGGAACATAGTAGGAGCATTCGTAAGTCTAAAAAGGGATGACTTTGTAAGCAAAAACACCCCATTGAGAAGCAAATAAAATCTTACATTAGTCCTTAGGAGGATCAATCATCACTTGATTATACCCTAAGAGACTATTTATCGAGAAAGCTATAGACCTCTTTGGTATAATCAAAATTTTAAATTCTCTCCATTGTGTATCTATTGCATTGTCTATTGTGCTTTGTCTTGCTATCTCTTTCCGCTGTGCCATATTCTTATATGGTATCAGAGCTTAGGTTCTCTTAGCAGGAATAGTACATAAAGTTTAGTCTTTCTTTGCATAGAACCCTAGGAGTGATGGCTTCTACCTCTGCTACTGCTACTACTACTGTTGCACCAGTCTTGTGCATTTGTCCACGTGCCTTCATGAAAGGCAAGCTTGATGGGACGATCTATACTTTGGAAATTCAAAATCAATGCCATTCTAGACTCTTATGAGCTCCTAGAAACTATTTTGGGAATGGAACCAGTGGAAAGTCCCGACCCCAACAACCCTACAAACATGCTTCTGCCAGATGCTACACTTCTTCGGGCATGGAGAAGGTGCAATGCTGATGCACTTTGTGCCATCGTCACCAACGTAAGTGATTCTGTTCTCACTCCGATTCAATATACTACCAAGGCTACAAAGGCTTGTATCATACTGAGAAATTAGTATGAGACTCGCAATCAGACCAAGATTTTGAACCTGGAGAATCACCTTGCTGCTGAAAAGTTTGCTGAAGGAGAAGCTGCTGAAGCATTTATCTCGTGGATCGAAAATCTGCAAGATCAAATGGTTGCTGTATAGGGATTACACACACTAGTGAGGCATTGCAGCTTTATCTGAACTACCCAAGAAGCTTCAAGAATACCCAAACCCTCGTGAGGAGAAGATCAATCTAGCTGTACATCAGCAACTCATTAGGGAAGCTTAATCAATACTTGAGGGCCCACCTCCACCTATTCCTCGGGGCCCAACCTCTCTTAAGCCAACATTAGAAACCATACCAGAAGTGTCATCAAGTCAGGAAATGAAAAGTGAGCTCATCTCACAATCTCATAGCGAGAGGTCTGCACCAATTGACACCCAATTGAAAGAAGGTATTTTGCCACCACCTAGCCTTGCCTTCCCATGCTATGATGAAGTTATTAATGCTAACGAGGACATGGCCAATGAGATGTGGGCAACAGTTCATGAGAAAGTTAATGAGAACATGTCCTCTATTATTTCACCTCCATTCTCTGAGGTGGATTTTACCAGGAGCACAGAAAACAACTTAAGATGCCCAAGCATCCAAGAGGAAGTTCAAACAGTTGTTTCTCCTAGAAGTAAGCATACAATGAAAACCTTACCATCATATTTGGGAGAATATGAGAACTGTTCTCAAACCTTGAGGATACCCTCCATGCATAGAAGGTTGACAAAGGAGATGGATATGGGTATCGTGCAAGCTATTTTGTCAGCACCAGTGGCTTATACCTTACCTTTGCTTGATTTGATAAAGCTTCGACCTGAGTTGTGGAATGATATTGCCACATGTTTGTCAGAGCAGGTATTGCTACAAAAGGGTCACCATCATTATACTATACACTCTGAGACAAAGCATGTTATGCAAGTTCCTATCAACAAAGTAGGAAAATTTTGTGAGGACGATCAGGGAAATGCTACCCTCCCATTAGAAGTGCGAAAAGTAGCTTCAACTGCAATACTTGATAGTGGTGCAGGAGTGGGCATTGTGACAAGGTCCATGTGGGAAAAGTAGGGGAAGCCAGCTATTAGGAGTACCAGGATGCGCTTGTAGCTAGCAGATGGAAGCTTAGAACATCCCCTTGGGCTGCTTGAAAACATATTGGTAACCACATGTGGGATTGAATATGAGCACACCTTTGCAGTAGTGGATTTTGGAAAACATCCAAATTATGAAGTGATATTGGGTGGACTATTCATGTGACAATTTCAAATGATTCAAGATTGGGGATACAATTATTTGTACCTCCGACATGATTCTGTCATCACAAGGGTCAACCTAAAGAATCACTCATATCGTGATGTAACAAGGTCTCCAATAGATGAGTTTGATTCTGCTTCATCTGAGGGCTCAAGAGTTACATTGTCAGATGGGCGAGAAGATCTGTGGATGTGTGGAGCCTCATGTAGGGATTTCAACACTGAGAGACTTAAGGGTAATCGAAGTGTATCAGATGAGGCATACATTCCACAACCCTTCCCTGAGCACTTAATTGATCCACTAGAATGGAGTCATGTCCTTGCAACATTATCAACATGTGCTTTACCTAAGCTAATTCAATTTTGTGACTCAGATGTATATGACATTATTCCTATACGAATGGTACAACCACGTGACCTTCTAGATGTTTTGTACTATGGGGATGCATCCACAACAACACTGCATGTAGAGGAAGTCTCAGTGGAGGATTTAACACTCGAATATGCTAATGATGCTGATCAAAAGGGTGGTGTTTCTACCTTACACAACCCACTTTCAAAATCTGCTCTTGAAGCTCCAACACAAATGATGTGGATAATCGATGAGTCCTCAAGTGAGGGCCATGGCTGGCATGTTCCAACTACTTTAGTCACTGCTGCTCAAAGAAGGCCAGGCAAGAAGGAATTATCAATTTGGCTACCTAAAGATGCGTACAAACTGGTACCATCTAGGCTAGTTGCTAAGCCTCCTAAAAAGCACGTCTTTTCTAAGCCTAAACCTCATATTATTACTCGTTGGGTCCCAAAGCATGTTCTTAAAGCACAAGGCTATTATGAGGGTGCAACAGCACTTTGGCTTCCCAAATGCCATGGTTTGCTAGGGGTAAAAGAGTGTATCAATAAGATTCCAAAAGCCACCCTTGGTTTTCCATATCAGTGGGTGCAAAGGAAATCAACACAACCTCTTCAAGATAGGATAGGTGGTTGTGATAGCACCTACAAATCTCTTGGTGTTGACCTTCCCAAAACATGTATTGAATCACCAGTTGTCCCAATTTCTCCTTGTGACATAATTCCACCATCAACTTGTGAACCTAAGACAAATCCAACTTGTGAACCTAAGACAAATCCAACTTTACAGGAGTCTCCTTTGAGCATAGATTCTAGCACTTCAATGCCTAAATCCTCTTATCTTGCTCAAATTCCTCGACAATTGCTAACCTTCCCACCTCTTAAGAAGGACATACCTAAAACCAAAGATAAGGCATTAACACTACAATTGAAGCTCTTTGGTAGATCAGTGTTTGAATAGTCTCACATTTACTAATGTGGTTCCTTATGCCTTTAGAGGATTGTGTTCTTTTATCTACAATGTTTTTGATTGGGATTGTAATGATGGATATGAGTGTTCTAAATTTCATTGTTCTACGCCCAGATACCTCCTGATGGATACTTGGCGCGATACATGTCCACCATGCATTGACCCTGATAGTACTCGACCTGAACATTGCGGGGGTTATAGTGCTCCTCCTTTTCAAACTCATTCTAGGTACTTTTATGCTCCCTTAGGTGAAAATTGCTGTGGGCATCACTTTGTCACGTTATTCTATCAACAGCATCACCCATTTCCACATTGTCAAGAGTGTGCACGACTCGTATTAGGAGAAGCTTCACACATTTGTTGGATATGCCGCTCTTACTTTCGACGATATGGCACGGGCTTAATGAAACAAATTGTGGGAATTACACCCCAACGCCATAATCTTCTTAATGTGAGAATACCAGAGAGAGGACCAAATCAACGTAGATTACCTGAGGAGGTTCAAGCACAACAATGGAGGGATACATGCTTAAATGACTTGCAACCACCTATCTTGCAAGCCCTCCTTCCCCAAGCCTCAACATGTCAATTTTGGATCACTATGAGTACCTATATTGTGCAGTTTCAAAATCGAGATTGTCTGCTTAACCTTCCCATAGAACCAATGCCATATTTTAGCGAGGAAGCACTCCTTCCTCTACCACCTTCTCCAGAGGCCGGTTTTTGTGCAGGGTTGTCCTTGCATCCTGAGGTCATTGATACCATCTTTCCAGCAGAAGTGGACACGGATCCACCATCAGTGCAAGGGTAAGCTCAGCGACTCCACAATAAGATCAACAAGCCAGGGCACTTTTCTCCCACTGGGTTTTTCCCCTCGGCTATATTCGGTGATTGGCACTAATAACAAATTTTATTTCTTTCTTTTCTTTTCTTGTTTGTTAATAAACATTTTGCAGAGATCTCAGCTAAACAAGAGCATACAACCACGCCCCAATAGTCCACCTACCGTGCACATAAATTAGGAAGGGGGGAGACATGCAATGCCTACAAAGAGCAAAGAGAAGCAATCTGCACAACATCAGCAATGCATCAACGCAAACGCACAACATCAACGAGCACTACAACAGGTGTATTCAAATCATAATCTTTTGTTCTTTATGTGCTTTTAACTTTTGGATACATTGTTTGCATGTTCACACACAGTTGGCTGGTTTAAGTTTTAGATTAGTTGTTAAAATGTGGTGAGTAATTTCTAGATTCTTAGAGGACTTAGTAGAAGGTATTTCTATTTGAAGACCGTGTAGGATATATACCAACGGAGTATGCCAAGTTCTTATGCTTTCGAAGTATATTAGTTATCCCTAGTGGTAGCTACCTCTTAGGTATGGGCCAGGTGCTAGGATTAATAAAAAGTTTACAAAAAATATATACAAGTGAATCGAGACATGACGTGTCTACAGCCATGTGGAATGCTTGGTAGGACCTGGGGTTGTGTCTTAGCACCTTGGGGCCGATGCCTTGGTTTCCATGGGGTGAACACTGACGTCTAAAGGCTTCAGAAAAAGACCTTCAAGGACTCTATCGCCTTGATAGATGTTGGTAGGACTCTGGGGTACATTATGGGCCCTCGAGACCGATGCCCTCATCTTCATGGGGTACTCCTTATGTCACAAAAGAAAGAAAAGGGTCTGTCGCCTTTGAGATACTTAGCGGCCTTTAGATTCTCTTGGCGGAGGTCTCTTGGCCATTGCTTGGGTCTCATTGGGATGGAACCTTCCTCTTTATTCATCTTTTATACACATTCCCAAAAAAAAAGAAAAAAGAAAAAAAGAGAGGTCCAATCACCTTTGCTCATATTTAGGAGTAGGGTTGCCACTTAGGAATAACTTAAATACTTGTAGGACATTGAGACTGCGGTCATAACCTGTGGTGTGCAAGCACGCTTGCCTTTGCATAGCACTATCTACCACTTAGTCTCACTTTGACTAGTCTTTACTCACCTCTTTTAGCACTCTTTAAAACTCTAATCAGCCTTTCACTTGTATGCTCACGTGTGAGATTGTCATTGCTATTTTTTTTCTTTCAATAAAAGGCTTTACTTGTATCCATTGTTTTTGCAGCTTTTGCTTCTACCGCGCTCGAGGACGTGCGCAAAATAGGAAGGGGGGAGTGTTGCGTGATGAGTGGAGATCAATGCAAGGATGCAACAAAAAGATGCAAGCAGAAAAACAAGTGACATTCTTATTTAGGGCTCTTGTAAAGAGTTCCAAGTTGTAGATGAGTGTGGGAGTGGGCTTGACAATAATCCCACATGGGAACTTTTGGGAGTTTTAGAGTTTTTGTATAAAAAGTGGCTCCTTTGAGAGCTTATACACACATTGGGCTAAACTCATGTTGGAGCTCTCTTGAGACTAGCTCTCCCTCTTTTTCCATAGAGGTGCAAGCTCTTCTCTCTCCCCATCTACATTATTGTAAGTTCTTTTTTTTTTTATTCAATGCAATGAGTGATGTTTGTCTCTCTTCTCATGTCTATTCTCTAGTGTGCATGTTTCTTGGTTGATAGCTTCAAGGTTTGTGTGCATGCTAGGGAAGTGAGTGTTTGAGAATGAAGAATGCTTTGATCTTGTGTATGCAATAGCTTAGCTTTCTTCTTGTATTGGATGCATGAATTAGTGGGATGATGAGTGAGTGAGCAATGGCAAGATTGAGCTTGTGTGTGTGTTAAGTCTATGTCAATAGTAGTAGTATTCTTAGCATTCTCTCCACCATCAAATGGATAAGCTTTTGTGCACCGGTACGGGTTGAATCCCTAGCTCCGAAAGGGATGCAAATCCCATTGGATTGAGCTACACGTGGATCATACTACTCTTGCTACAAGTGAGAGAGTTTTCCATCTCTCCAGTCTGCGCTAGCGCAGACCTAGCGCATACCATCCCCTGGCTCTGCTGGGTGCTTGGAGTGGCTGGAGCAACGGGGGAAAGGGGGGAGATGTGCAGTGGAGATGAGGCATGGAGGTGGCGATTTGAGTGCCCGCAGCGGCGTTGGAGGCGGAGGAGGCGCTGGCGCTGGAGGCGGAGATGGAGGTGGAGGGCGAGGTGGATGGAGATGGCGCTGGAGGCGGAGGAGGCGGTGGCACTAGAGGCAGAGGTGGAGATGGAGGGCGAGGTGGATGGAGATGGGGGTGGAGGTGGAGGGCGAGGTGGATGGAGATGGGGGTGGAGGTGGAGGTGGAGATGGAGGTGGAGGTGGAGGCGGTCCAGGCGGTCATGATCTCCCCCCTTGCCCCCTGTTGCTCCGACCACTCCAGGCACCCGGCAGAGCCGAGGGATGGTCTACGCTAGCGCAGACCATCCCCCGGCTCTGCCGGGTGGCGGGGGATGGTCTACGCTAGCGCAGACCATCCCCGACTCTGTCGGGTGCCTGGAGTGGTCGGAGCAATGGGGGGCAAGGGGGGAGATGGAGGATGGAGATGAGGCGATGGTGAGGGGGAGGAGGCCGCTTGTCCTAGCCCTTTCTTGGCCTCTTGGATCTCTGTTAGCTGCCTTTGTAGGTTTTCCACTTGATTGGCTTATGCTCTCCTCAAGATTGTGCAGTTCTTCCTATAGTGGTTCTTGCTAGCTCCTCAATTCTTCTGTGACTTTGTGCTCTAAGAACATGCCACATCTTTTTTCCTTATGATTGTTTGTAGTTTGGACATTTATTTGGGGACATTTGTCATGCATTTATTCAAGTAATCTAATACTCCCTACATCCAGTCCAATTCTATGGTTTCCAAAAAACTAGATGGGCCTGGCACTATTGGGGCTGGTTTGAGCATGGTGGATCCAGCACAGTGGGGCCCATTAGTTGATGATGGGTGAATGTTTCTTTCATAGAGGTTTCTTTGAATAGGGCCTTGAGATACGGCCCGATCTTGGTTTTGGTATCTAGCCTTGGGAGCTTACTGATCTACTCTTTGAAGTTGTGTGCTAGCCTCTGGAGCTTTCACCATCCTGAATGTTTTCTTAGACATGTAGTAGGGTTTGTGTGTGAGGTTGATGTTTTCCTATAGACATGAAGTAGGGTTTATGTGTGAGGTTGATCATCTCTACTACAAACCTTGTTTGCTTTTTTCTATCCTCATCAACATTCCCTATTATTTTGTATTCTTTTGCTCTGCCTTCTAGCGAGCCAAACTCCATGATAAGATTTTGTGCAATAGTAGTAGAGCAAGATTCATGACCTTTGGTCTCCTATCTGTCATTCAGCTCAAACTGTTTGCTACTCATATTCAAGGCAAAAGAGAGAGAGATGGCTCCAAGAAAAGCAGGAAAACAACAAGCAAAGACTAAGAAAGGTATATGATGTGAATAGCCAAGATTCTACTGAGATTGTGTTTTAATGTTTTTAGATATACTTACTTGGGCTTGGTGTGTGTGCCTTACAGACAATAGGGGATACTCACTTAGATCTGGGCGTGTTTATTTGACTCTTAGCGTCGAAGCTCAATCACAGACACCTGTGTCCTCACATGTATCTCCTGTTAGAGAGGAAACAAAAGCACATAATTCTCTTGTTCATGAGGAAGAAGCGCTTGGGTTGGAGAATGAAATTGGCTCAATGAGCTCACCTCCTCCAACTCACACGGAGATGCCTAAATCTAGTACTGGTCAAGGGGAGACCCATAGAAGGCTTCTTGGAAAATCTATTGAATTGGGATTGCTTGGTGATGTATTCACTAAGTTTTTTGTGCAACGCAATTCCTCTACACCATTGGTCCCTTTATGCAGGCTGATTCCAAATGAAGCCATCCGTACACTTTCTAGCCAACTTGAGGTGTTTCATGATTCCTTTGACTGCCATGGCTATGTCGAAGCATCTCCTCCTTTTTTAGTTTCACTTACACGTCTCGGAAGCTCTATGTATTTCACGGTCACACAAATAGACTTGCAAGAATGGGGACCATACTGGGTGGTACAACATGACAGATTTGAGGATAAAATCAGAGGAACTGAGTGGGAGGATCTCAGTGGTAAGAAGTTTCTTGTTTGGGATGGCAATCATCGTGTGAAGGCGTCGATGTCTCAAGTGCGCGATGGTATGTTCTTTTGAATGCCATAGAGTGATTTTATGCAACATTAAAAGTAATATATTGTAATATCTTTATTTTGTTTTCTCTAGCTTGGTCTCATAGCCCCTCACGCCATGTCCGGGTCAAATGTCAATTTTTGGTTGCAGACAAGAAGCAAGAAGGAGAATTGCTATTGGCTTTGCGATCTCAAAATGAGTAAGTGATCTCTCTCTACTTAATTACGGACATTGTGAAGTCATTGTGAAGTTCTTGGCTCATTGTGACTCTTTACAACAGATTGGTGCGCACTAGTGTTACACCCACATTGTCACATGAGATCTTCATGTTTCAACGATTTGGAATGGCGGACAAATCATCCATATTGAACTACCTTGGTGAAGACGTAAGGAGGTGGGCTTTAATGGAGCTTAGTTTGGAGCGATGAAGTGGAGAGCAATGGTACAATGCTCCAGCTACAATCTTGGCACAGCTTGTGTGGAAGGTAGTGTTTGGATTTCTCATCTTTTATTAATAAATGGATTATCAATGTTTTTTAATCGTGTGAGTGATAATGAGTCCTTTTCGTTATACATAGACATCGTTTGAAAATGCGGTGAAGCAAGTTATATCATGCATTGATAGACATGCCATGGGGTTGCAAGAATATGAGACACAATGTGAGAAAGCCAGACGTGGTGTAGAGCAAACATTTCGAGATAGAGCGTACAAGATGCTCATAATTGCAAACCCATCCAATGGTGATGCATTCTTTCAACTCGTATATAACTATGATTGGTCTAAGAAGGGATTGGTTGCTCTGACCAAAGAAAAGCTCTACATAGTTGCCATATCTCGGATTTCAACTCAAAGGTATGTCACATGTCAATAAACCTCCCTTGACATAAACTAACCTTAACATCTAATCTCTTATGGCTTTGGTATGATGCTGAAATAGGAAGACAGAATTGCTTCAAATGCTTATGACCCGGAAGGGCGAAGGACAAGGTAATTTCGGAGATGTTTGGGGATAACAAAAAGACGTTGCTGCATATGAAGAAAGAGTTGTATTGGGAAGAGCTAATAGGGAGACGGACTCTATTTTGGAGGGTTTATTGGTATATAATGATGTTATCTACATCCCACCATTTATGCAATGGGTGTAAGAGGAGCGATCAAAACACATACCATGGGCCTTCCATGAGGTGTGGGCAAAGATTGAAAAAGTGAAGGAAGGCCAAAAGCAACTTGAGGTGGAGAATGCCGCAAAGAGGGTTGTCTACATGTATATATCTTCTAATGCCATTCTATTTTTGTAAAAATACATATACGCATTTAAAAAAATATTTTAGTACTGTTTGTTTTATTTTGGATATGTAGGTGGGTGCAGCTACTCATTGGCCAAGGTCTAATGGACGAAGAGACGGAAGCAATCAAAGAATGGGTAGATCCAAATTCCTTGGAAACAATGTACCCGAAGGAATGGGTTGAGAGAGGGGTTTCTGATTGGGAATATAAGAGATGTCCTTGGTGGTTGGACTATCCTCTAAATCATGTGCCTCCAAGTGAGGAGCTCCTAGACAAAGATACTTTTTTGCTTTCTACTGAATTATATGCATGTAAATGTATATGTATATGTATATGTAAACCTTCCTACCTATACAAATACATACCTATACATACATATAAATATATATAAACTATCCATATGCATATACATATAGATATATACATATATAAATACATATGTAAACATATATGTACATATACATATGCATACATAAATACATACCTACATACATACAAAGTTCATACATACATACTAAATTCCTACATACATACAAAGTTCATGTTACATTTAAGATTTGGCATGTTAGATTTTAAAGAAACATTGTTAAGTTTTGAAGTTTATTTTGGGATTTTTTAGAAAATGCAAAGGAGATGCTGTCCAAATTTTTTGCAAATTTGTACATACATACATACATACATACATACATAGTTCATGTTACATTTAAGGTTTGGCATATCAGATTTTAAAGAAATGTTGTTAAGTTTTGATATATACATACCTACATACATATACATATAAATAGATACATATACCTACATACATATACATAGATACATACCTACATACATATACATATAAATAGATACATACCTACATACATATACATATACATATGCATATACACATACATATATACACATGCTGGGCAAAATGTTTCAAAGAAGTTATTCAACGCTCAACGAAATTTCATTTTTGAGAAGAATAAGAAGCATCCATTCCAATGCACGATGGTCTTGGAGCGCTACATTCGAGGTGGTGCAGAAAGATCTCCTATGTTCTTTAGGTGAGACAATTTTCATTCTGTTCATTTTCATAGCTACTTTTGTCTTGGACATTTTTGCGGGATGTGGAGGCTTGGGACGACGTGCATGCCAAGAGTTAAAAAGGCACTATATGGGGATAGAGAATGACATGGAGATAGCCAAAGCATGTCTGGGAGATTTCTCATTAGGTCGGGATGACACATAGAAGAATGCTATAATTTGTGGATCAAAAGACTTTATAATCGAGATTGTCATGGTTTGGAAGTTTAAAGATCGATATATACATTTTTGATCTTTAAAAGATTGTGTTTTATATTTAAGTAAGTAAGAAAGTATGTATGTAATGTATGTATATATGTTAGTGCGTAGGTAGCTCTTGTATGTATGTATGTATGTATATGTATATGTACGAGGTGTATGAATTTAGGTAGATATATGTATATATATAATTGTATCAATAAGTATGATCAAAAGACTTTGTAATCGAGATTTTCATGGTTTGGAACTTTAAAGATCGGTATATACATTTTTTATCTTTAAAGGATTGTTTTTTATATTTAAGTAAGTAAGAAAGTATGTATGTATGTATGTATGTATGTATGCTAGTATGTAGGTAGCTCTTGCATGTATGTATGTATATGTATATTTTGTATGTGTATATGTATGAGGTGCATGAATTTAGATAGGTATATGTATATATGTAATTATATCAATAAGTATGATGTGGATCAAAAGACTTTTGTAATTAATATTTTTATGGACTAGATCTTTAAAAGACTAAAATTTATATTGTTGATCTTTCAAAGCTTGTTATTTATATGTAAGTAAGTTCTTGGTCCTTTACAAAGCTCATAGTAAGTTCATGGTCGTTTGCAAAGCTCGGACTACTTGTTCATTGCTCCAAAAAGCTCGGCAAAAAAAGCTCGCAAAAAAATCCCCCGTTCATCCTCATCGTTATGCATGAGTCTAGGCATAGATGGATCAATTTGTTTCAAATATTCAAAGATCTATACGAGGGATTCTTGCACCAACCATCCCTTTGCCAATGATTCCTTCTAGCATTTCCCTTTGCCTCACAAGTCCCTTCAAGGTTTTCATGAAGCGTTCAACAAAGAATATCCACCGGCTATGAACAATGCCACATATAGCCACCTCATCCACCAAATGTACTAGAAGGTGCAATTGAGTTGTGAGTATGCTTCTTGGAAAGCTTCTTCAATCATACACATCGCCTCAATTGAATCTGAATGAATCTCCTTTGCCACTATCCACCTACTGAACAAAGGAAAAAATGATAAATTAAAGAAGAATAGATAATTTCAAAGCTACACGTTGTTAGGCTAAAAAAATAAAATTAAAAAATTCATGTATATATGTTTTAGGAAGAGGGAAACGCCCAACCTAGCTCAAAAGGACTGCCTCGGGTGTGTGAGTTGTGGCTTGCTAGGATGTGTGTTATGCACCTTGCATTTTGACATTTTGTAAATATTTATAGCATAAATTCTTGTTGTGCTTGTGTATGATAGTTGGGAAGTGATGACATTAATCTGCTTTCTTTCCTTCACTTGACTTCAAAGGTCTCCACAGACAGATATTGGAAGCATCAAATGATAGGCCATTGGGGGGGAGGGTCACACTATGTGGTGGTGGCACGAATAAGCTAGGTTTTTTCTGGTAACCAAATGAAGGCATATGGATTTTCTCTTCTTGTAAAAGCACTACAACCAACTCATCATAAGTAAAAGGGTATTCGGACTACCCTTTATCATGAGCCGAAGTGTAGATAACCATGGTACGAATCCATTTAAGCTCTGAAAATAGTAAACATCAGTCCGAATAGACCTCATCAATACATGTCAGCTCTACTCCTCCTGAGATCTTTAATCCTTGTGAGAAATCATCCATTAAATTTTCCCCATTCATATACTGGAACTCTAACTGCTTATGCAAGTAGGCCACTCTTGCCTCATTTACGCATCTTGTAAAGCGCAACAAGCATATCCCAAGCATGCTTCACAATTTTACATGAGCAAATATGAGGAATAATGCTTCTTTTTACCGAAAGTGCCACTAATGCATGTACCTATGTATCCCTACCATTCCACCTGGCTTGTTCCATTGTGGGAGGTGCAGAGGCGGGTGTATGTCCGTCCAAAGTGCCTATGCTATGCTGTTGTGCTGGCGAGCTAAGGTGTGCCTCAATACTAACGACAATATTCCAAAGCCCTTTGGCAACCAATACATGGCACATCATATAAGACCACAAGTAGTTGGTCCCGTCAAGCTTATCCTCAACAGAAGCATCCAATACATCATAGCCTACCATTTGATCTGCAAATAACTAATCTTTCACAAAGAATGTAAATATCAACTACCTGTAGATACTGTGCCCATTGAATGCAACCAATATGGTTGCTAGTAGATCGTTGATGACAAAGAAAACATGCAAAGTGTATAAAAAATTGCATAGTGTAGTGTGGAAATGATACTTAACAAGAATGCAAAAAATCGATGATAATGTTGACAATATTGTTGAAGTTGTTGAAAATGAGCTCGAAGATCCCAAAACACGGCCAAAATGCTATGAAACATGAAAAACTTATGTTTACGTAATTTACAAAGTTTACCACACTATAAGGTATACCTTCTCCACATAAGAGGATAGCTTAATCTTAGACAATCAAAAGAGTAACTCCAAGAGAAAATGGCAAGGGGATGAGAGCCAAGAGAACCTACTCTGAGATCAGTTATTTGGAGTGTAGCAACACTCACAAATGCAACAACCAAGGAGAGAGAGAGAGAGATTAAAGCACAACATTCAACGTACATTGATAAGAATGAGTGAAGCACAAGTGAAGTGACATGACAAGGTCACTTACATACACTCGTAAGAGTGCATGATAAGGTCACTTACATACACTCGTAAGAGTGCATACATACACTTAACAAAAAAAAAACCTCCTAAAGAGGGAAAAAAATATCCCGATCCATGGAGAGCTAGAAACGAAAGAGGAAAAGAGAGAGGAGGGAGCTAGAGAGAGGAATAAAAGAAAGGAGGGACGAGAGAGAGAGAGAGAGAGAGTAGATGGAGAAAGAGAGAAATAAGGGGGAGAAAAAGAGGAAAAGGAGAGAGGAGAGATAGGGGGGGAAGAGAGAGAGAGAGAGAGAGAGAGAGAGAGACGAATGTAGGAGGTGCCATTTTGGGGGAAAGAGGCTAGGTCGGGCTAGGAGGGGGTCTGGGCTAGGCTAGGAGGAGAGGAGAAAAGAGAAAAGATAGGGGTAGTAAAGGGTAGAGATACTGATTGTCAAAAAAAGCTCACTCGATGCCCACTCCCCTCCCCATTACGAACCATGGACAATGACTATATGGGACCATATGTTCCACAATAGCACTTCAGTCATATTTGATGTAGCTATATACTCTCTCTCTCTCTCTCACTCACTCTCTCTCTCTTTCTCTCTCTGCCCACTAAGTACAGCTCTTTTGCTGTTGTCATGGGCAGGGCAGCAAAGACTTCCACTGCCATAGCAGGCTCTTTAATCTGGTCCCTCATAAATGTAAACCAGGTATGCTACAAAAATCATAACGGGATTAACGTATACAAACCCAAAATTTCAGCCGCTGACAAGTACAGGATGACCTGTGTAGGCTGCATTCAAACACTCCTAGTGGCAGGGCCTACAAACTCATTCAAACTTGGCCAGTTCAGACCACCTCAAATAAAAACTACGTAAGGTACATAATAGAAAGTTAAGCAGAAAAGCGTTATGGCATAGACATGGGGAGCACATTTCCCCTCGGAGAATGGGAAGCCATGCCAGCAGAACCCATTTTCCAGGTAGAGTATGTGCAACCCACATGCCATCTCGTGACATCATGGTGCACGGTGGGAAGGTAAGCTGACCCATCAGCATTACAGAGCAAACTGATGCGTCAGAATCTGGCACACATAATGAGGAAGAGTGGCTGAAATTTCAATTCCCATGAATCATGATCATGACCAGCGTAACAAGCCAGTGTAATAAAGACAATCCCAGCAACATGCACTGCAGAACTGATCAAGCTTACAAATCACCGTATCATACTATAAGGACATGCAACAATTTATATGCCCTTTTCACAAGATGGAGTCGAGCGAAGGGACAAAAAGTCACCAGCTGATCTGCCACCTTTCCTTAATACTCAAGTTGTTCAAACACTCATTCACTATGATATCTGCAACATTGCTGAAATTCCGGAAGGATCATAGACTTTTTTGAGCCTGAGTGCAAGCTTGATTAGATCCAGAGATGATGTAGAATTTCCTTTCTACATGATTAATTTCCTAAGAAAAGTAAAATTGTTCATCAGAATATAGCAAATCTGATACACAAACGCTTGTTCAACTGTGATAAATGTCTCAGAGATAGCTAAACTCAAGGAGTTCATTCATCCTCGCAGAATATAGCAAATCTGATACACGAACGCCTTGTTCGACTGTGATAAATGTCTCGGAGATTGCTAAACTCAAGGAGTTCGTTCTCCTCGGAGGTAGCTAAACTCAAGGATACTATGCAAAACATGCACCCAACTTCAGAGCTTAGAAATCATCAAGGCTCTGCAACATGTCATCTATCTCCTGCTTCAGCACCGAAATTCTCTGTTGATGAGGGGCTATGCGATTGTCGATCTCTTTGCTGGACAGCTTCCGCTCATATGACTCCACAACCACAGTGTGCTTCTGCAGCAGCTTCTCTTGCTTTTCCTTCTCCTTTGCAATCAGTAGCTCCACCTGCAAAAAATAAATAAATAAATAAACATGAAAGATAGGTCGATGCTGCAATGTATCTTCAAAAAGGAGAAGAATCCGGGGAGGGCGAATAACAAACATAAAGACAAGATTAACACCTTTGGTAAGATGTTTAACGATCGAGGGGATGACTGAAGGCTATCATGTATTGCTTTCAGATCCTTGGTGGTATCTTTAAGGGCATGATCAGCAGCTTTGCGAGCTGCCTTACAGCTCTGAATATCTCCTGTCCTTGCCAGGTCTCTCAATGAAGCTTCCAACTTCTCACTGACATTTACACGGCGGAGATTGAGCACATTTTGCAACTTCTGCACTGCATCCATTAGCTGCAGAACCCACATCAAACATAAGTTTCTGGCCGTCTTTCCAGCCTGCAAAACTCATATGATCATGGACTTAACATGCCCATACTGAGCAACTTAAACAAACCCAAAGATTACCTCTTCACGTTGAATGCGAGCCTGGTAGGAAACTGATGATTTCGATATGGAAAAATCAAAGTGAGCATAAGCAATGCAGGCAACAAAGAAGAGAAAGAAACCAGTCACCAGCATCAGTGGCTCAACCAGCATTGCAATCGTGTTGAACTTGAAGTGCACCTGTATGACCACAAAGCATCATTACATCTTCACTACACATGGGTAGACGGTACCAATGTTCATACAGAACAAGGAGCATTCGCCATTCAGACAAAGAAAACAAAGGAACCTCAAAGAACACATTGTGCTCCTGCACTACATTCTTCTTGGACAACACCACCACGGTCCTTCCAACACTGTCAAGATAGCTGTATTTAACCTGTCAGGTAAAAGAGGTTGAAAAAGCATTGTATAGAGCCAGATTGATGCAGAGTTTGCATTTTTTGTGAACAAAACATAGCTGGGATGTCTACTTCAAAAATGCTCAACAATACAAAAAACACTGCACAAACTACCTCATGCGATTGCTGTACACCAAAAGGAACCTGCACAGAGGGTTCCTTGGACCCTTCTGGTAGTACAACCTGCAAAAAAGCACCAAACTGGTAAACCTAAACCTCATCGTAAATGTAAAGGAAAGCAACCATGCATTGAATCAGAGTTTGCAAAAAAATTTGTGGCACCTTTACGACCAGGTTCTTGACAACAACATCGTGGAGAGGACACCCGAAGGGGAACTTGAGGTATCTTCTACCATCGGGCGCCGTGAAAACAAAGTCCTGTAATGGAACTCCATATCCAATCGTGAAAGTCACATGCCATCCCCCCAACAAAGGATACCTAGGCTCAAACTCCAGCTCTGTCTGCAGTACAATTCACGAGAACAAAAATGCACAGTAAGTTGGATAAATAGAAGGCCATTGGACAGAGACAAGAAGCACACAACTTATACAATCAATAAACAGTCTGACCTTGTCCTTGTCACTGCGCAGATGGGATGTGGACACATTGCCAATTTCATCTCTGTAATATACCAAATGTGCATGTGGAGGAAGCCGTGCCAGCAGCTGGCGAAGGGATGCCACTCCACTCATTGCCGGTCTAACCTGGTAGTCAAGCCTTCGTACACAAAAAGGCTTTGCTTAACAAAATGAGAGTCAAAACATGAGAAAAATTTTAAGGTATGTGGTGCAGACCTTGAGAAACCTCCCTTATGATGAGCTCCACCATGCATCAAGTGATAGTTTTCTGTTATGTAGATATTGCCCCAGTTGGAGATCTCTATCTCACGCTCCAACTCTTCAACGACAGCAAACGGCCTGTTGTTCTCATAGTGTACCTTTACAGGTAGAGAAGAAAACGCTGGAATATTCTCATACGGACCATACCTTAGTTCAGTATTCCCTAGCTTGACTGGGTCTACCTTGGTGTAAGACTCAACATGTGTACTTGGGAGCTTCAAAAGTGTTGCTTGCACCTTGATGGGATAAGGAGAGAGAACATAAGCACTGTCATGGTAAAGCACAAGCTGTGAATCTGCTTGGGAAATTTCTGCTGGGAAAGGCTTCAAGATGTGGGTGAAGACTGTATAGACTTCCACAGATGCTGATTCACCCGGCTTCAAATCCTTGTTCAATACAATAGAGAACAAAACCACGTCTTCTTCCGTGATCTCAGATTCGGCCAGCTTGATAGTCAAATTGATTGCTGATGCTTTATTCTTCCCCTTGCCTTCAGAGGTGGAAGCACCGATAAATGCCAGGCTATTTGCCTGATTAGAAGACAGTGCAAAAAGCACCTCTGAATCAGGAGTGGAGCCTCCGTTTTCAACCTGCACCCATGGTATGTAGTAGTCCAAAAAGGTCTATCAGCACAAGCAACTTATATTCCAAAGTAGCGACTGATAGAAAAGGTGACGTCCAGAATTTGACATACCTTCATGGATGTTATAGCCCTGACATTGTGGGAAGTCAAGTCAACCTGCACCCAAGAAAAAAAGCTTGCATTGCTTAATGCCAAAGAAAATAAGGCATACAATGTAGCAATCCCATTTCTGACCAAATGGTAAACCGTAGTGACATTTGATTGGACCCACTACCTTTCACAAGAGCATTAAAGCTATTTCCCAGTACTAGGCATGAGAAGGGTATGGTCATAGGAGAGGCACGTGCTGAACATAGTTGCCTCAACACTTCATGCTGATAATCAAACCCCATATATATGTTTAGGATAGTGACGTATGCATTCTTTAACACGTAACGCTAACTTTGCTGAAGATAAATAGAAAAGAGCATTTGATGATGTAGCATTGTGATCCATATTTTTTTCCCCTATATAAAATTTGCTTAAGTTTGAAATGATGCCATCTTCAATATGTATTGGTGTGTCGATAACTATGGATAAACTTCTAAGCTATAGTATGGACCAAAAGTAATGGCATCTCCACGATGCCCAACATAAAACTGATCTGCTCCCTCACAATAACACAATCTTAGAAGGTCTTTGATGTCAGCATAGGCCATCAACATGACCGTATCTACCACTTCCTCAGGTACCAAGGCATTGTAAAATGCCAACGTGCTCCCATTGGTTTAGTCTTCTTTCACATTTTTCATGCCATGAAAACAATCGTAACCATTTATCAACCAATTGTCTTGCAGAGCTTCTCTGCAGTATTTCTTTCGATCAAAATAAACTTCAAGGATTTGAAAGAAATATGATCCCTGAACTGTCACGTGCACACCTCGCATACTAGTGCCGGATGAAATCTTGGCTGTTCATCCCCTTGCCAATGTCGGGAAAAAACCCCTCCCCTGTTTTTTTCTCCACCAATCACGTGGCTGGAATGCTCAAGGTAACTTTTGGACCCATCAGCGATGTGGACCATTCTGGACAGAAAAGATGGTGCAATTCCGAGCCACCATTACAGACGGGAAAGGCCTCTTTTGTCATCAGAAAAACAGAACATGAACCCCAGAATGCGCAGACATGATCTAGCATGTCGGCAAATGATCCCAACTGTAAACGCTAAGGCGCTGTAAATCAGAAACCCTCAAAATTTAAACCCTAAATGGCTTGAACACACAAACAGGAGAGCTGCAGATTTAGACTAACAAGTCAATGAAGTAGATCTTAAGCAATATCGTGCAGATTCGGTGTACCTTGCGATCCACCTTGGAGAGAACGAGACCTGCATCCGCGTGAGTGAAAAAGAAGACCAGAAGCAACAGGGTAATGAGGGAAAATGCTCGAAGCTCCATCGCTGCCATAGCCGACCTGCACTCGACTCCCAAAACCCCTTGCCCCCTTATTTTACTTTACATGGAACCTTGCATTTGATCAGGTTAAACACTCGTTAAAGATCAACCTTAATAGGCTCATGCCACTTGGGATGAGAAACATATTATTACAACATTAAACTCAAATAGGGCACCAATGTAGGTGTATATGTAGGGTGTATATTCATAACTTTTTTTATGTGTATATTCATAACTTTTTGTATGTGTATGTATATTCACAACTTTTTGTAGGTGTATTAATTAAATACCACTACCGTAAATATACACCAATGTAGGTGTATATTCACAACTTTATGTATGTGTATATTCACAACTTTTTGTAGGTGTATAAAGTGGCATTTAATTAATACAACCTTAGTACATGAGTTCCCCCCACCCCTCCCTCTCCTCCTCCTCTCTCCCCTTACCTCTACTCGTTGAAAGAGCCCTTTGAGGCCTTTTATAGAGAATTGTGAGACCTTAAATAGAAAGGATATCTACCTATATCTAATCGAGTGTCGACCCTCCCCTCCACATGGCATTTTTTAAATGCTGAATGGGCCACCTTTGCACTACGGCGCGTCGCCTTCCTCTGTCATGCAGTCGGTGTAGGGCCACCCGGGATTCAGTTTATGTAGCACAATGATGGCATTGTTATGCTGCAGTCTAAATATATACAGAAGCTATTGAAGAGCTTTAATCTTGAAGACAGTAAACATGTGGCTACACCTATGGAGAGAGGTACTCAACTTAGTCTTCAAGATGCAGGAGACTCTTTTGATGCTAGTTTGTATCAGCAAGCTGTTGGATCCATTCTGTATGCATGCAACACGAGGCCAGATATACAGTATGCAATCTCACAGTTGAGCAAATTTATGCATAGCCCAGGTACGAAGCATTGGCAGGCTGTTAAGCAGGTTTTTCGCTATTTACAGGGCACTCAGTATTTTGGATTATTTTATCCAAAAGGGAGTGAGTCACAGTTGCATGCTTTTACTGATTCAGATTAGGCTGGATATTATGACACACGAGTGTCCACTAGTGGGTTTTGCTTTCGCCTTGGTGATTCATGTATATCATGGCTCAGCAAGAAGCAGCCTATAGTGGCCACTTCCAGCTGTGAAGCTAAGTACGAGGTAACTTTTACAGCTACAGTTGAGTGTGTGTGGCTCAGACGTCTTATGGGGGCTGATTTGGGTGTTGACTCGTCTAGCACTACGATTTCCCCACTGACAGCCAGAGCGCATTAGCAGTTGCGAGGAACCCACTGTTTCATGCTCGCACTACGTACATTGAGGTGCATTACCACTTTGTCAGGGAAAGACTCTCTACAACAGAGATTAGAACACTCGTCTAGCACTACGATTTCCACTGACAGCCAGAGCGCATTAGCAGTTGCGAGGAACCCACTGTTTCATGCTCGCACTACGTACATTGAGGTGCATTACCACTATGTCAGGGAAAGACTCTCTACAACAGAGATTAGCTTGGTCTATGTGCCTACACATGACAACATGGCAGATTTGTTCACGAAGGCTCTTCCTTGTGAAAAGTTTGAAGCTTTTCGTAAAGCTTTGGGCTTATTGCCTTTTCAGGATTGATCGGCCATACCCTGTACATGTTCACATCATCACTCCAGGGGGGATTTGCAGCATTATATGGTAGTGATGTGTGTGAACACACTTAGGACTGCCAGGGTACTTTTTCCCTCACTAGGAGATTTTTTCCCCTGTGCGTATGTACACCCTCTTATTTACTCATTTTGGGGTGTGTACTTATCTTTTGTATCTGGTACACATTTGTTTATTCTAATCTAGTGAGTTTGTGTGCTCTCAAGCTTCTCTATCTTGTGTGTGTGCATTGTTGCAACCCTAACCTTAATTCCAATAGTAAGCGCTCCTCTGCCAAGGTTTGGCTACTGTGGAGTTGCTGGTTGACATGCTCGAGAACTTGTTGGTGGCTTACCAGCATCTGATCCATTTCCTTTGTTTTGGCACTTATAGCCTCATGGAGGTCTCTTAGCTTTTCTACATGTGCTTTGTTCACCTGTTCTCGTTCTGTTTGGAGGCTATTCACCTTTTATTCCAAAGCAGCAATTTCTTCCTTGAGCTCATCGATTTGGCTAGTTTACCCCTCTTCTTTGACTTGAAATGTGGCGTGTGCGTCCCTCAGTTTTTGTGTGTGCTGCACCTCTTTCTCTTTGGTGTGTGCCACCTCCTTTTGAAGCTGTTCCTTTGCTTGATCTAATTGAGCTTTGAGCTCCTCATTCTCCTTGGTTGTTCTGACAATTGTCTTGCTCAACAGTCGATTGTGAGCTTCCATGGTTGTCAACCTTGCTTCCTATTCTTTGGCAGTCTTTAAACTTTTAATGATGACCTCCTTGTGTGTGGCGTCGGTTGCAGCTAATTGGTCTTTGAGAGCTTGCACTTAGTCTATTTTGTCTTTGATCATCTTCCATAATTCCGCGTGTCTGTCATGTAGTAAAGGAGTGGTTAGGAGGTGACAATGCCAACCGCGTTGTTCCTATGTCCATATAGATGAGCTAGTAGAGGCTAAGTTGTCTGCTTCATGAAACCAGAGCTATAGCAGCTTGTCAAGAATTTCCATGCTCTCTTCAAGGAATGTACCCGCATCCCTGGGCGTATCCACATAGTCTAAGAAGGACCTTGCATCCTGGATGTTTTCGGAGTCCAGTATTCTTCTCTTGCTGGGGCTAGGACTTTCTTCGTTCCTTTTGCACTTGTCAGCTTCGTGGTCTTGTTCCTCTTGAGCAGCTTTTAGATGTGTTGATGTGGCTTCTTTGTTCTACATATGTTCGTGGTCTTGTTCCTCTTGAGCTTCTTTTAGATGTGTTGATGTGGCTTCTTTTAGATGTGTTGATGTGGCTTCTTTGTTCTCCTTTCCTACATATGTTTGTGGCAATTGCTGCTCCTCCTGTTCTTGTGGCGCACCTATTTCAGGAGGTGAGCAGATTCGAGAGTACTGGATCATGTAGAGGTGATAGGTTTTTGAAAACCAAAGTTGTTGGACTGGAAATGGGTGTTGGGAGTATTGATTCTAGAACTTCTGTTTTCGAGGGTAACTTTTCTGTGAAGCTTATGCTCTCAATTCCCAATTCTGGGTCAAGGGTGGTGGTTACCTTTAATGGTTCTTGTTGTTTTGCCAAAGCTACATAATATGATGCAATATCCTTTGCGACCTCTTCTTCCACGCACTTTGTTTCCACTTCCACTTGTTGTACGCTACCTCTCATCTTTTTTGGTTTTTGCGGCTTCTTACCTTTCTTGACTCCTTTGGCTATTTCCTTTATAATCTCTTTGGTATCTTTATGGACAACTTGTCCTTGTTGCAAGTCTGCTCTGAGGTGTGCAAGATCCTCCATGACCCCTTGTTGCGGCTGGGTGTGTGATATATCATGTTCCTGGGGGCCTTGGGATATGGGGATGCTGCCGGCATGGCTAAGTATCTTGGTTAGGATGTAAGGGTTGTACACCTTTGATTGGTGGGACTTGAGGTAGTGCTCCATTTCTTTGTGGATGAACCAAGCCCAGTCCTCTGCCTTCTCCTCATGCACCTTTGTTATTCTGTGAAGAGGTATTCAGTTGTACTTGTCCAGTTTTACCTGCATGATCATTGACATGGCTCGGCAGGCTCTTTCATCTACCTCTTCCCTGATGTTATCATATTCAGTACCATTGGAATTGTATGAAATTTTATTCAACATATCTTCCATTGTCATCTGATATCGATGTGATGAATATGTGATGGAATGGAAGGTGGCAATTGATGTGTACTTGTTCTGTGGATCCATCTGGCTTTGTGATCGTCCCCCTTTTGGTATTTTTGTAGGATTTGAGAAACTCTGCACATAGTGATTGATTGAATATGCAGGGGAGTATCTCTGCCATCTTGCCTAGCCCCACCTTTTCCAGCTTATACTGGACATCTATGTCTTCCAAGATCTTTAGGCACTCTAGGCTGTGGTATTGGAAAAGAATCTTGCCCTGATCGGTTTAGATGTCCTCCTGTAGCATGGAGCCTTTGAGATCTTTGGCATAAGGGCCCAGATATGTGAGTTTGGTGCCTCGTTGTCCTCTCTTCTTTTTTGCAGCCGGTGATCTTATGGCGCTGGGTGGCTTGAGTTACAGCCGGTGATCCCTTCGAACTCTAGGTCAAAGTCTTCGATTGTAGCCATCTATAATATTAGTAAGAGATCATCAATCCCGCTGACTGGTAGGAGCTCTTGGTGCATGATGGAAAGAGTGTCAATATGGTGAGCAACATAGACAGTGTTGTGTTGTGGGGAATTAGAAGATATATGACGTAAATTAGTAGTTAGTTCGTGAATTGGTAGAATGTAGTTTAGGTCATGAAATTGTCATTATGTGAAGTAGCAGAATGTAGTTCACGTCGTGAAAGTTTTTTGCATGAAATTGTTAGTCTATGAAACTATTAATGCGTGAAAGAGTTATTCCGTGAAACTGTTAAAGTGTGAAAGAGTTAATGTGTGAAATTGTCAATGCGTGAAGTAAGCCGTGAAACAACAGAATGTTGTACACAGCGTGAACTGTCAGTGCATGAAGTAGTTAATGCACGAAAGAGGAAAGGTAATTTATTTATGCTCTAGCCGTCGGCTCGACAGCTACCTTAATTGGGCATGCCATGTGGCCATAGACAATTCGCTAGATGTATTTGACCATTTCACGGCGTGAAATGGATTGAAGAATTTCATGACGTGAAACACTCCGAAGCATTTCATGACGTGAAATGGCCTAAAGTGTTTCACGACATGAAAAGTGTGTGCTCCCTTATGCATGTAATGGTGATACCCTAGGGAGTCCTATATGCTCAAACATTATAAAGTCGAAGAATATGCATTTAGAGGAGTAGAATTGAGCATGTGAAATGCATGAACCCGTTTCACGGTGTGAAATGGGGTCGACATTTCACAGTGTGAATGCTTAATTATTTACCTTGTACCCCCACTGAAAATTCAAGTGATTAACTTGGTATCTAGGTACTCTTTGTCACCCTCCCTCTTTCTTATTGCCATGGGAACCAAGTTGGTACTTTGAAGCTTGTGGGTATGTGTTGTTGTAGACGTTTTAGTTTTGAGTGAGAACTCCTTAGTTTCCCTTCCACCCAGTGGAGAAGTACATCTACCAAATCTTCATGAACCTATTGTGTTTCCTATGCATGTGGTCAATAACTTAGTTCTGCTTGATCTTTTTTTGGGGTGACGTTAGGGGTGTTACACTCCCTTGTTTACTTGGGTGAATGGCTTTCTTCCTCCAGACCAATTTTGGTGCTATTGTCACAATGTTGATCTTGCTTGTGCCTATGGCTTTCTTCTGTTCTTTTAGAGGTAAAGGCCACACTGGATCTTGTGTTGTCCTTTGGTACCCATACTTTTGTCGTTCCTTGATAGTAGCCCTAAGTTACTAGTGTCTTTCCTTACCCACCTCTTTTGAATGCCAAGTGGTGTTTGGGCGTGCTTGGGTTGATGCTGTTTCTCCCTAGTTTGATTCCCTTGGCTCTTGCATGGATCTTTATTTCTCTATCCTAACACCCATGAGGTGTTGTCATTATCATAGTATCCTTGGGCTTGAAGTTGGGATTTGGGAACCCATTGTTGTCTTACTAGATACATATAGTGCTTTTTTGTGGTCCTCTTGAGTGGTGATGCTCGTTTGAGGCAGAGGCCTGTTCTATGGATTCTTTTGTTTTGCTTGGCGTTGCAGCTCCATGTTGCATGTAATTTCCTACTTTCCCTTATTTAAGGGACTCCATAATGGGATTGTCATGGTTTCATTTGCCATCATTGAGTTGTATTGTTCATCTTTCCCATTGGATGTTACAGTTACTGGCGCAAATCCAAGATCGTCCTTTCTGCATCATTTAGTTGTCAACTGGAAAAGCAAACTATGTAATCCAATTTGAATTCCCTAGGTTGTGCCAATACGCATCCTATAGCGAAATTCAATCCATCAATGTGTACGTGGAATACGAGGTCCCAGTTGGGTGGTCTCAAAATTGGTGTCCTAGCTAGTGCTTTCTTCAACTTATCATATGCTTCTTGGCATTCTTCACTCCATTTAGTCTATATAATGTCCTAGCAATTTCAGCAATTTCAGCATAGAATATGATGAACCATTGATAATACCCAACGTGTCCCATAAACCGCTGCACACCCTTGTAGTTTGTTGGTGGGGGTAATTTCAAGATCAACTTCACCTTACCCTCATCAATGGAAATACCATTCTTAGAGACAATGTGCTCTAAGATAACATCGTGTTTGACCCAAAATTGACACTTTAAAGGGTTTAAGTATATACGATATACCTTCTTTAGGCAAGCCAAATGTTCAGTCCATCGTGAGTGTGCACAAAGATCATCAATGAATACCTCAAGCCACTTCTGCAAGTAGTCCTTGAAGGCCATGCACATCAATCGTTGGAAAGTTTTTGGGCCATTAGTGAGGCCAAAAGGCATAACCTTATAATCATAGGTCCCCCACATCATGTTGAAGTCTGTCTTATGTTGGTCTTTTGGTGCAATGGGCACTTGATTGTAGCCTGAAAACTCGTCTAAGAAGCTGTAGGATTCCTGTAAACCCTAAAGATCTCTCTAGCTAATAACTATGCATAAACATGTATAAACCAGGCATATACTCATCCACCTGACCACCCCTGCCCAAGGCACACATAAATACAATGAAGTACCACATACCTTACCTTAGTGTCCCATACCACCAAGAGATATAACTTCACTCCAGCAGCACATAGCTCTAGCATGAAATGGCAAGAGAGTAGACACAATGCTCTACACAAAGAGAACCTCCCTTGAGAGTTCCCCATGCCCCTATTATATAGGAGGGCCCTCAAGTGACTCTTGACTCTCCATTTCCATTTGTGACCCTTGGTTGCCTGACCCTAACCTCAACCCAAGGTGAGACCTAACCCTTGGCCCACTAGAGCATGTTCCCATGCTCCCATGTTCACATGCTTAGGGTGGGTTAGCCTCCTAGTATATGCACATATAATGTGCACATAACGTACTTCCCCTCTCTCAAAACATTGCACTCTTGCAATGAAAAGAAGGACAACTGCGCTGAACGTTCTCAACTAACTCCCAAGTCGAATCCTCAATTTCCCTGTCTTTTCACTTAATTTTAACCTCAAGGATTAAGCGACTACAAATTTTCCTTTCCCTAAATTCAAGTACCTTTTCAGGTTCATGCGGAACATAAGACAAATTTTTTACTTCAACGAGTTCTTAAGGAGTATATGTGTTATCCTCACCTCCCAACTTCTCTTTCAGTCTTTTGACAATTATGTGCAGAAGTTTAGACAATTGGCTGCCAAAGCCAAGTCTGATGATCATACCTTGTGTGGGTTTTTCATCAATGGTCTAGCTCGTGACTATCAGTATGAGGTAAAGAAATGCAAGGTCAAAATAGCTGAAGATGCTATTTCATAAGACTATGGTCGGTGCTAACACTTCAAAACCATCATCTAATGAAAAGAAATCCATGTTCACTTTTTCAAATAGTGGACAAAAAATAAAGTTGGTTTTCACACCATAACCAAAAAATTATGACAACGCCACAGCAAAAAGTAGAAATTTGTGAGCAAGGATAATATCACATGTTTCAAATGCAAGGAAAAGGGACACACAAAGAAATTTTGTCCTTTGAATGAAGCTACATCACCTTCAGTGCCTAGACAAAGGTGGCATTGAAGAAGTTCATACTACCAAAGAAATCTGTACACATTACAGAACTTCAAGGTAAATTTTTTGAAGTTAATATTTCGCATTTTGAAGGAAGTCAATGTTCAGATTATACTTTTAATAAAGACATTTTTGGTCCAAACAAATTATTTCGTGTTTATTATGGATCAATAAATAGACATCATGTTTATATTTTATTTGATCATGGTAGTACTTACAATTTTATTGACAACATTGTGGTACAGAGGATGAAGCTGGAAACCACACATAATGATTACACGTACAAGGTCAAGATGGTTGGAGGACAAGTCCAATTCTGGGACAAGGTACCGTTAGACATCCAATTGTACTTAGATAGACTTGATTTTCATGTCATGAGCTTGTTGCCATATATATAGGCAGTGATGTGTGTGAACACACTAAGGACCGCCGGGGCACTTTTTCCCTCTTTAGGAGGTTTTTTCCCCCGGCTTGTATATACGCCCATCCTTCTAGGGCTAACTTATCTTTGTACATTGACACAATCTAATACACTTTGTGTTGTGTGCATTCTTGCTTCTTCTTCTCCAAGCTTTGTGTGCTTTCCTGCAACCCTAATTCCAACAATTGGTATCAGAGCAGGCATCGGCTCCCAGGGCAACACCGCCAGCACCCTCCGACTCACGTTCTCCGATTGAGGTGAGTTTTCACGAGCGCTTGCAGGTCCCTATACTCTGCCAATATGCCCGTAGGGCTTTGCGTTCTCAGAATTTGCATCTGAGGTCGTTTCGGGCTCCGTTTTTGCATTTCAAGTTCTGCACAGGTGTTTTCGTCATTTTCTGCAGAAATTTCGACAGTGCAGTTTTCTGCAAAACAGGCATACGTACTCTATTGTGGACCGTGCTACATAGCACGAGTTGTTTTCTGTTCAATCTTTGCTTCATTACAGGCAGCTTTTGCATCAGTTTCAGTCAGTGGCCATGGCTGATAACAGCAATGATGTATTTCGCATGTTGTCTGCTGAAGACAAACTGGATGGAGATAGCAACTACCCACTTTGGGCATACATGATGCAGCATGTTTTGGTTGCAAAAGGAGTGTGGAACATTGTGCAGGGTATAGATGTACGTCCAGGTTCTGTGGATGTAGGATCTGTTGAGGATGTTGCAGGTTCTGGCAGCTCTACTGTTGCTGCTGTTTTACCCACTGCTGAACAAGCTCGTTGGGATGGTAAAGATGCGCAGGCTCATGCCTTGATTGCACTTTCTGTCAAACGTAACATCACCCCACATATTCGTTCAGCTAAAACAGCAAAACAGGCTTGGGATATTCTAGCTGGTTTGTATGCAGGTCGTAACGAGGCAAAAATCGCTTACCTGCGTAAAGAGCTAGAATTGAAGATTATGCAAGAAGATGATGACATGAATGTTTTTCTTGCTGAGATTAAAGATCTCAAAGAGCAGTTGATTTCTGCAGGTGAGATTATTCCTGATCATTCTCTTGTGCAGACTGTTCTTGATGCTTTACCTGAGACATATCAGACTTTTGCTTCCACGTGGAGACTTCTTAATGAGGACAGACCTGATGCTGTCAAGTATGATACTTTAGTCAACAAGCTCTTGCAAGAAGCGCAGTCCAGGCAAAATAGGGCCAGGCAGCGTGCAGTTGATCAAGCATTTATTGCTGCCCAGCAACAGAGAAGAAGTGGTAAGGCAGCCCCTTCCACTGTTTCTTCTCCTATTAGTAGGTCTGCAACTTCTTCTCCTTCCACAGGTAGCAACAATAAGTCTGAGAAGGCTCTTGATAAAGGCAAGAAAAAGACCAGGTGCAACTATTGTAAGGCAAATGATCATGTCATTAAGAATTGCCCTAAGCTAAAGGCTAAAGAGGCAAAGAAGAAAGAGTCAAATGCAGCCACAATAGCGGATGCTTCTACAAATGCAGATTCTGCAAATGTTGTGCAGGATACAGAATGGGCGTTTAGCGTGTATTGCCAGTATGACCCATCTGTACATGATGCATGTTTGGCAGTTTTTGTTGACTCTCATGTTTGGTATTTTGACAGTGGTGCTACAAAGCACATTACCTCGCATCGTGATATGTTCACTTCTCTTGAGGCTGTCCCTAATGGGAATACTGTCACATGTGCCAATAATGCTTCTTACCCAGTGAAGGGCATTGGTAAAATTATGCTTACTGCTGCAAATGGCAGCGCTTTCACACTTTCAGATGCTTTGTATGTGCCAGGGATAAAGAAGAATCTATTGTCTGTCTCTGCGCTTGCTAGACTTGGATTTGTAATCAAATTTGTGGATGACAGATGTACTGTTCATGATTTGACTTCTGGTGATACGATTATTGTATCTGTCACCTTGTTTCGTGGGCTGTATAGGCTCAATTCTTATGACAAGTGTGTGGAAGATTCAGCAAATGCAGTTTCTGATGAAAAGGCAGTTTCAGATGCAAAACTATGGCATGCTCGTTTTGGTCATCTGAACTTTGCTAGTTTGCTGCGTTTGCAGAAATTTGATATGGTTGCTTCATTGCCCCCTCTTGAGGCACCATTGAAACATGTTTGTGAAGGCTGTATTTTGGGCAAAATGCAGCGTTCTGCGTTTCCAAAGGATGGTTCTGTGCGGGCCACTCGCAAATTACAGCTTGTACATAGTGATGTATGTGGGCCTATGCAAACTCCGTCATTTGGTAAACACTTGTACTTCGTGACTTTCATTGATGATTACTCAAGGCATGCATGGGTATGTCCACTAAAGGCAAAGTCCGAAGTGTTTTTGTGCTTCAAACAGTTTTTTCTTATGGCTGAAAATGTATCCAATTGTACTGTGGGCACCCTCCGTACTGATCGAGGGGGGGAGTACATGTTTAAAGAGTTTGATGCATTTCTGGCTAGTCGTGGGATAAAACACCAATGTACAGTGCCGTATACCCCTCAACAAAATGGTGTTGCTGAGAGGAAGAACAGGTCACTTATGGAGATGGCACGATGTATGGTCAAGAGCCAAGCTTTGCCACATGCGTTTTGGCTTGAGGCTGTCATGTGTGCTGCATATGTACTCAACAGGTGTCCCACTAAGGCCTTGCAGTCTATTACTCCATACGAAGCTTGGCATGGCAGGAAGCCTTCTATTGGTCACTTGCGTGTCTTTGGTTGCTTGGCCTATGCTTTAGTGCCTGTGCAACAACGCAGAAAATTGGATGATAAGGCTGTCAAATGCATTTTTGTTGGTTATAGTGCTGAGAGCAAGGGTTACAGATTGTATCATCCGCAGTCAAAGCGTATCTTGATTAGTCGAGATGTTGTTTTTGTGGAAGATGCTGTGCAGCCCTTGTTATCATGTACCAAAGAGACAGGTGTAAGCTCACGGGATGTATTTGATACGTTGTTGCCTCTCTTTACAGGTGGGAATTCAAATGTAAGTCCTAATGAGGCAAATATTCAGCCTATGCAGATTTCAAACGACATCATAGATTAGCCTATTTCTGATGCAGATTTACAGAATGTAATTCATGAGGATAGGGCTGAAAATGAGCAGGCTAGAGGTATGCCTAAATGGCTGGTGCAAACCTTGCGTGATAGTAAAAGATTGATGCACCTATTACTAGTCGTACTCGTTCAGGTTTTCAGCATGCCTCTTATGCATCAGATTGTTATGCTTTGGCTGTGTCTAGTATGTGTGAAGAGGAAGAACCTCTTTCATTTGATGAGGCACAAAATTCAGAAAATTGGTTGGCTGCAATGCAAAGTGAATATGATGCTATAATGAAGAATGGTACATGGTCTTTGTGTGATTTGCCTATTGGTAAAAAGGCCATTGGATGTAAGTGGGTTTTTAAATTGAAACGAAAGCCAGATGGTAGTGTTGATCGCTATAAGGCTAGACTTGTTGCAAAGGGTTATGCTCAAGAAAAGGGCATTGATTTTGATGAGACCTTTGCTCCCACTTGTCGTATGACTACCATTCGTAGCATTTGTGCATTGGCAGCTCATAATGGTTGGAATGTACATCAGTTGGACATAAAGACTGCGTTCTTGAATGGAGATTTGCATGAGGAGGTGTATGTATCGCAGCCTCGTGGTTTTGTTCAAAGAGGGCAGGAAAACAAAGTGTGCAGGTTGAAAAAGGCTTTATATGGTTTAAAGCAAGCTCCACGAGCTTGGTATAAAAAGATACATGCATATTTGACTGCACATGGGTTTCAGAATAGTCCAACAGAAAGCACTTTGTATGTTAAACGTGTGGATGGTGTACATCTAATCATTGCTCTCTATGTCGATGACATGCTGCTCACAGGACCAAATGAGAGTCATATTGCTGATTTTAAGGCTGATTTGAATGCCTCTTTTGAAATGTCAGATTTGGGGCATTTGCATCATTATTTGGGGATACAATTTAAGCAGTGTGATGAAGGTATTGCTTTGTGTCAAACAAAGTATATTGAGACATTGTTGCGGAGATTTGGCCTTGAAGACTGCAAGCCTATTGCTACTCCAATGGAGACAGGTTTGAAGTTGAGTCTTCATGATGCTGGAGATCACTTTGATGTCACACTCTATCAGACAGCTGTTGGTTGCCTCATTTATGTATGCATTACGAGGCCGGACATTCAGTTTGCAGTCTCACAGGTGAGCAGGTTTATGCATAGCCCAGGGTCTCAGCATTGGAAGGCAGTTAAACGCATCTTTCGCTACTTGAGTGGCACCATACATCTTGGGTTGTTTTATCCCAAGGGGGGATCGTTGCCGCCAGATTTACATGCTTTTTCGGACTCAGATTGGGCTGGTTGCTATGACACAAGAGTGTCCACAAGTGGTTTTTGTTTCATGCTCGGTAGCTCATGCATATCTTGGTTGAGCAAGAAGCAACCTACTGTGGCCACTTCTAGTTGTGAAGTTGAGTACAGGGCAGCTTTCACAGCTACGATTGAGTGTGTGTGGCTCAGACGGCTTATGGCTGACTTGGGTGTTGGACAGGAGTCTGCCACCTCTATCTTCACTGACAGTCAGAGCGCATTGGCAGTTGCGAAAAACCCAGTTTTTCATGCTCGCACAAAGCACATTGAGGTGCATTATCACTATGTCAGGGAGAGACTCTCAGCAGGAGAGATCAGCTTGGCCTATGTGCCAACACAGGACAACCTCGCCGATCTTTTCACAAAGGCACTTCCTCGTGAGAAGTTCGAAGCTTTCCGCAAAGCTTTGGGCTTGCTCCCCTTTGTGGATTGATCTACTTCGGGCATGGCACTCCCCTATACATGAGTGCCAGCTCTCGTTCACACCATCACTCCCAGGGGGGATTTGTTGCCATATATATAGGCAGTGATGTGTGTGAACACACTAAGGACCGCCGGGGCACTTTTTCCCTCTTTAGGAGGTTTTTTCCCCCGGCTTGTATATACGCCCATCCTTCTAGGGCTAACTTATCTTTGTACATTGACACAATCTAATACACTTTGTGTTGTGTGCATTCTTGCTTCTTCTTCTCCAAGCTTTGTGTGCTTTCCTGCAACCCTAATTCCAACAGAGCTTGGGTCATGTAGACATCATTTTAGGGATGGAATGGTTTCATCGAAAAAATAAGGATTTTTCTATTGATTGGGTCAAACATTTGATGTCTTTCCATCAAAATGGAAACCTTGTGACTCTTAAGGGAAACATTGTTGTACCCAAGGAAAATTTTATTACACTGAGCTTGAGTTAATGGAAAATCTTTATAACTATAAATTTTTCCAATTGGTAAGAGGGCCCTCAAGTGACTCTTGACTCTCCATTTCCATGTGTCAACATTGGTTACCTGACCCTAACCTCAACCCAAGGTTAGACCTATGTTCACATGCCTAGGGTGGGTTAGCCTCCTAGTATATACACATATAATGTGCACATATAACACTTCCTCACCTGCTACCGTTTCTAACATGCTCCGTATATGGTAATGGGTAGTGGTCCTTCCTCGTAGTTGCATTGACCTTTTTGAGATCAACACAAACTCTTAGCTTCCCATTCTTTTTCAGCACGATCACGATTAGTGATAGCCAATGTGTATGCTCAATCTCGTAGATGAAATCCATAGGTATGAGTTTATCAATTTCCTCCTTTTACAATAGCTGCATATTTAGGATTCATCATGATCGGGATAGTGTGCTGGTGGTACACCCTTCATTTATGTATATTTCCAAGAAAAACAATCCTTGAACTCTTTTAGGATAACAATGAGTTCTTCTTCTTCCGTAACAATTAGCAATGTAGACAAGTTTGGGATCCTCCCCTGGCTCTACAATGTCTACCTCCTTAACTTTTGCTGGCCCATCAGGCATGGATTAGCCATTTTCCTTCACTATTTTGGCCATTAATTGGACAACTTTCCATTCATCAACGGTGTAGGTTTTGAAATGGTTCAGCACTGAGAGCATGTCTAGCTTGTTGTCCTCATCATCCTCTTTCCGAGCCATTGTGTTTCTTGCCTCTCGCTCGGCTTCAACCAGAGCCTTATTTTGTTTTCTTCATTCTACCTTAGTGAGTTTAGGCGTATCAGGCTCTTGAAGCGTAGCTTTCTCCTCTTGTTTCCTTCTAAGGTTATCTTAACTCTTCTAAGGTTATCTTACTCAACTGCTCACCCCAATTCTTAGAGAACTCATCGTGCACCTTAGTGACCTCGAGATATCTTATCCACTAGGCGTCTGTGAGTGACCTCGAGATATCTTATCCACTAGGCGTCTGTGGGTTTACTTTGCAACATGGCACTGCATTGAGCAATATACCTCTTTTGTTTCTGCCACTTCTTGAGGTGTTGAGAGCTGTTGCAACCATGCAGTCCAAGCACTTCTGTGCTAGACTTCATCCTCAGTTTCCTCTTCCATGACTTGCACGTCCACCATGCACATTGAGGTGGTGGGAATTGTTCTCTCGATTCAACATACTTCGTTTCTCTGGGAGGCAACACATCTATGGTGGAAAGTACATGCATCCCAGTTTTCACTAAAGTCCGCAGGTGGAAGTGATTCGTACATCTCATTCTCTTCCTTTTCCCATGAGTGCTCTTTAACTGGTTGGCAGACTTGTAAGGATGTGGTTCATTCAGTTGTGACCGAGTCATCCCCAAACAATTTCCCTTCAATGTATGGAGATCGACCTTTAGAATTTGCGAATCCTTTTGAATGTACACTTGGTCTAATGTTGCCCAATCATGCACCACCTTGGAGGGTATGCCTAAGATAATATCATATGAATCTAGTTGGTGCAGAAAGTCCATTACAACAAATGCATCATGGTAATAAAATGAAAAGACCTTAAGCTTAACATTTTTCAATAACCCCATTGGTCTTGAGGATGTTTCATCTTCCCTCTTAACGATTAGGTCCACTCTTTCTAACTCCCATTTTCTTAACATCGCTTGGTGATAATGCTCACACCTGCACTGCCATCTAGGATAGCAAGTGCTGATGGTGGATTGGAATTGTGGTTTTTGTATCATCGCTCTCATAATACCTCCCCAATCGGTTGATAGGTATTTGGATGAATCTGCAAGCTCCCATTTTCTTAACATCGCTTGGTGATAATGCTCACACCTGCACCGCCATCTAGGATAGCAAGTGCTGATGGTGGATTGGAATTGTGGTTTTTGTATCATCGCTCTCATAATACCTCCCCAATTGGTTGATAGGTATTTGAATCTGCAAGCTCCGCTCTCCTTAGGTTCTTGGTTTTTCCCTATTAGAGGTGTCTGGCTCTCCTCCGTGGTGGTCATTGGGTTCATTCTCCATTCTACCCAATCCTTAACATATGCCCACAATGCCGACGTGTTGCATAGCAATGGTCCAAGTGGCATTTTGATAGATGTAGATAGTATTACTGAGAGACTGCCTATGTCTCTAGGTTCTTTGGCAAGTGAAGGATCCTTCCATGTGTTTGTCTCATACATTCAATCCTAGGGAATAAATGGTTTGACAATTCTTAATCTGCCTCTGCAAATATTCTGGCCATTAGACTGCTATGAGTCCCTTCCTCAGAATCTCCTAGAATTAGAGAAGGTACATCCAAATTTTTTTCCTTTAACAGCTCATTCCATGGATACACTGTATCCCTAGCCCTGTTAGCCCTTATTTGGCTTCATGGTTGCATTGACACTTCTCTACAAAGGCCTTTGCTTCCTCAAGTTTTTTTATTTCCTCCTCAGCATTTGGATATTCTCCAACACCCTTGGGGGTTGTTGGTCTCTCTTTTGCTTGCTCATCTAGCCTTGACACTTGATTGTCTCCTTCCTTTGATTGGGTGTCAATGGTATCTTCCTCAGATCCATCCTGAGTTACAAACAATGTGTCACCCTTGTCTACCTTTTTTAGTCATTCTTCTTCTCTCAGTCTTAGAGGTTGTAATACCTCCTAGGTTTTTCCCTTTGTTCACCTATTTTGTTTGTGCACGTGTAAGGACATTTACTGGTGTGATATTTCTAGGTTGCAAACTTATAGACCTGATGATGACATGGCTAGATGTAGAAGCATTGACATTGGCATAATGTGGGTAGCCCTTGATCAGATGAAACACAACACTTAACACATGAAAGAGTTGGCATGGCGTTGGTCTGCACTGCTGAGTTTGACCAGCATTAGCCACATTTTTAAGAGGACACTTTGCTACTTGATGAGGTCCATAATGATAACACTACATGGGTCCCCCTCTCATAGTTAAGTTTATGTCTTTTCCCTTCCACTGTACCATGGTTTGAAATACTGGTACTGGCATGCTACTTGGTAAGACATAATACTCTGGTGTTATCTTAGTTGGTTCCTCGAAGTAGTCGTTATATTCACTTCTACTTCACGCAGAGCTTCCCCCTCTTCCAAGGGTTCTTCAAGCAACCCTTGGTTGATCTTGGCTTGTGGTGGGAGGACAAGTGGCGATAATGGCGACATGTCCTATATCCTGAACATTCTTGTTAGTAAGTAGGATGTATTAGGCTACCCTACAGCCACATTAGGTTGCATTGGTGGTGCTGGTAAAGCTAGAGGCACTTTGGGTGTTGGAAATTGTGCTAACGGCTGAATCCTCGGGTATCTGCACATAGCAGTATCGTGGTTTCCTAGTCTTTGACAGTAAGCAAAATAAAGTAATTGCCTAGTCTTTGACAGTAAGCAAAATAAAGTAATTGCCTCGGTCTTAGGTGAGGGAATTCAATGCTCGTATGATTTTATATATAGATTGAGCACCAAATCAACTCTCTTCGAGGGTAGAGGTGAGCATTTCCTTATGCTTCTCTCCCATCCCTGACTTTTAACTTTTCCAAAATGGCAACGCTAAGTTCTTCCACTAATGTGTTGCCAACTTGCTTGTTCTTGGATCCCATGTCCTAATGACTATAGAGACTTGTGATGCTGCTACCACTGAAGCTGCTTTGGCATCTTCAGCAAAAGCATGTTATCTTCATATTCAATAGCCAACTTACATAATGTATCCAAAGTAGGTGATCAGGCTAACACCAGATAATCATGCATCTTATGATCCCGAACTCCTCTATGGAAGCAAGGCAATAATTGACCATCAATTAGCCTTTCCCTCACTTTGCATCTTGAGTTTAGGTGCTTGAGTCAAGAAACATAATCCCTCATGGGTTCGTTTTCTTTTTGCTTTATGTTATGGAGTTGAGCCTCTGAGGAGCTACCCCCCACCTAGACCTCGTCCTCTACCTACATAGTTCCATCTATCTAGTCCAGGTCTATGGCTGGGTCTGGGCAATTCTTGATTACCTAGCTCATCATTAGTGGCCTCATCTCACCTTTGTTGAATTAATAGTTCCATGCTCTGCAAGAATGTGGGATTATTGATCATTTCATTTATCTCCTCTCTTGTGTAGAGCCGATTCTCTCCTCTGGTAGATGCCCTAGGTAGATTGTCCACTTCTTCTTGCAATTGGAGGTCTTCCTCAGCCTTGGGCTCCTCATTATGGGTTCTAGGGTTGGTCTTCCTCCTTCTGCCATTCCCATCCCCATGTTATCCATGGTTTCTCTAGATGTCTCTATTTCCTTTTGCTACGTGGTCATAGCATATTCAAATTACCAATTTCCCTCTGTTATGCCATCATTCTTCGCTTATCGAGCTCTTGCCTTCATAAGTTTAGAAGCCGCAAATTGATGCTCTTCTTCTTCCATCTTTATATCAACTTCTCATTCCTCAGATGTGGGGAAGAAAATTTGACCCGTCTTGGCAGCATTTTTCTTGTCCCCCTAACCCTAGGAGTCATTCCACTAGGTCTCAAAGGGTTAGTGTTCCTAGGTCCAAACCTTAGGGTTGTATGTGTTGGTAAGTCCGGTTTTGGACCGTGTCCCATGCTCATTGATGAGCCTAGATTACACTTCATCTTCTGTGCCGTTTTAAAGACTAATGAATCCCTTGGCCGTATCAAAGATTCCACTGGACTTCATAGGAGAAGCCGGTTTCCCTTCCTCTCTAAGTTCGAAGAATCTTAATCCTTCTTCCATGGATTCTTCGCTACTCGTTTCTACAGTGGGTCCGAATTCTCCAAGCTGCAACACTCAATTGAGTGCTCGCCAAGTAACCTGAACCAACACTTCTCTGACAGGAAGAACTTGGGTGATTTGATACACTGTCGTCGGGGGTAAGGTCATCTAGTTTCCATGACCTCAAGTGCATGAGAATATGATTCAATAGGCTAACTCACTACTCCAACTTTATGCTTGGATTTCTGTCGAACTGACGTTTCACGTCATGAAATAGCAGGTTATGTTTCACGTCGTGAAATGGTAGACTATGTTTCACATTGTGAAATGTATTTCACGCCGTGAACAACTTGTGTTTCACGGTTAGAATTTTTGATTTAGAATTACATTAATTCGAGTTAGGGAGACTCCTATAATGTACTTATGACCCTCTCTTATCTCTAGTGGTCTGACAATCCTTTACTCCGTGAGAATAACCTTTTCATGTTGTGAAATAGCAAACTACTTTTCACATCGTGAAATGGTAGATTTTCATGTCATGAAATGCAATGCATTTCACACCATGAAATGTTTCATTGCACTTTCATGAGATAAGACTTTCCGTTTCCATGTGTCAGTCATGTCACAATAACACGCACTAACTTTGTAAGGCAATCCTGAAATTTTTGGTGCTAATGGCAAGGCAGTGTTTCACGTGTCGTGAAACACCAATGCATTTCATGTCCTGAAATGCTTTCCTGCACTTTCATGCATTGCAAGTCGAGTTAACAGAATGATGTTTTGATTGATTTAGGGTATGATTTCCTTGCCTAAAATATCCAGAAAGGTTGTGTGCCTAGCAAAAGGAATGTAATGCAAGTCACCAGCACAACCAATAGCTCCCTATTTTTGTGATTTTTTGGAAAAAAAAGAAAAAAAGAGTATTACCAAGTGCTATCTCATGATAATGAAATTGGTAAAGAAATTAACAAAATTGAAAGAAACTCCAAGTGTAGCTTTCCTTTATGCAATACCTAGTACTCACCCACACTTCCACACACACAAATTTCCACAACTACTCTAATTTCTTCCTTTCCACACAAACCTTATCTACACAATTTTTCACAATGCACCTTCAAAATGCAAAGACAATAGTAAATCTTGCATAATAGGAGTTGGAGCTCTAAGAAGATGGAAGAAACAATGGTTGTTTCCCCAGCAGCAATGCCAAAAATGCTATGGCCTACTGCACCTCCGAAGACAACTCCACACATTCACAATTAGAAGAAGCAATAGACAACAACCATCGTAGGGTACTTACTAATGCTTGGAGCTCACGTCCCTTGAGGCTCTCCAATCTCACTTTTGGAAGCTCCAATCCTCTAATCTCTACCTCCACTCTGTCACACTGCGAGAGTCACTCACATTACAATGCAAGGCAATCGTCCTCTCACTCTCTCACACACACGCAAGTATGGAAGGGGCACATGCACTAGAGTACACACACATTCTCTCTCTCTCTCTCACACACACGCAAGTATGGAAGGGGCACATGCACTAGAGTACACACACATTCTCTCTCTCTCTCTCTCTCTCTCTCTCTCTCTCTCATACACAAGACAAGACAAGAGCTCTCATAGCACAAAGGGGGATTGTTTGTGTCTTTCCATTATGAGAAATTGCCTTATATACAACTGGCCCTTATTCACACTTGGGTACCCAAAACTTACTAAAGCCTTGGCTGGAAAATATCTCATAATATACAACCTTTATAGTGCCTTTAATATAACACTTATTAATGTCCTCAAATGGAGGAGCATCTTTGTTAATCCCAATGGGATTAAGAGTGTGTGTGTGTGTGTGAGAGAGAGAGTATACATACATACATTTTCTTCATTATGAATAATAGTATATGCATTAACAGTGGCATGCATTAACTTTGTGTGTGTGTGTGTGTGTGCGTGTGCGTGAGAGAGAGAGAGAGAGAGAGAGAGAGAGAGAGAGAGAGAGAGATTTCACTTTGTGAGTGTGTGTGTGTGTGTGTGTGTGTGTGTGTGTGTGTGTGTGTGTGTGAGAGAGAGAGAGAGAGATTGATTCACTTTGTAAGGAGGTGTTGGTGGAGCCTAGAATGTCGTCCAAGAATAAGAACAAGATTTGCATGTTGTGGGATACTGGGAAGCCCTGACCTCAACAATTGAGGTTATGTGTGGATGGATTTGACCCTTTGTATTTCAAATTAAAGTGGGGATCATTTGCAGGCCATTGCTTCTATTGTGTGGGGAGATGGGTCACTTCATTTCATAGTGTCCAGAGGAGGTGAATGCTCAGCCACAACCAAATGTGTCCCAAGGTTCAACTCATAAGGTTACATTAGCTCTTGTTTTTCCATTTGGTTTAAGAGAAGGGCAAACAAGTAGCAAAACAAAGTGAGCAAGTGGTAGATAAAGGTAAACAAGTTTTGGCAGATACAGAAGATAGACCTTGGCTTGTGGTGGCGAAGAGAGGTGCTCGCTAGACAACTACTTTTAGTGGTCAAAATGTGGGTGTTGGTCATGGTGCCTCTTCATCATTTCATCTTGGTGCCACAAGATGGACTCGTGATCGAGAAAGATAATCAAGGTAGGGTATCACACTCTTGATATAATCTGAGACCTCGAGCTACGAAAGAAAATCAGATAAAATTTCCTCTTCTATTTGATAAAAAAGGGGCTATGGTTTCATCTTGGGACAAGAAGTATCCAAATGTCAAGTGGAGACAGGATACATCACCTCTAGTGATGCCCGTACTTTAGGTGAGAAGGAACGGGTGGATGTTTTGTTGCGAAGGGTATGGGAACATATGGAGAGAGAAGGCATTGAGGATCCTATGCAATATTTAAAGGAAAGAGAGGCCGATGGTGGTACCTCTCATTGATTGGCTTTCTGTTTTGATGGATTATGAAGATTGCTCTTTGGAATGTAAAAGGTGTGCGTTCACCGTCCAAGAATTATCACATGTGGCGTACTGTGTTTCAAGGTCAATGGGATATGTTTTGTGTTGTGGAGTATAAACAACATTCCATGGCTAGATAAGTGTATGATTACAAGGAATTTTATGTGTTTTTATAGTGGGCACCCCACTACACAATTAGGGGCATGATTGCAGTGAAATCTTAGTTTAAGCCATCATTGGTTATGCAGGATGTCCGGGGGTGGTTCATTGTTGTGGAAGTGGAGTTTATGGATGAAACATTATGGCTTGTGGGGTTGTATGCGCCTAATGGTGTTGCACAACATCGTCAATCATGGGACAATTTATTGTGTTTGTGCAACACTAAGCCTGGCTTTGTGTTGGGTGATTTTAATGTATGTGAATTGTTGGAGCATGCTTCTACACCTCACTCTATTATGGATGGGACAAAGAGGCTCACCTGGAATGTGTTTGTTGCCAATCAAGTTTTGAAACAAGATATGTGGCCATGGCTACACCGGCATGAGAGAGGATTTACATATACCTATCAACAATACATGGTACAAGAGCTCATCTAGACTGAATGTATATTTTCCAGCATGATTTGTTTCTGCCAGAGATATTGTCCATGTAGGTGGAATATAATCATATTTTGTTAGATCATTTCCCTTTGGTATTGGAGATGCATAGCCATTCTGTGGATGCTTATAGGCTATTATTGTGGGAAAGGCTTCTCTTAAGGTTAATCAAACTTTCTTGGAGCATATTGTTTTCCATCAGTTTATGTTGCAGGTAATACAAAACTTTCAAGGCCATGTAATCTCTGGTGGGGTATCAACTTGGAAGTGTTGTATATTTAATATTTAAAAGCTTGCTTGCCAGTATGGGATTCATAATGCATCATATTTAGGGAGAAGTTGCAAAATCTAGAATCGTTGTTGGTTGACTTGAACCAGGTGGTTCAAGAGGACGGTTCCTGCCTTGATATTGAGATAGCTATTGATTGGTTGTCCCATTAGGTTGCGGCATTCTACGAGAATCAATATGTGAGATATAAGCTTATGGCTCGAATGGATCCTAATTATTAGTCACATACATTCTTCGCTAGTTTGCAGCAAAAGCATGCACATAAGAATATTGTTAGGATGCAACATAGGCAAGGAGTATTAATTACTAATCCTACTTATGTTCTAGATGTGTGTATGGACTTTTATCACCATTTTTTGGGTTCGTATAGGAGGTCATATCTCCTGATGTCATTGTACCTAGAGAGTCTTTGTTTCACTTGGTTCGTCATCACCAAGTATCAGCTATTTCTGTAAATGAATTGGAAAGAGATATTTTTGCGGATGAGGTAGAATATGTGTTGAAGCATTTACCTAAAGGGAAAAGTCCAGGATGGGATGGGCTGCCCAATGAGCTTTTCATGAAGTATGTTGATGAGTTGAAGGTCCCTCTCGCTTTTTGTTTTTTAGGAGGTGTAGAATACATGTATCATGCCTGCGAGTTAGAAGATTGGGCTTGTACGTTTATTGCCTAAATTTCCATCCCCAATTAATCTGTGTCAATGGAGAGCAATCAAATTAATTAAGGCCATGTATAAGATATTTGCAAAGGTCTTGGCCAACAGGTTGCAGCGATTTCTTCCTACTTTGATTCATCCAAGGCAGTATGGATTTATTAAAGGTCAGATTATTTTGCATAATATACTGAATGTACAAACTAGAATTGATTATGCAAGGGATTCAAGGCAAGAGGTGGTATGATTCAACTAGATATTGAAAAGGCTTATGATCATGTTAGTTGGTCTCTTCTTTCACAGCTTATGCAGGCTATGGGATTTGGCCCTCGCATGTTTTCTTTGATTTATAATATTAGCCAATATGCAGTGGCTAGGCTTATGATTAATGGTGCAGTGACTACGCCCATTCAGTTGATGAGATTGGTCAGGCGCGTGGATGCCCACTTAGCCCTCTCTAGTTTGCAATTGTGACACATCCAATCTTATCTCGACTGGATAAGCTAGTGAAGGACAATAAAGTTGTAGGGCTTACTCTTCCAAGTAGAGAGAAGATGGTTGGCTAGGCATTGGCAGATGATTCTTTCATGTTCCTTAAGGCTCAAAGAGATAATGTTCAGAAGGCTATGGCTGTTTGGGATACTTTTGGTCTTGCTTCAAGGTTATACATTAATATGTAGAAATCTACTTTGATAAGCTATACCGAGAGCGATTTGCTTGGTTTGGGATGGAATGGACAGGTCATACAAAGGGGATGCATCACACGCCACTTAGGTTATTGGATTGGAGTTGATGTTGATTCACAGGCTTTGTTGGCATGGATTTTTGCAAGGATAAATGATAAGTTTGTGTATTGGGAATCTTAGGGTTAGCCTATGAATGCTCTCCTCAAAGTGGTACAATCCATTATGATTAGCATGATATCTTTTTTCTTGCCTTTATTGCCATGGACGGGCAAAGCTTTGCATCATATACAATAGACAAAAACAATTAGATTTATGCTATGGAAAAGAGTAGGAAATCAGCCATCGTAGACATGGATTTCTTGGGAACATGTTACTACTCCGAAGAGGAGTGGAGGGGAAGCCCTGTTAGCGACCATATGACATATGGTCGCTATTGCAAGATATGTGTGTATCTCAAGAGGCATGGGTGGTAATGGCTAAGGCCCTCATAGAGGAGGCTGCACTTGTGCATGGTAATACTAGGATTGATGGTACAAGGTGGGATGTAGTGAATGGTTCCCCAACTGGTTCAAGGGGTGGCTTCGCCTCTCCTTTCTCATTTGATGATCTCATGGAAGGAGGTGTTGGCACACACTAAATGGAAGCCTTCAGATCAGGTTGCAGCTAAATTCTATGGCAAGTGAGGTGTTGGCTACTTCACGACTTTTGGAGTGGCCTGACAAACTTGTTGAGCAGCCAAAATTCAATAAAATGGCTCGATTGGGACTAGTGAGAATTATGGATGCTTTGTTGCTACATAGTGGCTGCTTAGGACTTACACCATTTGGTGACATTCCTTAGTTGGAGGATTAGCAACCTTGGTTAGATAGAAAAACATGCATGCATGCATCTTTGAACTACATGCTTGGAAACATGCTCACATCTTTTCATTTCATGTCCGATGGGGCAAAGAAGGTGTGGGATTTCCTTTCTTGCGTATGGATTCCATTGACATATAGGTCGATAAAGGTTGAAGAGTGGATTTTTGGTAAGATTTTGAATGGGCTGGATAACCCAAAACATTTAGTTTTCTTTCATTTTTTCCTAGGTGGACAAGTTTGTAGCATATCTGGTTAACTAGGAATGCCTTCATATTTGATGCAAAAGCTGGTATTATGGCTCACATAGGTCGTATAAAAGAGATACTATTTTGGCAAGTCTCTTCCTTGTGGTCATCTCATTTGGTGGATAATGACACAGCTATATATTGGATGAGGGTACTCCGAGCTACACCTGTGGCTCGAAGTAAGTGAGTACATCACATGGTGGCCATGTGGCCATTTGTAAAGTAATTTTTGGTAATATATCTTCTATTATGAAAAAAAGAGAGAGAAAGTACATACATACATTTACCCATATGTGTGTGTGTGTGTGTGTGTGTGTGTGTGTGTACCCTTGCATGTTTGTTACCTTTAAAGTGTGATAAAAGGTTATGTGGGGTTGTGAGATTGAAGAATAAAATCTAATAACATTTTTCATTGAGTTTTTTTCTTTATTATGAATAATAGTATATGCATCATTCTATGATAATGGTCTATATGAGAGTGATATGTACATGAAGCACCAAATTTTTCTTCATTATGAATAATTACCCTATGATTGGTAGAATGAGCGTCGGACCACCATGGAATGATTTACATGGGTAGATGGTGGTTTAGATCTTTCATGGCACAATATAAGAGTATGTCCCAATCTCAAAGAGCGTGATGATGAGAGATGAGGCTTCTTCATGGCAAAATATCGGCGGCTAGGGTGAGGTTGTGGTGGTGTTGTGGAAGTGGAGTCAAAGAAAAGAGAATGCAGGTATGTTGTGGATGTGTTCCGGTTCCTAGTCTCAATGGTGGCAGGGTAGCATTGAGCTCTTCACCCTCAAAAATGTTTTCCCAACTTATTTACAGGTAGGCCCTTATAGTCTCAATGGTGGCAGGGTAGCATTGAGCTCTTCACCCTCAAAATGTTTTCCCAACTTATTTACAGGTAGGCCCTTATAGACCTTCCTAGGATCAAGTCTATCTCACTGCTCTCCTCAGATTTTACGTCAGATTCATTGTCAGGATTTAAAACAAATCTTGCATCTATCCATTCTCTCATGTCAAGCCAAAGATTGAGATCTCTTGCTAGGAATTCTCCCAAGGTGAGTGTGATTAGGCCAAAAAGAATAACACTCATGCCTATTGTATGTTTTTGTATTTTAGGATGGCTAAAGAATGGTGCTAGGATTGAAGTGATTGTGCCTTCTAAGCCCAAATAGGAGGGAATGGTGTTTTAAGAATTAGTTTTAGATTCTTTTGGTCTCATGGATGGCAGAGAGGTATAAATCTTGCACTACTTTTGAAGATAATCATTCAAAAGATACTCCTTCATGGATCCTAGGTCTTCCTTGGTTTTAGAATCTAGCCTTGTTTTATCAATAGGAGACTTAAATTTGCTTATCTTGGTAGCTTGCTTAGTTACAAGCTTATGACTTAACTTTGGGGTTTCAAGGCAAGGTCCTTGGGGGAACAACACACTTCCTTCCTTATATCCTTCAACAATAGGATCAAGGGTTGTTATGGGCATAAATTTATAGGAATCTAGCTGAACTAGCCCTCGACACCCCTCTAATATGATTTGGGTTACTTTTATCAATTCTTGAGCAGCCTTAAACTTGGTTATTTCATCAATGGGATTGGGGTACTGACTTATTTTCTTTGGAAGTTTCAGTGGTTCCATCCACTTGGGTCTAGAGCCTTTTGAGCCATATCCAAAATCTCGTCTCTAGGTGCTCCTTCTGACAAAGAAGAAAACTCTGTTTCCCCTTTATCACTCAATGATTACATCTCCTTTTAGCTGCCTATTCAGTTCAAGGTTTTGACTTCTTACATTATTTCCTCTCGCTTCCTTTGATCCTCGTCGTATAAGTGTGTGAGATTTCATCATTATCTTTATCTAGATAATCTTGGACTTGGTTTGAGCTCATGTTAGCACCATTGCATCCATCAAGATTTGTGTTTTTCTTTCCTTAAAACACTTAGCATGCTCAATTGCATGTAGGTTCTTAATCACTCCCTCTAGCTGGTGGAGGTTTGTTTTGTTATGGCAATCTTGGATAATGTGAGTTATCCCATAGTTCAAATGCCGTCATCATAACAAAGCAGAGATATTTTTGGCAACTTTTTCTGAGACTCGATAGAGGCACTCCCTTTTGAGGTGTGCTCCTCCACAAGTGTAACAAGTTAAGGGTTGGCCAAGGGCTATAGAAGTCATCTCTCAAACCCTATAGCTCATTGGTTGCCCATGGTTATAAGCACCAAAAAATGTTATCTTGTAAAGTGTTGTTTGATATCCTCACAAATTTTATATCAAGTTCTAGAAATGGTACATAATAGGAATGATATTTGGATGGTATTTCTAAAGGCTAAGGCTATGGCACAAACCTGTCGGTGACGTCTTCAATGAGAGGTTCAACTTCCATATGCCTCATGGGTGCCTCACCGGTAGGTTGAGGTCTCAAAATGGGAGGAGGTATGTCAAGAAATTTAAAGATTCCTCTATATAGAAGTGGGGGAGCATAGGGTCTCCACTATTGTAGGTGGAGCGAGGAGTGCAAGAGGTTGGGTGGCTGCATGCAAGAGGTTGGGTGGCTACATGCAAAGTGGGAGCATGCATACCACAATTTGCTGGGGATTGTACTAGAAATTCTAGGTATCATAATTAGTGTATCTTTTGCAATAGCCACATCATAACCATGTCTATCCTCTGCTATATGGACACTCGTTTCCTATGTGATTGCCTCGATAATAGGGGCACCAAGTACCCTCTCTATTAGGGTAAGTTGCATGATCTCTAGGCCCTGGGAGTACTTTCCAATTTTCCTCCATCTTTTTTTGAGCACTGCGCGGTGGCCATGTCCTCAACACTAGCCTTATTCGATTTCTTACTACTTGAAGATGTGCTAAGAAAGGCTTCAGATGGAGTTTTTAAACTCTTAGACCCTTTAGTGCTAAACATTTTGTCATCAAAATAAATGGCATCTATACAATCGTTCACCTTTGCAAGTAAAGATAGTTATGCAGATTTTTGTCTTGCAAGAGATAATGAGATCAAATGAGGTTGACTTGGTTTCTTATCACACAGTAGTATAGTAATATATTATATGCATTAAAATGTACACTTGTTGTACAGACTTATTTTCTTATTATTTTGACATTGTTTAGCTAGTTGTGGTCGGGTCTAATTTGGAGAATTCCATCCTAAAAGCATTTTTAAGGCAACATAAATAGCCTTGTAAGGAGACTCAAGGGTTTAAAACCGAAGTCAAGCCGAAAGATAAGATTTGGGTAGGTTCATCATAGATACCTATGCTCAAAAACTTCCTAGTGATCCAATGTATCATGTGTGCCATTATACTTATTCATTAATCTCTGCACTTATTGAACTTTAACTCGTGTTTTTCTTGTGGTTCTCTAGGAGAACCATGTGTTGTCTCTGTCCATAGTTTTCGTAAAAGCCAGTATTTTTGGAGAGATTCCTAGAGGGAATGTTGGTCCAAAAGGAGATATCGGTGACACGGGGAAGCATCGTAGGGTCGTAGGCATTTGGATCCACCACCTGATGTGCATGCACATCCTCTGATGGGGGAAGCAAATCTATTACTGTCCCCAAAACAATCCCTGCATCCACCCCCACTAGAAAATGACAACCCCCATTAAAATGACGAGAAGAGATAGACCTTCTATCTAATGAGGTCGTGGACTAGGTGCCACAAAAGAGAGTGGAGTGGCTTGGTCGCAACCTCCACATGGAGGCCCAGCAACCTGAAATGGACTAGATTCTCCAATGGGAGTGGACATGGGTATAGGAGTGCGTAACCTAGAAGTAGAACCACCCATTGGTGTAGGGTTAATTGTGGAAGGAAGCGAGGGTGGAGCAAAAATGTTCCACCCATTCTCTCTCCCATACCGATGTTGTGACAGACTAGCGGCCAACTATGAGAGACTCTCCATATCCGGATCATTAGCGATGGACACTGAACGACGGCCCGCTAGGCTTCTCAAGCCTGGATCGTCCCCCCACATGTCTACATTATAAAAACAAGGCTATCATCTTTATAGAATAAGGAGGACTTAAAAAGAAAATCTATTATGTGTATACCTTATGCATGCTCAAAGCTTAAATAACACAAGAACACATTAGAACTCTTATAACTTATATTAAGTACTTCTAGAATACTTCTTAGACAAGCAGGGTGGATAGTGCCCCTTTTGGATTGTAGCTTCTGAGGACTTTCCACACACTCCCTACTATTAAAGCCAAAGGTAACTTCTCTTTTACAAGAGAAGGATAGTGAAAAGATCGAGGGCTCCCCCTTCACCATAGCCACCTACTCACGAATAACCACTCCTAACTTGACTTAACCAACATTCTAAAAGGCCAACAATAATGCCCCATATCTCTATGCATAAGCTCTACGTATAAGCCTTACGCATAAGCTATATGCACAAGAGAATAGAAAAATTGAAACCCCGGTGCTTAAGGGTGTAAACCAAATATATGAGAAGAATAAGAACATTGGAGTTTACCTCAAGAGATGGAATGATGCTCGGGATACTCGAGTCACTTTATGTAGATAGGAATGATGCTCTAAGAACACTCAAAGCTTTAATAACATAAGAACACATTAAAGCTCTTATACTTCCCATATGCATAAGTCTTATGCATAAGCTCTATGTATGAGGCTTATACATAAGCCTTATGCAAGCTTTATGCATAAGCCATATGCATAAGTCTTATACCTTAAGCTCTATGCATAAGCCTTATGCACAAGCTCTATGCATGAGGCTTATACATAAGCCTTATACAAGCTTTATGCATAAGACTTATGCATAAACCTTATGAAGATTTATGCATAAGACATGCTCTATGTATGAAGCTTTATGCATAAGCGCCTTATGCATAAGCTCTATGTATAAGCCATATGCATAAGCCTTATGCATAGAGCTTACATAGGGCTTATGCATAAGCTTACATAAGGCTTATGTATAAGCTTTAAGCATAAGCCTTATGCACTATGCCAAATCCTAAACCCGGCACACCCAAGGGTGCAATAAAACAATTACATGAATAAGATTACATGAACAAGAGAGCTTACGCGACAATGTTAAGCCAAAGGAGGGGACAACAATGCAAGACCTAAAAAACATAACATGTAAGACCTAAGCTTAATAATGCATAGAGCTTAATGCAAAGATTAAGCTTAATCTATGCATTAAGCTTAATGTAAAGATTAAGCTTAATGCATGCATTAACTTTAATCTATGCATTAAGCTCTATGCATGCATAGAGCTCTACGCATGCATTAAGCTCTATGCATAGAGCTTAATGCATTAAGCATGCATTAAGGTATATGCATAGATCTCGATGCATGGTTAAGCTTTATGCATAGAGCTTAATGCATGCACAAAGCTTAAGCTCTATGCATTAAGCTCAATGCATAGAGCTCTATGCTTGAGCTTAATGCATGCTCAACAATGCATTAAGCTCTATGCATAGATCTTAATGCATTAAGCTCTATGCATATAGCTTAATGCAGGCTTGCAAAAATCCTAAACTAACCCTAAACTTGGCACCCATAGGTGTAATAATACATAGAAAAAAGCATAAATGATTAGAGGGCTTACCTCTTTTTTATGCAGTTGAAGGTGAGGATTGGTGAAAGACTTACAAAATAAAAAATTAAACCAAAGTAATTAGTAGATTAAACATAAGATTAAAGACTAATGCACAAGTAATACAAAGCTCTAAAAGCTTGCACAAGTAATACAAAACCATAAAGAATACAAGAAAAAGAGAGCTTACCTCTATATTGTCAAGCCAAATGAGAGGATTAGTGAAAGACCTACACAACATAAAATGACAAAAGAGTGATTAGTAACACATTTAATAAACTCTACCTACCAAAAACAAGAGACATAAAAAAGACCAATACACATTAAGCATATCACAAAAACAAGAAGGAGAAGAAGCAAAAGGAAGGTTAGACTCTAAACTTTAACCCTAATCTCATTATGTTTCCTATTAATCATCAGGTTAAGCATAATAGAAGCAAACCCTAATCATTAGGTCACACCATCAGTTGTAGAGTGATAAATAGGAAAAGAAAGAGGAATAGGAAGAGGAAGGGGAAGGGAAAGGGAAAGGGGGAGAGGAAGAGGAAGAAGAAGGAAGAACAAATGCATTAGGGTTAAACAGAAGAGAAGAATGCATTAGGGTTAAACAGAAGAGAAGAATACCTTCAATAGCTCACACCATAACCATATAGTGATGATGAGGAGAAAGAGTAAGATGAAGAGGAAGGGGAAGAATAATATAAAGCGTACAAATGCATGTGATAAAGCTAGATTGATGGAGGGGAGGAGTCAGTGCAGTTACTTATTAAAGAAAGGATTGGAGGGGATTTTTTGGGGGAGAAAGATAGGCATTGGCGGCGCCGCAGGTTTGAAAAGTTAATTTTTATAGTGTCAAGTTATAAGCACTGCTAAAAAACGACACCTAACGGTGCTTTAGCGAGACGCTTATAGCATCGTTTATCGCATCATGTATAACAACGTTTATAGCGACATTGGGGAAATTCCAGAGAACAAACCTTTGCATATACCATTAACACTGCTAGATTTAGTGCATGTATTCATATTCAGTTTTTTAATTGCATACTTTTTGTGCTCGGTACGGATGTCTTCTACTAGTTCGGATAGTGATGGGTCACCATTGATTAGAGGTCCAGAGTGGTTATTACGAAGAAGAATCCCTTGTTCATGTGCAAGAGGTAAGAATGTTTGTGTACGTAAACATCGAGTGACATCGGAGCATATTAGAAAATGCGGATCGTTTGAACCAATGCCAACCAACATGATGATGCAAGCTCGGGGGGTGCACTATTAAAAAACCCTATGTATCACGTGCGTTCAATGGGGTATTAAAAAAACCCCTTACCTGCTGTGAATCTTTCATGAATAAAATGATCCCTTTTTCTTTATAGACTTACGGGTTTTTTCTCAAAATCGATTTAAAAAATCCATTTTGTAAATGTATTTCTGTAAACTTACCTTAAAATTTTGAATTAAAAACCCCTTCATTTGAACTCACGTGTTATACTAACATATTTGTAGGTGAACCCCCTAAGGATGCAAGCCAATTCCTTGGTTAGTATATAAACTTATGAGATGATATGTATACTCATGGTTTGCCATATGTAATGTTGAGTGTCATTTTTAAATATGATTCATTAGGATGAGGAGGGCATGGACATTTGTGCACAAGTACTATACAATATGCCTCATTATTATATCATTGGGGGAAACTTGAGGAAGGAATACAAGCATTGTAAGGAGCGCTTGGAAAGTGGAGCATGTTCAGTACATTTGGAAGACCTAGGATTTCCTCCACATGAGATAGAGGAAGAGGATGCCATGGAGGAGATGATCACTCACTTTTTTCAAAGCGAGGGTGAGGAAGAGACACCTAACTTTGCAGCCATGCTTGGAAATCCTCAGCTTGCAAACAACATATGGATGGAGCGATAATAGTATGAATAGCCTACTCAGATTATTAAAGAGGATGCTCCCAAAAAACAATTTGATGCCCACAAGAATAAATGATGCTTGAAAAATACTTTCCAAGCTTGATATGGATTACACTCGAATTCATGTATGTTGTAATGATTGTGTACTATTTAGGGGTGCCTTTGCCAATGTCATGCAATATCTAATTTGTGGAGAGGATCGTTTATAGAAAGGATTTACAAGGTGCAAAAATTCCACAAAAGGTATTGAGGCACTTTCCTATTATACCTCACATTCAACATATGTTCCATTGAGTTAATGACATGGCATATGAACCATCATTCAATCGATGGCATGATGAGGATTCCTGCTAACTCACCGGCTTGGGCTCATATTGAGGATGGATGGCCAGAGTTCAAAGATGAGCCCCGTAATTTATAGCTTATATTGGGTATGGATGGGGTGAATCCATTTGCATTGAGGTCTACATCATGGTCCACATGGCCCATTGTTGTTGTGAATTACAATATTTCTCCATGGATGTTCATCAAGAAGGGTCATCTGATGCTTGCGCTTCTTGTGCGCTCGGGAAGCACAAGGCAAAGAATATGGATGTATACCTTGAGCCCTTGATTGATGAGCTTGAGAAATTATGGAGAGGCATAAGGGTGCGTGGTGTTTCTCGTCCAATTTCATGCCGCAATGCAATGGTCAAGGGTATCTTGATGTAGACTATGCATGATTTTGCAGGCTGTATGGAGTGTTCAGGTACATTGTACTGCTTATCTAAGCATGTACAAATGATTCATTTATAACTCTAATGTATTGTAATGTCTATTAACTTCAATTCTTACGTGCCATTTTGGTAGGTCTCATAACTGAAAAGATGTGGGGGGAAAGAGAGCTTGAGCTCTTGCAAGCACACACACACGCTCACAAAACCCTAATAGAGAACACACAAGGTGAGAGGCTGAAATCTTCTTCTCCTTCACTCAACACTCAACACACCATATACAAGAATAAGAGTACACATAATATGAAAGGTACTCAACCAATACATACACGGGTTCTCTATAGTGTGAACCCGACTAAATGAGCTGGCGCTATAACTATGCCAGTCTCTAGAATGGCTGTCACACAGCCTGTCATCCCACTGGCCGCATATCACCCAAGATCTCACCAACCATGCCAGTGGTGTAAGTGTGGGGCCTATCCCCTAGGCGGGTCATCAGTGTCCACCACCTCACTAGATGAGCTCGATATCTCAACACTCCCCCTCGAGCTCAACTCCATGTCATGTACACCAAGCGAAGCCCTGAATCTGCGGAGCTTCTCTGTACCCAATGCTTTGGTGAAGATGTCAGCTACCTGATCCTCTGTGCTGACATAAACAAGGTCAAGATCTCCTGCCAAGACCTTCTCTCTGACGAAGTGGTAGTGAACCTCTATGTGCTTCGTACGAGCATGAAAGACTGGGTTCCTGGCCAACTGTATACTGCTAATGTTGTCACAGAAAATGACAACTTGTCTATCCACTGATAGACCCAAATCTGCAAGTAGCTTTCTCAACCAAGCTACCTCACATGCTGCCATAGCAGCTCCTCTGTACTTGGCCTCTGTACTAGATAGAGCAACCGTAGGCTGCTTCTTGCTGCTCCAAGTCACAGCAGCACTCCCCAAATAAAACATGAATCCGCTAGTAGATCTCCTATCTGAGATACTACCAGCCCAATCAGCATCTGTGTACCCATGTACACATATCTCTGTCCCAGTCTCATAGAACAGTCCATAATGCAAAGTAGACTTCACATACCTCAGTATGCGTCTCACTGCATCCAAATGCGGTTTCCGTGGAACCTGCATAAACTGACTCACCAACCCAATAGCATAGCTCAAATCTGGTCTGGTGATCGTCATGTATATCAAACTTCCTACTATGCGTCTGTACATAGTAGGATCCTCCAAGATCTCTCCTGAATCTGCACTCAACTTGCCATTCTGATCCAATGGCACGGAAATAGGCTTACAGCCTGTCATACCATACTTGGACAACATGTCCAAGCCATACTGTCTCTGCAGTAATCCAATACCATGTGGTGACCTAATCACCTCAATGCCCAAGAAATATCTGAGCTTCCCCAGATCCTTCATCTCAAACTTCTGTCTAAGCAAGATCTTTACATCAAAGATCTCTACATCATGGTCCCCCGTAATGATCAAGTCATCTACATAGATTACAACAAGCACAACTCCTCTATCACCATGTCTCACATACAGTGAGAAATCTGCATTGGCTACATGAAAGCCAATAGTGACAAGATATTCAGAAATCTTGTCAGACCATGCTCTTGGTGCTTGCTTTAAGCCATACAAGGCTTTCTTCAACCTGCAAACATGCTCGGGGTGACCCACATCCTCATAACCAGGTGGCTGCAACATATATACCTCTTCTTGCAAATCCCCATGCAAGAATGCATTCTTTACATCCATCTGATGTAAAGATCATTGCTTTGACGCAGCCACTGCTATCACAACTCTCACCGTTGCCATCTTGGCAACTGGGCTGAAAGTTTCCTCATAATCAATCTCATATGTCTGCGCATATCCTTTGGCTACCAATCTAGCCTTGTACCTGTTTATGCTTCCATCACTGTTATGTTTAACTTTGTACACCCACTTGCATCCAATGGCTTTCTTGCCTTCAGGCAATTGCACTAAATCCCAAGTTTCATTTCCATATAGTGCATCCATCTCCTCATCCATAGCTTTCTCCCAACACACATTTCCAACAGCCTCATCAATGCATGTGGGCTCAACAACCTGCACAACCTTTGCCATATATGCATAGTGATGTGCCACATAACCATCATAGGTAAATCTCTGCACAGGATTTTTCACTCTCCCAGATCTTCGCAGCTTTTCATTCATGGCTTCCATAGCCTTCTTTACACCAGGTGTTCTCATAGCTGGGATCCCAAGCTCCTCATCAAGGCTCATATCTGAGCCACTAGACTCTCCATCAACATGAGAATGCCCTACAGAAATGTCAGGCATACCAAGGGGCTCAACCACTTTCTCTTTTCCTTTACGTGATGTACTAATCACATTTGTAGGACTGGTATTATGACGCAGCCTGCCACTCCATGGTCTATCAATAGACCCACTAGATGAGGACTCTCCTGGTCCACTCAAAGACTGTGATTGCTGACCTGCATTCTGTGCAACCACACTTCCACTCACATCAGCCCCAACAGCTTCTTTTTCAACAGCATACCAGCTACTCATCTCATCAAAGACAACATCCCTGCTTACCCTCAACTCACGTGTAGCAGGGTTATAACACCTGTATCCCTTTTGCTCAAGGGAATATCCAATAAACACACATTTTTCAGCTTTCGGATCCAGCTTAGTTCTCAGCTCATCTGGCACATGCACATATGCAATGCATCCAAAGACTTTCAGATGAGACAAATTTGGTTTTCTGCCAGTAAACCTCTCCTCTGGAGTTACATCATGTATGGCTGCAGTTGGAGTCCTGTTCATGATGTATACTGCTGTAGAAACAACCTCAGCCCAATAGCAATGCAGCATATTCTTCTCTTCCATCAATGCTCGCGCAATCTCTGCAATGTGCCTGTTTTTCCGCTCAGCAACTCCATTTTGCTGCGGAGTGTATCTGCATGTAAACTGTCTCCGAATACCATTCTTCTTCAAAAATTCAGAGAACTCATTAGAGAAGTACTCTCCCCCTCCATCTGACCTTAGGCACTTTACATATTTCCCTGTTTGCTTTTCAACCAAAACTCTGAAATTCTGAAAGTGAGTGAACACCTCACTCTTCTCCTTCATGAAATATACCCACACTTTCCTTGTGTCGTCATCAATGAAAGTCACATAATACCTGCAGCCTCCCATAGATATGGTCATCAATGAAAGTCACATAATACCTGCAGCCTCCCATAGATATGGTCTTCGTAGGACCCCATACATCTGAATGCACAACATCTAGTGCATTTCTGCTCACATATCTGTTACATGGAAACACATGCTTTGTTTGCTTCCCAAATTGGCATGCTTCACATATTTTCTGCATACCTTCCACTTTAAATTTTGGCAGCCCTGTCATAATTCCTTTTGTCTGCATAGACTTCAATCTCTGCACATTTACATGTCCAATCCTTTTATGCCAAATGTCTGTGTCTGCAACAATTCCTGAACCATTTGCAAACATCGCAGCACTCATTTCAGGTATGTCTACATTTAATGTAAACATTCTGTCCACTCTGTTGCCTTTTGCAACCAACCTACACTTGTCTTTGAAATCTTCAACATAACACCCATCAGGGTTAAACCGAACCTGCAAACCCTGTTCAATCATCTGGCCAACTGAAACCAGATTCTTTGTTATGTTCGGTACATGAAGTACATCTGCAAGGTACTTCACTTTGACATCCTGCATAGACAATGGCACATCTCCAACATGGGCAATTGGATGAGCAGTGTCATCTCCTGTTTCCACAAAACCTGGTCTTTCCTGGTTTTTCATCTCCTTGAACCACTCCCCATGACTCGTCATGTGGTTCGAAGCGCCTGAATCCACATACCATACATTATCTTTTTGTGCTGCATCAACATTTTTAGACATGGCATTCACGACATGCTGCATAACAAACAACCTTTCATTATCCTCATTATTTCTGCTTGAGGATGCATAGTTGTTTTGCTGCACTTTTCTATTTTGCATGTCAACCTGCTTCTTATAACATTCTGCCTGCACATGTCCAGGCTTACCACAATAATAGCATTCACGTGTATCATTATACTGTCTTTGCCAATTTCCACGGCCTCTTTGACTCCCCCTGCCTCTGAATTTGCCTCTTCCACCTGCGTGTTGTTGTTGTTGTTGATTCTGGGACTGTTGTTGTTGCTGCTGCTGCTGGCCATAATTCTGATTACCTGTTCGGCCACCTCCTTGACCGTGTCCACAGCCTCCTCTACCTCGTCCTCTTCCTGAACTCGTGTAGAAGGCCTGTTGCTCTGAACTGTTTTTGCTCTGTGAAGACTGTTGGTCTTCACCCAAGCTCTTCTCTTCGATAATCAGCATAGACACCAAATCTGTAAAGTTGGGAATGTTTTTCCGAGTCTGAATAGACGTCTTGAATGCCTTGTATTGTGGCCCGAGACCACGTAGACAGACTTCCACTTTGTCATCATCATCTACTGACACACCAATAGATGCAAGGGATTCCACAATTCCCTTTATCTTCAACGCATAGTCATTCACAGACATGCTCTTTTTCTCCACAGTATGAAGTTCATTCTTCAATTGTATCTTGCGTGCCTTGGTATTTGTTTCATAAAGCTTTACCAAGGTGTCCCACGCCTCCTTGGGGGACTTGGCATCCTGAATGTGCCCAATCATGGTGTCCTGTAGACTAATGGAAAGCCAATACATTACTTTCTTGGCTCCTTGGTTCTAGTCTTTAAACTCTTTCACATCTGTAGCAGTAGGATTTATGTCCGGTATCTCCGGTGCCTCTTCATGCTCACCTTCTATGTAGTCCCAATAGCCTTTTCCCATCAGGAAATTCGTCAACCTGAACCTCCAAGCATGGAAGTTATTCTTGTCAAGCTTCTCAGCCACAATTTGAGTTATCCCATCATTTGACATCTTGCCAAACACACAATTTTACCAAAAACTGCACTCTGGTTTTTTCTGCACAAATTGCTGTATTTTCTGCACAGCGGTACTCTCAAATGTCACAACCAGTGACTTCAATGTGCATACATACACCCAATGGCAACTGTAGACCTCTTTGCAGCACCCACAGTGTCTGCACAGTCAATCTGTCTTCCTGCAGTTCTTAAAACAGAGTTCTGCAGAGAATCGATGACTTACCCGCAGTGCTCGAAATCGCCTGCTTTCTGAAAAACGGAGGTCCAGACGCGCCCGAAACGCGTTTTCGGCCCAGAAAATGTTGTCCAATAGGACGGTATAGTTGCCCTATAGCTATACTCCCGCGAAGAAAGCTCCTCAATCAGAGATCGTTGCCGGTGCCTCCCGTAGAGCTCCCGACAAGGGTGTAGTCACCAACACAAATAGGGAAGAGTAGTTGCAGCTCTTACCCTCGTACCGCTTCCTGTGGTTCTCTTGCTTGCAGCTCAGCCCTTAGCACGAACCAGGCTCTAATACCATGAAAAGATGCAGGGGGAAGAGAGCTTGAGCTCTTGCAAGCACACACACACACTCACAAAACCCTAATAGAGAACACACAAGGTGAGAGGCTGAAATCTTCTTCTCCTTCACTCAACACTCAACACACCATATACAAGAATAAGAGTACACATAATATGAAAGGTACTCAACCAATACATACACGGGTTCTCTATAGTGTGAACCCGACTAAATGAGCTGGCGCTATAACTATGCCAATCTCTAGAATGGCTGTCACACAGCCTGTCATCCCACTGGCCGCATATCACCCAAGATCTCACCAACCATGCCAGTGGTGTAAGTGTGGGGCCTATCCCCCAGGCGGGTCATCAGTGTCCACCACCTCACTAGATGAGCTCGATATCTCAACAATAACTACAGGATATAATGCATGTCCAATTTATGGTCCATCATTTGTTTCCAAACAAGCACATGCACTAAAGAAAGTGGTGTATGATGAACATCATAGATTTCTTCCTCCTAACCACCCTAATTATGCTCCATCAATGGTTTCTCCGATTGTGATGAGAGGTGCAGAGTGGGAAGCCATGTGGCATTCGCCTCCTACAATGCCATTAGAGGGAAGGTGGAGAGATGTAGAGTGGGACGAGACATGGAGGGTGACTCCCATCACAGCACCCACGGGCATGAAAAGGTACTCAATCTTCTATCGTCTACTATATTGGACAGAGTTAAGAATAAATCATCTTTTGGATCCAATGCACATTTTTAAGAATGTGGCATCAATGATTTGGGACCATCTAATTGGTAAAAAAGACACCTATGAAATAAGGGATGCCCTAAAGGATATCGGATGCATGGAAAATGCATCCGATATCGGATGCCCTGAAGGATATCGGCGGATGCATGGAAAATGCATGGCCAAGGGTAGTCAATGACAATGTGGTTTTACCAAAGGTGCCATGGAGGTTGACGACGCAAGAGGAAAAGAATGTCAAGAATCAAATTTCATCTTTTCGTACACCAACCAATGTAATGCACTCATTAAAGGGTGCATTTACAATAACAAAAAAGAAGGGTAAGCATCAATTATATGGTCTCAAATCACATGATTGTCACAAGATGATGCAAGGACATACATAACTACATCTATTTTTGGGCACTCCTCGATTTATGTTGTGTGGAATTTGTATTGATCTTTTATTGTTTTCAAAAATTAATTTATCAAGTTCATAATTCCAATATCAATTGGTGGGTACAAAGAAGAGAAAGCTCAGAATGCCATCTATAGATTAGGTGGACTGGCAAGGTGAGTTTCAATCAAAACTATAGATTTGTGCTTTTGGTATAATGTTGATAAGTGAAAACCCAGGAGAGGCTCAACTTGCCTCTATAGCTACGGGTCACACCAATCACCTCAAAAAAACACCAGGGACCCTACCAAACACTTGTTCCAACACATGGTCACAATCTTCCCTCCACCATCAAAAGAATAAGCCAACACTCAACAATTCAAACCAACACAATCCATACAGCCAAGCTAATATTGCATAGAATGGAAATGAACTTCAACATCCACCCAAGAACACCAACAAAGACATCTTCTAAACCAACGTGTTTCTCATACATCTACTTAACCATGGAAAAGAAACATCACCATGATAGCCAATAACAATTCAACACTTTCTATCTTGTGTAAAGCCGGGATCAGACCTTGACTAGAAAAGCACATCATACTGCTTAGAGTGCTGGCAAGTCCAACACATCGCTTCCACTTCACAAGACTTCAAAGGCCTCCAATTTGATTGGATTGTGTACAGCCTTCACGACAGTAAGACAGTAGAGGAGTCATAAAAAATGCCAGAATACTGAGCACGTTCTCTTGAGGTTGTGAAATACCATCTCCAAGAAGATGATGCTCTAGACTTTCACGAACTCCCTCAAACTTCCTCAAGAATTGCAGCCCGCCTTTTTTCTCTCCAAATTTCCATTTGTGGCAACTGTGCATGCTGAGGCACGTAGCTCTCAACCACCACTTGTGATGCATCAAGATGGCCAACTTTCCACTTATCCACATGTCATTTCATGCAGCCGACCTTAAGGCTTCCATTTCATGCAGCCGACCTTAAGGCTTCCATTTCCCCATTTCCTCTATGGTATAAAGCTAACTTTCCACTTATCCACATGTCATTTCATGCAGCCGACCTTAAGGCTTCCATTTCCTCATTTTCTCTATGGTATAAAGCCTTAGTAATCAATGTTTTGATTCTACACCATGGCCATTCCCTTCCATACTTGGGCTAGTCTATAGGAGTGGTTCACATGGGATATTGGCTCGTCCACAACTCTACAATAATTTTGCATCAAGCCAGCACGCCATCCATGCATGCCACTCCTTTGTTGCGCCAACTGAGTCAAGCATGTGATGTATAAAAAGGCTGGAGAAAGAGAAGAAGATAGATTCAGGCATGGTTGTGGGGCTGATGCATCAGCACCAAGTGCTGAAAAGAAGGAATCAATAAACTATGCACATAATGATTCATTCTACACCAAGTGCTAAAAAGAAGGAGTCAATGAACTATACACATGATCATGAGGCATTCATTGTGCACTGTAGTTATGGTCCTTTTGTCCACGATATATGCATGTCAGTGATCAATATGTCTGGTATGTTGATAGTGGTGCTCGCAAGCACATTACCTCTCAGCATGATTATTTTCCTCCCTTGAGTCTGCTCCTCAAGGAGTCACAATCACATGTGCAAAAAGACTCCTTGTATTCAGTAAAAGGAGTTGGTTAGGCAAGATGCAATAGGCATCATTCCCAAAAGATGGATTAGTTAGGGCTATCCAAAAATTATAGCTTATACATCTTGATGTATGTGGTCCCATAAGGACACCATTGATCAAGGGATATTTCTACTTTGTGACTTTGATTGATGACTACTCCAAGCACACTTGTGTATATCCATTGAAAGGAAAGTCAGAGGTTTTTACATGTTTTACACAATTTGTCCTATGGCTGAAAATGTGCCTGAATGTAAAGTTGGAGGAGGGGAATATATGTCAAAGGAGTTTCATGTATATGTGGCTGAAAGAGGCATAAAACATCAATGCACAATACCTTACACATCTTAGCAAAATAGTGTGACTGAGAGGAAGAATAAATCTCTCATGGAGATGGCACGTTCCATGGTTAAAGGCCAGGATTTGCCTCATGTTTTTTGGTTAGAGGCAATTACGTGTGCCACTTATGTGCTAAACAGATGTCCCATCAAGGCCTTCCAGGCAATTATCCCTTATGAAGCTTGGAATGGCAGGAACCCCTTTGTGGCTCATTTGCGTATTTTTGGTTATCTTGCTTATGCTCTTGTGATTGAGCACCAATGCAAAAGTTGGATGATAAGGGAGTAAAATGTATTTTTATGGGATACAACTTAGAAAGCAAAGGGTATAGATTCTACCATTCGGCCACAAAGGGTATGACTCTACCATTCGGCTTCAAAGTGGATTTTGGTGAGTAGAGATGTTATCTTTGTTAAGAACTCAATTTAGTCCATGCTTCTATGCAAAAAATAGAAAAATGTATGCTCACATGACATCTTTGATACACTTTTACCTTTGTATAATGCCGAGTAGCCATATGTGGAGCAAATGAATGCTCAAAAAGCTATTGCAAATCAGCCAATATAGGCTGAAAATCAACCCAAATTTCAGCCCACATATTAGCCTATTGATGAGGGGAATTGTGGATGATGCAGTGGATGAGGAAAAGGCAACCATACGGGCATCCAAGAGTATGCCAAAATAGCTTATGGAGAATTAAGAGACAACAAATTAGCTACTACTCTACCTAGCAGGACACATGCAAGTTCTCATCATGCATCTTATTCTTTTGTGGATCATGCACTCATTACCAGTATATGCAATGAAGAACTTGTTTCTTTTTAGGAAGCACGTGAAAATGATCAATGGTGGATACAGGCCATGTAGGATGAGTACGACTCAATCCTCAAAAATCACGGTTGGTATTTAGTAGATTTGGTTTTGGTAAAAAGGCCATTGGTGCGAAGTAGCTTGAGCGTAAAGTTGATGGTAGCATTGAGATCGCTAGGCAAGGGTTGTTTTACAAAGGGTTATGTTCAAGAGAAGGGCATAGATTATGATGAGACTTTTTCACCCACGTCTCATATGACTACATCAGGTGTATTATTGCATTAGCAACGTATCATGGTTGGAATCTACATCAGTTAGATATCAAGACTACCTTCTTGAATGGTGACTTGCACGACCAAGTTTATGTATCTCAACCTCATGGTTTTGTTGAGAAGGGGTAGGAATTTTAAAGTATGTAGGTTGAGAAAAGCCTTATATGGCCTTAAGCAATCCCCCATAGCATGGCACGAGAAGATAAATGCATACTTGGTTGCAAATGGTTTTTGCAACTATCCAACTGAGAGTACCCTCTATGTAGAGGAGTAAAGAGGGTTTTTTGTTCATTGTTTTTGCAAATGGTTTTTGCAACTGTCGAAGTGAGATTACCCTCTATGTAAAGAGGAGTAAAGTGGGTTTTTTGGTCATCATTTTATATGTTGATGCAATGCTACTCTCACAGGTCCTAATGAGGTGAAGATTCCAGCCTTGAAGGCTGAATTACATGTGTCATCTAAGATTATAGATTTGGGCTCCTTGCATTATTATTTGGGCATACAATTTATGCAGCGTGATGATGGTATGGTGATGTTGGACTCAAAGTACATACAAAGGTTGCTTACATGGTTTGTTCATACAATTTATGCAGCATGATGATGGTATTGTGATGTTGGAGTCAAAGTACATACAGAGGCTATTTACATGGTTTGGTCTTGAAGATTATAAGTGTGTTGCTACACCAGTAGATACAATTGCTAGGCTTAGTCTCTAGGATACACATGAATCATTTGATGCATCACTTTATTAGCAGTAGGGACAAGTGTTAGGCTGCTTACATGGTTTGGTCTTGAAGATTATAATCCCGCTGCTACACCAGAAGAGACAGGTGCTACGCTTAGTCTCCATGATGCAAGTGAACTATTTGATGCATCACTTTATTATCAAGCTTTTGGATGCCTCATCTATCTATCTATATAATACGAGGCTATACATTCAATTTGGGGTCTCCCAATTGAGTAAGTTTATGCACAGTCCTTAAAGTAAGCATTGGTAGGTTACCAAGTGAGTATTCAAATACTTAAAGGGCACTCAGTCCCTTGGCTTATTCTATGCTAAGGGGGGTGATGTTCAGCTACATGCTTTCAGTGATTTTGATTAGGCTGGGTGTTATGACACGCGAGTGTCCACTAGTGGCTTTTGCTTTCATCATGGTGGTGATTTATGTTTATCATGGCTCAATAAGAAGATAGTGGCCACTTCACGCTTTTAAACTGAGTACAAGGTAGCTTTTACAACGGTTGTAGAGTATATGGCTCAGACACCTTTTGGCAGATCTTGGTGTTATAAAGTAATCCCCCAGCTCCATCTTCCCTAGGAGCTAGAGTGCATTAGCCATTGCGAGGAACCCAATGTTTCATGCTTACACAAAGAACATTGAGGCACATTATCACTATGTTTGGGAAAGGCTCATTGTTTGTAGGAGAGATTAGCCTGGCTTATGTCTCTACACACTACAATGTGGCAGATATGTTCACAAAGGCTTTTTCACGAAAGAATTAAAGCTTTTTGTAAACCTTTGGGCTTATTGCCATTTGGGGATTGATTAGCCACACAATATCCATGTATATGTTCACATCATCACTAGAGGAGGGATTTGTAGCCATGTTTATGGTAGTGATATGTGGACATAGGCTAATAATGGGGTGGAACACTTTTTTCCTCTTTAGGAGGTCTTTTTCGATAAGTACTCTTATGAGTGTGTAAGTTACCTGATCATGTCACTTCACTTGTACATCACTCATTCTCACATCAATCTACTTTGAGTGTTGTGTGTCGAACTGTGTCCAAAATTTTGTGGCTGTAGCCAAAGTAGATTTTAACTTGGCTTGCATCCATGACTTTGAGCCATAGTACCAATTCAATCGATAGATTTGGAAGTTGGGGTTCTTGGGTCCAAATCTACCAATTCAGTGGTAGATTTGGAAGTAGGGGTTCTTGGGTCCAAATATTTGGGTAAGGCCCTTGTTCTCAAGTTCCAAATCAAACCAATGTATTTTGGACTTGAGTCCATAACTTTTGGTAATGTTGGCTTGTGTGTCCAAATCTTTTGGTACTATTGACTTGTGATCTTCTTGGGTTTAAAGTCATAATCATCCCCATGTTTCAAATCACTATAAGGATTTTTAGACTGTCTAAACATTTATTACAAAAGCCCTAGATAAGCAAAGAACATTCAAACTTAGCTTACATCCAGAGTCTTGAGCCCTAGTGCCAAATAAATCTTGATAGATTTGAATTTAAGTCCAAATATTGGGATTCTTGGTTTATATATTAAGATCAATCCCTAGTTATTCCCATGTGTGACTTTAAACACGTTTCAAATGAAAGTTTGAATATTTTGTTACTTTGGATTATACTTAGTTTTCAATCCCTCATCATCCCAGTGTTGCAAATCAATCCAAACATTTATCTTTATGCCAAGGCCTTAGACAACTAGGATTTAAACTTAGCTTGCATCTGGACACTTAAGCCATAAATCTAGTTCACTCTTTGCAAAATTGGATTTGATTCCAAATATTGGGGTTCTTATGTCCAAACCTTGGGCTCAAGCCCTAGTCATGCCCACGTGCTAAAACATTTTTTATTATTGCTTGCCTCATAACAGAGGTAATACTACTAGATGTGGAGTGCATGTGGATGTGGTCAATTTCACAAGGCGTTTACCCAATGCTCAAAAAGGAAGGTTTCTTAAGTCACTCTAAAGATTTAAGGCTACGATGAAGAGCTTTCTTTTATAGTTATGCACCTTAATAACATAAATGTTTTGCTTGTGATCTTTCCACAAAAACCCTCATAGCTTATCTGTATGTTTTCTATCCGTATACACAATTCCCTAAAGATGGGTCCACAAGAAGGGCCAATAGAAGAGTGGATTCACCACTGCACACCCACCTCACTACTAGCCACTTTTGTACATAGTGAGAAGTTTTCTTTACATGGTGATCATATTGGTCTAATGAGTAAGATTTCTTTATATAGACTATTCAAATTGTATCTCATGATTTTAGTCCTATTTGTTTTTCTTTGGAAGCTATGGAAATGCTTCGTAATGATGAATGCGATGTCCTTTATTGTGTTCTTAAGAATGTAGTACATTATAATGATAGGATTTGTGCATCCTTGCTTAAGAATAAGTATGAAGCATTTTTTTATTCAGAAAGTTTGTTCTTTGCTAGTTATTTTCACAACATGGAGTTACAAGCATCTACTAGGGCTATGAGTTTAGATTTGGGAAAGGGAGAAATTAGTGATGCAGTCCACCGTACTGTCCTCCGTCAAACAGAACTCTAGCAAGATGTCATCAGCCAACGATCTGTTCACGAACAAAGTGCCTCTGGATGACCATGGGTTCCTCCAGTGGAAGCCCAAACCTGCAATGCAACCTCTGCATCCTCACCACCTCACAAACAGCCCGATACTCTGCCTCTATCCGCGACAAGGCAAAAGATGACTCCCTCTTACTGCTTCATAAAACTGCTCCTGGGCCTGAAGTAGATCTCCTCGTGTCCAGATCTCCTCCCCAAACCGAGTCACTCCAACCGTGAAGTCCGGACTCCATCCAACAATCCCCCTCCTGTGTACAAGAGTCCATGATCCTTCGCATGCTGCAGAAACCACAGGAAACGCAATCCTGCCTCCCAAAGAGTCATCCGCAACCATGAGCTCAACTGCCTCATCAAGAAGCTCCCGTCCAATCTGGTGTCCATCAACCACATCAATGAACCATTCTGCTTCTAAGTCAAAGAGGCATCACACTGCTCACAAGGATCAACACGTGTTACGGTGCAAAAACAAGTCCTGGAAACCTGCTAAAGACCACGCAAGGCCTTCTGAAACCAGTCAACCACCCCCTCAGAATCCGGAACCACAAAGCTTGGAGTATGCACCTCCTTCTGCAAGTAATCAACTACCACTTGCCTGGCTTTCCAAAAGGTCCCTGTAGAAAGAACATCCTCATCTACTGGAGGTTCTTTGTCCCGAAGACTACGAGACATCAGAGCATAAGTTACCTGTTCAGTTTCCTCTGACTGATGAACACAAGAACTACCAACATCAGTACTGGAGATTTCTTGCCAACTGCTACCATCTATTGGTAAGCTATACACCATCTGGTCTCGGAAAGCCTGCACCTGCAGCGTATCCACACACAAGTGGCCATTACCAGACTGCCACTCATCACAAACCTGAGGACCCAGGAGAGAGAGTGCTGAAAGCTTGTAAACTCCATTCTCCACTCCGCCTTCCCAAATCACCTGGCCTATTGCTTTGACCCGGAGAGCAACAAAATGCTCATCAAACTCCACCCGTACGCCAGTCTTGCAAACCTGATGCACTAACAACAGATGAAAACCAAGTGCCGGAACATACAACACCTGGGAGGAGTGCTTCCCCCCTCTGCCATCGTCGGGAACTATCTCCATCCTGCCCTCACTGTGAACTGGGATAGTGGATGTATCCCCAGTAAGAATGTGACCAGAACACCTGCAGAGATCCTGTAAACCGAAACGAAAAGGAGTCATGTGCCTGGAAGCACCACTATCGAGAATTCACTCCCGAGTATCCGTTGTGGACTCCAATCTCCTCCTCCCTACCTGAAGAAAATGAAACATCGGTGTCCACCACCTCCAGGTGCACAAAAGCCAAAGTCTTCATGATTGCAGCTGAGGAATCTTCACCCTTCTCGGTCTTCCACTTGGGACACTGTCTCCAATAGTGGCCTTTCTCGCCACAATCATTACAGGTCCTCTCTGCCTTTAGTTTCTCGCGGTCAGTTGTTACTGTTACGGACTTCTTCTCAGAAGACTTCTCCGATGAAGCCTTCCCTTTGCCCGTGTTACGGCCTTTCGACCGTTGGCCAGTTAAGGCCAACGGTCCTCTCTGCCTTTAGTTTCTCGCGGTCAGTTGTTACTGTTACGGACTTCTTCTCAGAAGACTTCTCCGATGAAGCCTTCCCTTTGCCCGTGTTACGGCCTTTCGACCGTTGGCCAGTTAAGGCCTCCGAACCTCCACCCTGAGGAGGGTTCGTGATGAATCATTCCTCCTGGTCCAGGACCATGGGCACAAGCTCCTCCCACGTGATGGTGTTGAGCCTGCCAGCCACTGATCAAAGACGAGTAAAATGCTGAGTACTGAGAGGGTAAGTGTGACAGCAACGTTATGGCCATGTCCTCTGATGATATCTCCTTCCCAGCTTGAAGAACTTCCTGCTGAAGAGCCTGCAGCTTGTTAATATGCTCCCGCATTGTCGACGACTTTGCACGGCTCATATCCTGCATCTGTACTTCCAAGGAAATCCTCTTCATGGGCGATACCGTGTTGTAAAGAGAGGCCAAATGCTGCCATATACCTCTGGCCAGCGTCATATGCTTTACATGATTGATTACCTATGGTGTGCAGTTGAGAAAGATAAACGAACGGACCTTGGCGTTGACACGATCCCACATCTATGTTTGAGCCTCCCGGTCCTTTCGGATCGACGGTAACTCCCCTTCCTCTACTTCCGACCGTGGAACCCCAACAACGACGAAATCAGCGAGGTCGTAAGTCTAGAACAGATTCCATCATAACCTTCCATATGCCGTAGTTGCTCCCGTCCAACTGACGGTCCACCGGGAACGTGGGGAGTGTCGGGATCTTCACATGCCTCTCGGCCATCTCAAACAGATCTGCCATTGCAGGGATGTACTCTGAAAAGGGTGGGTGGCTGGGAACAAAGAAGAACTAATACCTGCAAGTGGCTGTCCAGCAAATCAGCCCGCCGTCCTCTTGCTTCTCCTCTTCCCAAACAGTCCCGTATGGTCCACCAATCAGCCACACAACAGTCCCGTATGGTCCACCAATCAGCCACACAACAGTCCCCCTCTTGCTCACACAAATCCCAAGAACTATCTAGAGCCTAGGCTCTGATACCATGTCAGAATACGCAGCAGAGATGATGACCAGATCTGGGAACATAAGAGCAAAAAACGCATGTAGAAAAAAAATACAGCACAAGAGAGAGAGATAGAGGCGTGTAACTCTGCTCTATATACACAAGAAGATCCCGAAGTTGATACAAAACTGGCAAGGGGATTGGGGGCCTATTTATATGGCCCCCCAACAGCAGCAGGTCGGTCTGCTGCTGTAGGGCAGCCGACTGGCCCTGAAACTCCACGACCAGCATACATATCTAGTCGGCCAGCTTGTCGGCCAGCTTGTCAACAGTCGGCCAGCTTGTCGGCCAGCTTGTCAACAGTCGGCCATCACATACATGGAGTCGTGGACCAGTTCCAACAGTCGGCCAGCACATGGGCTGCCTCCCAAGCCACAAAAAAATGGAAAAAATAGGAAAAAAATACGGAGAGTGGGGAAAAATGGGAAAACACCTCATAAGGGCGGGTACACCCACAACAAAGGCCCTGGTGTATAAATATAGACAGGAGATGACTTCTAACAGAAACATGTACTCATAAAGAGACTTGAGATGTTGTGCTTGTATTCCAATGCTTGAAATGTCCTCCTTTTATATGAGGAGAATACAACTTGGCCTTTCTCTTGCATGTGGGATAATTCTTACTAGGTGATGTGGCTTCTCACAGTCACTCCATAATCTCCTTGTGCTCTTTGGCACCACATTTCTCAACACCCCCCCTTGGTGCCAAATCTTTGGGCTACTCAAGGTGGTTAGATGTTGGTTACATAATGTTGTTTGAAATTTTCCTTTCTACATTCCCCTATGTGCTATGAGCAACTTTGGCCCATGTGCTACTTTGGCACTTCCCCCCCTTAATGCTTCTTCGGCTCTAGGTGAGAGATGAATTTCTAGCTTGGGTACATCATTGGTCCCAAAGGCTAGATACAAACACTTTTTGTAGGAAGTAGGATTTTCTTACAAGAAATTTTTTGTATAAAAAATGGGTAGTGGTTGGTAGCTTCTTTGTTTCTTCGTTGATGTTTGATCATGTTTACTTTGATATAAATTCACTCTTGCTTTGTTTATCCACACATGCACTCGCACACTCATTGGGTTGCGAGATTTTTATAAGAAATTTGCTCTTCATTTTCAAACTCTCTCGCGTGCTCATATTGGCCGCTTTTACAATGGTTTACACAATTTTTGACGAACATTAATGATGATGATGATTGTTAACTTGCGGAAATCCATTTTGGGACCATTACTCTCCCTTGATAGGTTTTTGGTGATTTAGTTTTTTTTTTTTTAAATAACCAACAAGCGCAAGAATTAATTAAGAGAGACAAAAATTACAAAGTCTGGCTGGGAAACAGCACCACACTCATAACAATTACAAAACTCAAAATTCTTTATCGCATAGCTTCAATTCTAGATTGCAGAAGAGACACAAAACGAAAGGCCTCCTCCGTCTTCATTTGGAGCGCAAGCTGCTGAGCTTGTACCGGAATGCTTGGTTGAATTGGAGGTTCTCTAAGTACTGCATCTTGTGCGGTATACAATCTCATCTGTACCAAGTGGATGTCATAAATCTGCACATGAAAATCAGCAACAAACAAAATCTGCACATGAAAATCAGCAACAAACAAAATTCTCAGATTTGGAACCTGGTAAGCAACCTCAAAAGCAGTCGCACATCTATCCTTCCAAATCAACCAAAGGAATTCAGCTCTAACTCTGGCCCAACACCGTGAGAGCACCCCAACCGTATCCCCTAGAAGTAGTTGTTTAGCAGAGGGCAGGCCGCCCAGAGCAAACCAAATCGGTGACAATATGTCAACAGATCTCTGACAATTTCTGAATAGATGCCCAATATCTTCAATGCTAAGTTTACATCTAGCACATACCCCATCTGAGAGTCCACATTTCCTACACTTGTCACCTGTCCAAATGGCTTTATGCATAATCAGCCACAATAACACAGATTTCTTAGGCTGAATCTCTTTAGACCAAATTGAGCGGAATTTGAAGTTCCATTGGCGCCTGTCATAAAGGAATGTCCATCTCTTGTTGAGAGCCACATGTACAGGGGTAGACGGTACTGCTTGCACACGAGGGGGGTGACAGAACGTTGTGCCTCCTCTCCAACATAAGCCTTTGAGGGAAATGGGCTCGAAGATTGATATCTGCCATGCCTCATCTTCAGGAAAGATGCTGATACGATCTCGCACCAGCATCACTTCCCAAGGGAGGAGTGAGAATTTTAACAGCAGTTCATCATTAGTCATCCACCTTTGGGAGGGAAATCGCCACACATCATGCCCTTCTTGTGAATACGTAGAGCAGTACGTATTGAAATGCTGGACACCGGAGGAACTGGACTAAGAGGAAACCACAGAGAGTCCGAAGCTCTGATAGAGTAGCTGTGTCTGCTTTCCCACAGAACCCCTACCTTGTCATGATATTTGTTCCAAGCTTTCCATAAAGAGCAAAGCAGCTCAGACCCTTTAGGTTTGACAGTTTCATGACCTATCAAGATAGTAATCCAAGGCAGATCCTTCCAGCCTGAGAAGTTTTCCAAGGAGAATTGGTCAAAGTTTCTGAATAGCGAACGGGAAGAGCATTCCTCTGGGTGAGAGACAGCTCTAATAATAGTCTTAACAGCAAGACGGTCAGCCCTAGCGAGAATATCTACTACCCCCAATCCCCCTTTGTCCTTGGGAAGGCAGCAGAACTCCCATTTGACTTTGGCAGCTCCTCTCCTGAAAGGGTCTCCTGACCAAAGGAAGTTCCTACATAGCTTTTCAATTTCCTTTAGGGGTCTCCAACAGGTGAGGAAGAAAAGGACGTAAGCAGCTAAAAAATGATTAATTACCAGCACTCTGCCCGCTAACGATAGCTACATACCCATCCATCTATTCAGCTTGCCCCTGAATTTTTCAACTACCCAGTCCCACCTTTGCTTCAGGGTAACACCGAAACCCATAGGAATGCCTAGCAGCCGAAAAATTTCACCAGCCCGAATGCTCTGACAGCCCTGCTGAGCCAGCCAAAATGGGAGATTTCCTTCAACAGAGAACACGCCCGTTTTGGTATGATTGACCCTTGAGCCAGATGCTAAACAAAAGGTGTCCAACACCTTCCAGAAGGTCAGGAGAGAATTCTGATCATTGATGAGCAAGGCGTTGGTGTCATCCGCAAACTTAGAGAGAATCTGAGCACCATTTGAGTTAGGTAAGGGAATGCCTTTGATTAGTCCCAAACTCTGGGATCTTTGCACCATACAATTCAAGCTATCCACAGCTATCACAAACAACAGAGGAGCACGAGGACAACCCTGTCTGACCGACCTGGCCAGGGGGAAAACATCTGACATTGAGTTATTTAGCGCCACTCTAGCTGAAGCGTTGCGGAAGAGGGTTTTAACAAACTGGATCAAGCTCGGGCCAAGCTCGGGCCAAACCCCATCTTCTCCAGACTGAGTAATACAAAGCTCCACTCCAGCCTGCCATAGGCTTTGTCAAAATCAACTTTGGCAAAAATAAAGTCAATCCCTTTCTCCTGAGCATACTCTACTCCTTCCCAAATTGAAATTACAGCTTCAATAAGTCTTCTTCCACGGATGAATCCTTTCTGCTCTGCTGAGATGTGTTTCATTAAGCTGGGAGTGATCCTGCAGGCTATCACTTTGGCGAGCACTTTGTATACAGAATTCAGTATAGTTAGAGGCCTCCAGTTCTCTAGGAGATCCTTAGGCCCTCGTTTGTGGATAAGTTTTATCACTCCCGTATTGATATTAGTGGGCAAGGCAGAGTACTTCACCGATTCTTCCCAAACCCTCTGAATGAAAGGGGCAATCCAATCTTTAAAGGCAAGGAAGAACTCACCCGGCATACCATCCAATCCAGGAGTTTTGTTTGGTTTCAAACTCTCTATGGCCATCTTAATTTTTGAGATTGAAATAGGCACATCAAGTTGACTTGCCAGCTCTGCAGAGATGACATTATATCTAGCCTCCCAGACCGTATCGCGTGCCTTAGCCTTCAGCTCACTAGACTGTTTAGGTGTACTAAAGAGCTTTTGAAAGCGATTGCGGACTAGCACACACAGTTTTCCTCCTCAGTCCTAGCCGTGCCATCATTTGTGGACAGCAGAGGTACAAGATCCCTCACTTGTTTTTTCCTCAGGATCTTGAACATTTCTTTAGACGGGCGATCAATCCTACCAGCCCACCACTCTCTAAAGAACACCGTGGCATGCTTGAAGGCCAGTTCCTCTCCTCAGATCTAATATGGGTCCTTAGCTTGGTGATCTCTTCTTGTTCCTCAGCTACAGCATTATTCTTGGCTTCAAGTTCCATAAGCTGGAGATAGATAGCTTCTCTCCTTTTCCTTCTAATGGTAGTAACCTCTTTCCTAAAACCAATGAGAGCTTTTTGGGACTCCCTCAGAGCTTGAGACCAGGCTGCGGCGGCAGGGGAGTGCGCTTTGCTAAATGCATTCACCCAGATCTTCTTGAGTTCTTTTTGCACCACCTTAAGCTGAAAGAGGGAAGCGTCAGTGTGAAACCATGAGTTTCTAACTTTGGTGGCTTTGTCATCCAAGGTGACTACCAGAGGACAATGATCCGACAAGCAAGAGGAAAATTTAGGTTTTGACTTGACCCTAGAGTAGATGTTGGCTAAATCCGAAGAGATGTAACATCTGTCTAACCTTGCATTCCTGGCGTTATCGCCAGAGGAGTAGTTCTACCAGGTGAACTCAGCTTCCTCTCCTACATCCCACAAAGAAAAGAGCTCTTTGAGTTGGACCCAACTCTCTTTCTCTAATCCTTTGATTACTTAAGGACTCCACCATGTTGAAATCTCCTACAATGACTACTAGGCCATCCATCGCCTTGAGCTCACTCCACAAATTGGCTCTGTCAGCAGCAGCACCCCCTGCATAGACGAAGCAAATCTGAAACTTAACTGGTTTATCTATCTTGGCTGAAATCCAGTTAAAGCCCCCAACAACCGAGTTAGGGGAGACATCCCAATTAGCGGGCACACCCAAGACAGCACCTCCAGAGCCTCTAGAATGAGACAAAGAGAACCATCTATGATCCTCAGAGACCTCCTTAAGACGGCTAGAAAGATCGTTGCCATTGGTTTTGACCTCCTGGAGAGCTATTATCTCCGATTTGTTAGAGCAGAACCACTGTTTTGACCTCCTGGAGAGCTATTATCTCCGATTTGTTAGAGCAGAACCACTGTTTCAGCTTCCTGGCTTTGATGGGGTCTGAAAGCCCCTTAATGTTCCAAGAGACAATCCTCATTTATGGGACTTCTTATTGGATTTCTTGGACTGAACTCTGATGGGCGAAGCTTGTGAAGCAGCTTGCATAGGTCTTTTGTGGTCTTTGTGGATCTCCATAGGAGTGGAAAGCCTAGCCCCCTCCACCTGTACTTCCTTGCCTTTATAAGTAGAGGTGTCTCCCGCCAGAACATTAACATTCAGATCTCGCATTGCAGATTGATCATTTTCATTGACCTGATCTTCCAGCGATTTGCCCACCTCTGCTTCTTCATCAGAGCCCGAGAGAAGAGACTCATCAACTTCAGATTCAACCCACTCCGACAAAGAAGCTAGGAGGACAAACTTGTTAACAGATTTAGCCCTAGTCTTAGAAGCGTCCTGCCAGGTTTCTTTGGTCGCCCTCTTAGGGGGGGTAACTCTAGCTGCTTTAGGGGCTTGCTGAAGAGGGGTGGCATCTGGAGAAGCTAGGGAAGGGGCATTGACGGAGGTAAGTCGAAGACAGTTTCTGACGAAGTGCCCAGTGGCACCACAGTGAAAACAGGCGGATGGGAGGTATTTGTACACTATGGCTTGGGAGGTAAGTCGAAGACAGTTTCTGACGAAGTGCCCAGTGGCACCACAGTGAAAACAGGCGGATGGGAGGTATTTGTACACTATGGCTTGCTCAAAGTGTTCACCATCGTCGGTGAAGATATCAATCGCTGAGGGGAGATCCAGCGAAATGTCCATTTCTATGAGAACTTGAGGGTGCCAAGAAGGCACATAGTCCGAGCGGGGTTTTCCTCCCAGGACTTTCCCCAACTTCGAACCAATGACTCCTAGGTGATTATGGTAGTGGAGGGACAGATTAGGAAACTCGACCCAGACAGGGTAGTTAACCAAGGCAGAGGCTTCAGGATTGAAATCTTTGTTCCAGCGAAAAAGGCTGAGGGGGGAATTACGGATGAGCCACTGTCCTCTGCTGAGGACATCAAACACCATATGCGAGAGCTTGAAAACAAACAGATAGTGGTTTTTAGGAAGGGCCTGGATGGTCTCCACTTCAGCACCAATCGCACCCCACTGGAGTCGAATCCAGCTTTTGATAGACTCTGCTGGGGGTCTAGGACCCGCCAGCAAACCGATAAGGGCCCTATTCTCCAGATCATGCTGTATTCTTCGGATTTGAGAAGAGGGAAGAGTGACTGAGGGCTTACCTCCAATATGTGTATCCCCTGTGCCTGCTCCAGCAGCACCAACGCCCCCGTTATTACAGAGACGGTCATATGACGAAGGACCTTGGGCATCCGCCAGCGAAGGAGGGAGATTCAGGGCTGGGCCGGCGACAACACCATGTGCCTTGAGAGCGGTTTCCATGGGCAGCAGGCCATGGAAGGCTTCGTGAACTGCCTGAGGAGGAGACGGGAGGCACGAAGGAGAAGGAGCAGCGCCGATGAGGTCGACCGGACGAGACGGCGCATTGAACTAAAGTAACGAGGGCGCATGCAGCTGCCACGCGTTAGGCTGAGGAAAGCCTGACGCAGCGGCCATGCAGACTGCCTCGGCCCCGACGGAGCGTTTGATTTGACTGATGGTTGAGAGGTTCTGATTAATAAGCTGCTAATCCTCTGCGTAAATACTGATTAACTACCGCTAATCCCGACCTTCAAATCACAGAGCCATCGCTCCTCGCCTTCCAGCTTCCTCGCCTTTGGTGATTTAGTTGATGCTGTCCTTGCAAAATTTGCAATAAAAATCCTTGAAAGAAACACGGCTAAAAAAATATTAACGTTATCTTGTGCACCTTCTCAATCGCTAAGCCCGCAAATGGTTCTCCGCCAATGTCTCGTCTTTCTTTCTCGCCTTCTCTGCGACCTGCTGCCTGTGCTTCACCTTCTTCAGGCCCTTCTGCTTATGCTTGCGCAACAAGGCTCCACCCGATGCATCATCTTCATCAGGCCCATCCTGCGGAGAATCTCTAGGGTTAATCAGAGTTGAAGCCATCACCATAGCTTCCGCTTCCTCTCCTTCCATCTCAGTAGAAACCGCGCTCTCACGCACAACCTTCGATACCTTCACTTTTTGTTTGCAAACAATGATCTCATTTCCTTCCCAGATGGATCTTCTTCTTTGTGCGTACTGGTAACTAAGCTGCGCTCTTTCTTTATCTATGAATGGCAATAATGTTGCTCGGACTCTTCACAGCAGTGTTGAGATGACGACTGCCTACTCTGCCTCCAATCTCCTAGTGGCGATTTGTTTACTGCACACAAGTTTAGCATGGTGCTGCTCGCACTAATTAGAGCACAGGCATGGAGAGCACGATGGCCGCTCCACATGTGGATGAGTCGGCCTTCTTTTCCCTGCACATAGGCTACTGAGTGTATCTCTATCTTTAGTGTGCTTAACAAAGAAGTTTCTCCATGGATTGCTCCACCACTTTCCCACAATAAGCTAGTACCCTTGGTTTCTCCTTCTCTAATCTCACGTAGCAAGGAAGGGAAGTTATGATGAAAGGAGACATGGAGCCTAATTCGAAAAACCCTAATCGCACTAAGAAATCCTAATAATAAATATTATTGCTAATAATAATGTGCATAAATGCTAAACTAAGCTAGGAGAGAAAAACCTAGCTCTGATACCATGTTGAAAACATGGATCAAGCTCTCCTACTCACAAAACATCTACCTAATTATGCACTAATGATAACACTAATCTAAGGTGGATAAAAATGAACAAGACTCATTGTGATGAGTGTGTGCTAACTAAGTTTAGACTCAAGTTCAATTAGAGTACATGATAGAAACATGTACTCAAAAAAAGACTTATATGAGGAGAATACAACTTGGTCTTTCTCTTGCATGTGGGATAATTCTCACTAGGTGATGTAGCTTTTCACACTCACTCCATAATCTCCTTGTGCTCTTTGGCACCATATTTCTCAACATTTTTAGATAATATCCTTGTTTATCATGGGACCCTTGACGAACATCATCTGAACATTATGTTAGATATTCTCAGAAAAGAAGTCTTATTTTTTAAAGAGTGCAAATGTGATTTAAGTTCAAACAAGAGTTGACATACCTAGGATACGTTATTATGATTTATGTTGATTATGAGAAGATTAAAAAAAATGTGAATGGTCAATTTTAAGGATCATCACCCAAGTAAAATCGTTTTAAAGATTTGTAAACTTCTTTTCTAGACATTCATTTTAGGATGGTAAGATAGGCTCTTTTAAGAGTAAAAGATGACTAATAGATTAAGTGGCCAACACATTAAAAAGAGTTTTATGCTATGACTCATGCTTTGAAAAAGTGGAGACATTATTTGTATGACTCTATTTTTGTTGTCTATGTGCATAACTCATCTCTAAAATACTATTGCTACTATCCATATAGAGTTGAAAAGCTCATTTATCAGAGCTTATGCAAGAGTTTGATTTTGAGATCTATAATGGGAAAGGGTCTACTAATAAGATCGTAGATACTTTGAGTGGAAAATTAGCCATGTAAACCAACTTATTTTTACTGAGATTTAGTTTGACCTATTTAACTCTCTTAAGGGCTTGTATCCACCGAGAGATAGATTCTTGTATATTATCTATGCTGTAACCCTTGGGAGTCATATCATGTTTGTGTGTCATGACGTGCCTTCTACTAGGCATTGAGGTGTACTGGACGAGTGAGCATTCTGTATAAAAAGATTATTTTTTACCAAAGCTAAAAGATAACGTTAAATAATAGTTAAAAATTATCAACAATTCCAAGTCAATAAAGCTGAGGGCTTGTTGAGACATGGTGCCTTTTTCCTGTATCCATTGGAGATACCTGAAAAGTGACATGCTAGCTTTTTGTTGTATCCACCATTGGACCTACCACAAAAGAATGTAGTTGGATTACCACAAAAATCGAGGGGGAATAATGCCATATGGGTGATCATTACTAACTCTAAGATGGCAATATTTATTCCTACAAAAGTGAAAATCTCAACTGTGCACAACTTGCTAATTTGTTGGTTATAGTTGTTTAGCCTTTATGGCTTCCCAACTAATATTGTTAGTTTTCTCGATAGTTCTAGCATGAGGTGTTCAAGAAAGTGAACACAAAGCTCATGTGAGTCTAAGTGTGAATACGACCATGAGGGAGGACATGTTGTGTATATATGTCTATGTGAGATGATACGATTGGGAGCAATATCTTGTGTTAGTAGATTGTGTGCTTACAATAGTGCTAAGCATTCTTCTACTAAAACAATCCCTTTTATATTGATGTATGGTTATGAGGCTACAACACCATGGATGGTTGGCTCAGAGAAAGTCTACATTGTTGCTATAATTGACTTCTTGAAAATAGCAACAAGAGTGTGAAGAAACGGACCCTTAGAAACCAATGAATTTTTTAATGGGGTTGATTAGATAGAGAGATCGTGTGTAGATGAAGATAACACTTGGGAGAATGTTGCTTCACTCAAACACAAATATCCAGAATTTTCTCAAATTCTTTCTCTCATCAACAAAGGGAGATAACTAGTTCACATTGCTACTATAAGACATGTGTCCGGTCGGTCGGCGGTCTCTAGCCCTTTTATAATTAAGACATGTGTCCGGTTGGTCTCTAGCCCTTTTATAATTAAGCATGATATAGTTGGGATTGTGGCTCAATTATATGAAAGTTCATGTGTGGAAATATACCTTGGGAGAGGGGCTTCCAAAGGGACCTTTAGACCACAAGTTAGCCATATCAGTGATAATCATGAATGCCTAGGGGCACGTGGTATGGGATACACATGCCTTAAGGAGTGGGTTTTCTAGGGTTGTGTTGGTCTCTAGCTCAGCGGGTCACTTACCATTGTGTATCAAACCTAGGTGGGTTACGTATGGTTTGGAACCTAAGTTGGCCCAAGTTAGCCCTGTGGGGTTGGGTAGCAAGTGCTATCCTACCCCTTCTATGTTCTCGTGGATGTTCATGTGTGTACTTATAAGTATCAGTATTTGGACAGACGCATATAAGTAAATTTTTACTATAGGGTGGTGTTTCAATATATATATATATATATATATATATATAGATACATACATACATACATACACACACACACATACATACATATATATGTATGTATTTATAGATTTGTGTGTGTGTGTGTGTGTGTGTGTGTGTGTGTGTGTGTGTGTGTGTGTGTGTGTGTGTGTGTATGTATGTATGTATAGATTTATGTTGCGTGTGTGTGTGTTTATACATATATATGAAAATATTTAAATTTTAAATATTATGTTTGTGTTACAATGTGTGTAAGGTAAGGCAACATGAGAACTTGGATATTTTTAGCTTGATAGTTGAGTACAAATACATCGATGGAACTATGCCACTACAACAAACAAAGAAGAAGATGAAGAATAGCACATTTGAGTACATTATATTCAAGAATATTTCAAATTTTCTCATTCCTTTTGTTTGTATAAGAAGAGGCATCAATTAAGTCTCATTTTAATTATATTATCATTCTTTATTATTGAGTGTAATGAAAATCTTATCTTTGTGATTAAGTTTGATGAGGCTCAAGTTCTTAAGCATTAAAAGATGGAACAAGTAAGCATTTCATTAATGAATAGAGCTTTCGATTACTCCAAATGCAAGATTAATTCGCATGGGTTTAGTGTGCAGTCTAAAATAGAGCTATGGGGATAGCATCAGCTTAAGTCCCAAATGAGAGTCACAATAACCTCAAATAGATATTCTTACACTTTGAGATTCTATCCATTATTGATGCTCAAAGAACAAATGTGAGTTACTACAAGTGGAAGATATAGGGACCTTCACACAGTAGAGTGGCATATGGGTGTAGATTTGAAAGCCTTTAAATGCACATTTGGCATATCTAAAGGTTCAAATGCAACATGCCCTTGCTTGTATATTGCATGAAAATTATGGAAAACATGATTAACTGCTCAAGTTGTATGGTGGCTCAAGAAAATCCTCCAACTAGAGATAAGATAAAGCTGGTAAAACTTGATGTTGAAGAAGCAAGTATATCTAAGAAGAAGAAAAAGTCTTCATCACAGGTTTTTAAAAGCATCAAATGTGCCAAATCAAGAGGATTTTCTATTTCATTATCCACTACAGAGGAAGTTCTTCATGCAAAGCACAACTTGTACCCCCCGAGGGTCCTGCTTAAGATCCAATATTACCTATAAGTTTGGATGGGGTGCATATATGTACATTGCATGTAGATATAAGAACACCCGATAAGCCACTATGACTTCATCTTGATTATGCTTACTCTATTATAGTACCAAAGCTTTTAGATACATGCATTGAACAATGTGATAATTTTCTTTCCAACATAGGTTTTCATGGAGGACACTGAGATTAAGAGGGATACTACAGAGGTGATGTGCCATCGAATATATCTATGGGAGGAGCAAAAGCTATATGATTTTTGAGATTAAGAGGGATATTACATAGGTGATGTGCCATCAAAAATATCTATATGATTTTTGAGATTAAGAGGGATACTACACAGGTGATGTGCCATAAAAAATATCTATGGGAGGAGCAAAAGCTATATGATTTTTGTCTAACCCCATGATAATGAACAAGTGATAGCTATGTGGGAATGTTGAAAAGATTTGTGTGAGCACACACCATCAAGCAAGAAATCCAACAATGGCCCATCTAAGACTGAAAGTCTGGTTAGATTTTGATAAATTCATTAAACTCCTAAGATTAGCTAGAGAAGAAGGCAACTACATGGAACATTACAAAAAGGCCATTAGCTAGAGAAGAAGGCAACTACATGGAACATTAGCTAGAGAAGAAGGCAACTACATGGAACATTACAAAAAGGCCATCAATAGCCTCATAACAACAATTGTGGAGGCATGGGGAGAAAAGGACATAACATATTATTTGGTAAGTTTCCATGGTAAAATATTAAATGAATCGATAGAAATCTAAGACATATTATTTATGTGAATTCTTCATGTTTGTGAAGCACATTCTATTTGCTCATGAACCATATTTTATGAAGGAAATGGGGACCCTAGCTATTTGGAATACCCAAGGCATGGAGAAGTCACATTATCAAGCGCTCGGACTGTATACTACACGTCATGGTAGTGGAAAAACAAGAAACAAGTCATTACATGAACTATTTAATTGGTTCTAAAGGCATGTAGGCCAAAGGATTAAGGTACAAGCTCCTAATTTGTAGTCAAAAGAAGGTACTATTTTAGTTGAGAAAATGTGTGGTTTTGCATTAAAATATCAAAATTTAAATTTTAGTATACTTTTCCTTTTTAGTATTAAAAATGGCTATTTTAGGCAATGTCTTTAAATAGTAATTTTTATTGTTATAAAAGGCTTCTCCTCCTCATTTTAAAAGATTTGTATACTATAACTAAGGACACGGCAAGGAAAGTTGAACATAGAGAGGTGTGACTACTACACTCATGGAGGTTCTACAAAGAGGGAAGATTGCAAAGCTAGTGAAGAAGAAAGAGAAGGCAGGGATAAATTTCTAATAAAGCATAGACAAGAACAAGAAGAGAGACCCACTGATCTACCACCTCTCCTCAACAAGGCGAGGAGGTGAGACATGAAGAACTTTCACCAGGTCAATGGACTCTTCAATGAGCCTGTTCAAGAGCCGTAAGTTGTGGAATCACAAGCTCAAGCCGAATCTGGTAGCACATGGTGATGTGTTTAAAGGGTTGGAGGACATACATAACTTAGAGTCTACTCTGCCAACAAATTTGATGGAAAAAAGTATGTTAACCATAATAAAAGATGGCAATATACTTTTCCTTATCCTTTAAAGGTTTTCCTTGTCCTTTAAAGGTCCATGCCTATATACCTAATTCTCAAAAAATAAAGAAGGAGAGCCATAACAAGAGAAGGATTCTCTTGTCCCCCCCCCAAAGGCAAGTCTAAGAGATAGAGCAAGTGACAAAGCAACCAAAGAAAAAATTAAAAAAACTACTTAGCAATTAGTGCAAAGCCAAGGAGTATAGGAGCCTCTACTAATTGACATTAAAAAATAAGAAAGGTGTTTTTATTTTGTTTGTTGCAAAAGTAGAGTACACCTCTCCCACTACTATAAATATAGAGATAAGATCCATAGCACTTTGTTAATCACCATTTAGCTAAGCCTTGTTAGTAGAGTACACCACCCATAACGCTCCTTCATATTGTTTGTGATGGCCTCGTCAAATACTAGCATTGAAGTTGTTGTTGTTGTGCGTATTGTGAGGGAGGCCACGAATGTAGAGGTCAAGCAAAAGACCGTAGATGGTGCATAAGCATGGAAAGGTCTCACATCCTTATACCACTTCCTAGTAGTGATAATGATATTTCTCAAGTGAAGACCGGAGTGGTGGGCTTAATTGCGATACAGTGAGCCCATGGTTTTGTTGATGATGCGTATGAGCTTCTCTTACTCAAGGATGTGCGAAAGGGAATTAATGTCGTTCACTTACTTTGTGCCTTCACCCTGTAGGACAAGTGAGGCCCATAGAAGTAAAGATGATGCGTATGAGCTTATCTTACTCAAGGATGTGCGAAAGGGAATTAACGTCGTTCACTTACTTTGTGCCTTCACCCTGTAGGACAAGTGAGGCCCATAGAAGTAAAGATGATGGTGTACAATAGTTCTAACTAAAGAGTTGTATTTGGACATTATATGTGAAGAATGAACTTGGTTTTATTTTCACTTGGAAAGTAATAAACTCGATCTAGTGGATGTAATGTTATCATGTTTTTCTCTCTGTCACTCTCGCTCTCTCTCACCCTCTCCCTCTCAAATAATTATGTCATGACTCTCTCTGCCTCTCTCTCTCTCTCCAACTCTCTTCACCCCTCTCTCTCTTGATGGAGGGGGGAGGGAATCTTTTTAGAATTTGTCGCCCAATTCCAAGAAAGCACTCACTAGAAAAAATCCCCCTATGCTTACATGACATGTTTAATACACTCCTACCTTTGTACAATGTCGGGAAGCCATATATGTGAAGCAAATGAATGCTCAATAAGGTGCTACGAATCAAGACATACTTGATGAAAATCAGCTTAAGTTTTAGCCCACAAATGAACCTATTGATGATGAGGTAATTATCTAGCCACAAAGCAGATTTTGGTGAGTAGAGATGTCTTTATTGAGGACTCAATTCAACCCATACTTTTGTGTAAAAAACATCAAAATGTGCTTACAAGACATCTTTAATACACTCCTACCTTTGTATGATGTCGGGAAGCCATATGCAAAGCAAATGAATGCTTAATAAGGTGCCGCAAATCAAGACATACTTGATGAAAATCAGCTTAAATTTCAAGCCCCATAGATGAACCTATTGATGAGGTAATTATGGATGATGTAGTGGATGAGGAAAAGGAAGCCATATAGGAGTCCAAGAGTATACCAAAATGGCTTATGTAGACATAGAAAATTAGCTACTCTTCTACCTAGCAAGAAAGGTGCATGTTCTCATCATGCATCTTATTCTAATGTGGATCATGCTATCATTGCCAGTATATGCAATGAAGAGGGACCCATTTTCTTTATGGAAGAATAGGAAAATGATCATTGGATGTAGGTCATGTAGGATGAGTCCGACCCAATCCTAAAAAATAACACTTAGAATTTAGCAGATTTTCCTTATGGTAAAAAGGCCACTAGTACAAAGTGGGTTTATAAGGTTGAGTGTAAAGCGGTTGGTAGTATTGAGACCGCTACAAGACAAGGCTTGTTTTTAAATTTGCCTTATGATAAAAAGGCCATTGGTACAAAGTGGGTTTATAAGCTTACATGTGTGCAGTTGATGGTAGCATTGAGGACTGCTCTACAAGGCAAGCTTGTTGCTATTAATATATTCCTAGGGTTAACAAGAGCTACTACCATTATCTTATATCAAGGAGTCAAGGTAGATACATTAAAAGGTCATACATTTACAGATATGAAGCAATGGTGTCCGAATCTACAACTTGGATGGGCGCCTATTCTATGTAATACTTATGGCGATTTCCACTTCAAAAGCGTGTGGTAGTAAGTTAGGATGAAGTCCCAAGTGATGTACTTCATAGATATATTATGAGAGTAGTCAATGTAATAGCATTAGGTCTCTTATGAGCCTAAAGTGCCCGGCCGGCCACAATTTAAGTGAGTGTGAACACTTATGGCCATGTATATAAGTGAATATCTCTCATAATACAAAGAACTCTCCCATTGTGCAATAGAGTCTTGCTCTTGCTAATCTCTCTCTGTAATGCATGCTAGTGAGTGTGTGAGTGAAGTGAGGTGAGAGGAGGGACGAGTACACGTAGTGCAACGTGGCGGTGTGACAACGCTCGTGGAGACGCAGTGGAATTGCTTCCCAAGGAGTTGTGGAGCTTGGAGACCTCAAGGGTTCAGGCTCGACCATTGGAAAGATCCTTACGACACTTACGGTTCTCCGGGAAATCTCTTGCTGGATGTGTTTCAAGGAGGGTTAGGGTGAGCCATAACATTTTTGGTGCCGCTTTCGGAGAGTCGTCCCTTGGCTTTGTCATTGTTTTTCTCTGATCTACGCATTACCCATTGCCCATTGTCTTGATTAATGGTTTCCCATGATATGGTTTTGATGGTGATTTGTGTGTAATTTTATGACAAATAGCTTTCTTTTTTGTTTTATAAAGAATGTCTTTTTGCTTAATTTTTAGCTTAAATCATTGTTTTTGTTGTTGTTAATGTGGTTTTTAATGTTCCTAGGGCTTGCACATAGAGTGTATTAGGCTTTGTTTGCTTCCATTGCATCAAAAAATGCTATAGAATACAATTTTTAGTGAATAAGGGTGATTACTCCAATTCAAGAGGCAAAAAGATTAGAAAATGTGTTTTTTGGGATCAAAATTGTGTTTTTGAATGTTTTGAGAGCATCTAGATGCACCAAAACACATGATTACATCAAATTCTTAATCAATTGGATGAATTTTTCTCTCTTTCGTTTAATTTTGCATAAAGGGAAGAGACTAAAATTAAGAGTTTATTTAATCTCCAATTATAGATTAATTCACACATTAGTTGATGCACATAGCTTAGCAATTTCATGCTCTATCCAATGATATGCTCAGTGGTGTGAATTAATTAATGATTAGTGGTTAATTAGAGTCTTTGATTAGTCTAAAAGAGAGAAAGATTTGGTAGGATTAATCTTTGATTAATTCCTAAACACTTTTTTACATAACTCACTAAGGCTAATAAGCATTGAATGAAAAGACGCCAATGAGTTGTCAAATTGTCCATTTTGGGGGTCATTTATGAAGGGTGTAAGGGGGTGTCATAAAAGGGTTGACTTTTTTTATTCCCACTTGCCTTTTTGAAAAAATGCCCATATCTCCCCAATTTAAAATTCAAAAAATATTTCCCTAAACAAGAAAATTAGAATTTCCATCTAGACTCCAAAAAAAAAAATCCGTGAACCACCTAATTCATGCCGTGAATTGTACCTATTGTTTCACATCGTGAAACAGCCCCCACACCCTCCCAAAAAAACAAATCAGATGTTTCATGCATTAACACACTCACCAACATGCATTAGAGAATGTAATTAGCAAGAGGATTAGCAAGAGCAAGACTTTATTGCACAATGGGAGAGCACAGACTTCAACTCTTCATCATCATCATCACATGCACGATGATGCCAATGTTATCACTCCGGACAAAATTTCACCATACTCCATACCATGTGTTAGATATCCGTAACGCCGCTTACGGGCGTTACCACAAGAGGGGACGGCCTCTGGCTCACCACCCAGCCATAGAGGAAGAATGAGGATTGCCCCTCATCCCCCAGGCTATATAGTGTGTGGCCTGCCGTCCACACTAGCCTGGCCGCCCATGACTCCGCATGGGCGTCCTCTCCCACTGAACCCCGGACATGGGCATCCGGTCTGCCGTCGGTCACACAGGCATTACAGCCTACGTGACATTACCCCCCCCTTAAGAAGAGTTTTCGTCCTCGAAAACAAACTGGGGAAACCTTTTGGAAATTGCACTACGGCATTCCCAGGTTGCCACCTCCTCATCCCTATCTGTCCATTTAACAAGTACCTCCTGGTACACTTTATGTCGGGTTTGTCTGTCACGATACTCTAGAATCTTTTCAGGTTCATGTGGTATCTTTGGTGGCTCTATCAAGTCCACCAAAATCTCTAGAGAAACTGCGTTCTCTAACCCGTGAACTGATTTCTTCAATTTACTGACATGGAAGACAGGATGGACTTGAGAACTCTCCGGTAACTCAAGTTTATATGCTACGTCCCCAATCTTCTTAAGGATTTTAAAAGGACCACAATATCTCGGAGAAAGTTTCACACTTTCCCGTTTTCATGGTTTCTGACTGCGCAGGAATCTTGAGGAATACAAAGTCACCTTCTGCAAAGGTCACCTTTCTTCGTCCTTTATCCGCATAAGTTTTAGCGCGATCCTGAGCGTTATGAATGCTCTCTCGTGCGGCTCTGAGCATATCATTCATATCTTCAAGGAAAACCTTGACAGATTGAATCTTCTCCTTTTCTAGGCCTACAGCCATCGGAGATCTCGGCTGGAATCCATACATTAACATGAATGGTGTAAATCCAGTCGATGAGTGTTTGGAGCTGTTATAGGTAAACTCCAATAAGGGCAAGTACTCTTCCCAATTAGATTGCTTCTTACTAACATAAGAACGCAACATATCCTCTAGAATTTGGTTAACTCTTTCGGTTTGACCATCAGACTCCGGATGATCTGCCGTACTCATACTCATAGAAGTATCCAACTTTTTGAAGATTTCCCTTCAAAAATGACTGTTGAACTTTCTATCTCTATCTGACAACACTATATCTGCGGGTAGGCCATATAGCTTGTAGAGATGTTCAATAAAGACTTTTGCCAACTCTGGCATTTTTACAGTTTTCTCGTGGGGTAATAAACTTTGCCAGTTTAGTTAACCTATCCACTACCACCCACACCGAGTCATTCCCTCGACTCGTCTTGGGTAAACCGGTAATGAAATCCATGGAAATGCTTTCCCATTTCCCTTGAGGAATCTCCAGCGGATGGAGTAGTCCTCCAACCTTAAGACGTTCATGTTTATTGACCTGGCACTTACTGCATTTCAGCACATAAGTCTGGACGTTCTTAAACAAACTAGGCCAATAAAACTGTCTTTTTACTAGTGCATAGGTCTTCTGAATCCCAGGATGACCCGCACTTGGACTATCATGACTTTCTTTAAGAATTTGGGCCTGAAAGTCACCAATAGTTGGTACACATACTCTACCCTTGTAAAGTAAGTACCCGTTTGTCAATGGAGTAATTAGCATATTTCTCCCACGTGTCCGGTCGAGCTCGACCGCTGCTACGGGCAATCCGACGTGCCAGAATAAAGAGTTTTCGTCCTCGAAAACAAACTGGGGAAGTTATTGGTAAGCAAATGTCTAGTAGTACTCACGCAAGCCGTGATTTGGTATTTCAACCAAAACCCCAAGGCAAATTTCATGCCTTGATTTTGCATCATGTCATTAGCACAGAAGCTAATGTACTGCACTCTAGTAGCGCAAGTTCTCAGACTATGCTACTAGATATTTGTAGACTACGCTACCATGTTGCATCACCAACTTGTTAAAAATTCTCCTTGGAAAGCTCTATGGCCATAGGAGAAATAAACTAGAGCCAATCTAATTATGCATCACAAGGATTAGTTCCAAAGCTGAGAGATACTTTCTCTCTTAGAGTAACATCTTTGCACAAGCATATGCTCTAGAATCTTGTTGAGTTTCTAACTACCATCAATCTACGGATGGTTAAACTCCACTCTAACTCAGAGTAAATGTAAGTTTTGAAAATTTCCCTTCAAATATAACAATCAAACTTCCTATCTCTTATGCCATACTATATTTGCGGGCAGACCATATAGTATGTGGAGATGTTTGATAAAGATTCTTGCACCACTACGGGTGTCTGGAGTTACATCCAATCACTTACAACTCTTTGTTGCTATTACCAGACACATCCCTTCAAGTATTGTCTGGACTTACACAACTATTCGAGTTTATGTGATATTTGAGGATATCCCTCCTTTCCCTCAAGAAAGGTTTTTGTCCTCAAAAACTCTACTCTCAAGCGGACTACACGCTAGTGTCATAGGTCCAAGAACAAATCTAGACCGTGTTTAATATCATATGTTATATTCTTGAGTCCTTCCAAGAAACTTTTAAACATCTTGCAACGAAGATGTGGTATAGTGTCTACGCACATATGGTGGTACTATTATACAGATCAGTGGTTTCACACTTGTAACAAAGTGCTTCATTGTTGCATATTATTACCCTTCATAAGCGGTTACACACTTATGAATTATTTGGGTGGGTTGTACTATCTATCAAGAAAAATTCCAAACTACTAATAACCACATTATTAATCCACAGATAATGACTGAGCTTGCTGCGAAGCCATAGGTTGCTATATAATTGATGGTAATTACATAAGCCCAATGTCTCATTACATCATACATTCAATATAAATGCAAACATCACAGTACTTCGTAATGATGAACTTAGGAATTTCATCCTATCCCTGTTTGGTGTTGGTATGAAGTATAACTATGAGAACATTATTTGCTGCCTCCTCATTATAGCGGCAAAGCTACCTACCCATCACAGGTGGCAATCTCTACCAAGCTATAACCAATGACAAGCAAATAAACGAGTACTCTTGTAAGAACTTCATAACCATATGTCACACCAAACTCATAATCACTATACGGATTAAATGCCAGGGCTTGCAAAATTGAATGTTGTCTGATAGGTAGAGGGGATCATCAAACTACGGATGACCTTGACAACTCACTAGGACTAGTGATGTGTAACTTTTTAAGTTACTCCACTCTCCTTGATTATTCCATACCATCGAACAAATCAGTCCCTCGATTTGAGCAACGTCAACATATTTATGAGTACCTCGATACTCATGGATTGTGGTTCGGTAATTTAAAATGTTGATCTAGAGTATCTTTCACTCAAGGATCTTAATTTTATTAGCAGCTATGTATTAGTAGTGAGTAACTACGTACCCACTATCATCACACTAGTAGCTCCATACTAGTCTGTGAGTAACTCCGTACCCAATGGCGTACCTCCCCCGAGTGGGAGTACCATATACAACCATCTATAACAAGATGCTTAAGTCACTTGCTGCTAAGAAGTGACTACACAAATTGACATACTAGTCTGTGAGTAACTCCGTACCCAATGGCGAACCTCCCCCGAGTGGGAGTACCATATACAACCATCTATAACAAGATGCTTAAGTCACTTGCTGCTAAGAAGTGACTACACAAATTGACCCCTCCATTGCACATTGCAGTATAATTTCTGGTATTACAACACGAATTTTTGGACGTCCTTATCGTAGAGGTCAACTTAAAAACTAGTGCATAGGTCTTGTGGAGTCTCGGCTGACCTAACCACGCCACTGGTGACTTCCTAAAAAAAATGTGGCGCCGAATTCACCACCTATGTACTTTAACTCCGTAAAGTACATGGTCTTCATCTATCATCTATGGAAAGTTGTAAAACATTCCTGCGATGGATTTTTATCACCCTAAAATTATTGTGCACTATTTTAGTGTGAAGAGCTTTTTTCCTGGGTACCATGGTTCACCCCCCAAGCTCATCTGTTGCTAAATTCTCCGATTTAACAAAAGATATGTCTGCCTCTGAACACTCCAGTTCAGCCCCAGACTTGGAGTTTACTTCTTAACACTCCGGTTAAGTCAAAACTCACCAGATACAATAGGATTTACCACTAAGCTCTCCGGCTTAGCCTGCTATCCTAACTCAGCCCAAGTTTATGTACACTACATATGTCGGATCTGATACTAACAACAACTAGGCTCATCTGGAGTGAGATACTACTCACTATTGCCATGTAAAACCTTATTAAATCCTAGAAATGCTCCACTCATTCCTCAGGGGTCATACGACTTATAGGGTTTACACGCACATGAACTTGTAAGCAAAATAGCCGGTCATGCAATATTACAACTGCTTATGTAGGAAAGTAATATATTTCCCAAATTCATATGGTAGCAACTAAAATGTGCTCACAACAGCACACTTATGTTGAACATAGGCAAGACTACGCTTGCAAAATGCTATAGGGCGTCCCCCATGCATGAAATTGTCCAACCAAACTAGTCTTACTGCTAATCTCTAGATTTAGATCACTCCGAAACTAAATCACTCTGTTAGCACTAGTACACCATCATGGTCTTGCTACCTAGAGCTTCTCCGAACTATGTAAATATAATTGGGTTTTATCCCAACTTATGGCTATATTTGGTAATTTTCAAAGTTCAAATTTTATCTTGCACACTTTATCACTACAGACAAGTGTACATACAAACCTGCCAAAGAGTCAAGTTACATGCACAAGCCTTGGCGTCCCATTCCACCAAGACTACAATCGATTCCGTGAGAATTTGATGTCCCATACCATCAAATTACCACCAAACCAATTGATGTGACATATGAAAAGGCTCTTTCCCCCCTCGAAAGATCACCACAAACTCTCAAGCAGTGGGATGTCGACGCATGGCAATAAAAAGAAGAGAAAACCATGCTAGTAAGTTTAAGAACAGTTCTCTTCGATCAACTTCTATAAGGGCATTGAGCATTACATCTCAAGACTATACCCCTTCAGATTTACCTTTGATTTCTACAAATCAATCCTAAATCTACTATTATTATCTAGGCGTATGCTAATCTTTCAGATTAGTACTCCTAGATAAACCATTCAATTGAGTACTGCTAGCAGCACTGCTAGCCCCTTTATCCCAAGTAATACACACTTTAGGGATTACTTTTACAAGGTAATCTACGTGACTAAATCAAACTAGTCACCACTCTCTAGGCCCAAGTAGTGATACTATTTTGTTACTACCAACAAGGGCCAGCTTGCCTCTACGGGCCAAGGCTCTCTTGTTGCTACAAATAGTAAGCAACTTGTTTGGACACAAGGCATAACCACATCAAGACTACGCTTGTACATGGTTCTCATTTGCCAAAGTTTATCACAATCTTCTAGCATCTGTTAAAAGATTGTGAAGGGTTATGAGCACTACGGCTCAATTAGGCTTACCTTGATTTCTCGTGATAAGCACTTCGTCTAATTTGGGCACAACTGACGCCATTGCCGGTCCTCTTAGCCCAAGTAAAACACACCGCAGTTTTAGATTTACACTATAGCCAAACTACGTGACTTTGATGGTCAATACTAAGTCTATGTTCAGCTTAGATTTAGTCTCTCTGAACCAAATGTGTGATCACCACATGTGCTACTTTTGAGGCGCTACGGCCATAGAAGTGTTCACTAGGCACAATGGCCATAGAACGTCTCTCTCTCGAAGGACTCGGCACTACAGCCGTGGGATTTGTCTCTCTCTTAGCACGCGGCGCTACGGCCAATGGCCATAGAACGTTTTTTTCGAAGGACTCGGCACTACGGCCGTGGGATTTGTCTCTCTCTTAGCACGCGGCGCTACGGCCGTGTGCGGTGGGTCTCTTTCGTGGAAAACGAGCACTACGGCCATACGGCGCGACGACCGTGTTGGGTTTGTTTCGTGGGGTGTACCGTTGTTTTGTGTTTTTTTTTTAAATAATAATAATAACCGGTCGGGCTGGCCCTCGCCGCTTCGGGCGTGGCTGCCCGCTCGTGGCGAGTGTCCACAACGCTGACTGCCTGGCCACCCCGCCGCTGGCATGGCCGCCCGACTGCTGGGCTGGCCGCCCGCTGGCTTGGCCGCCTGCCTGGGCTGGCCGCCGTGGGACTGGCCGCCGCCTGGCCGCCCGGTCGCTGGGCTTAGTCATTACACCTGGGTTTCATTCACAGACGGGTGGCGCTGGCCGCCGCAGCCAGTATTCACAGTCGAGGGAGAAAGAAAACAGCCACAGCAGGTCGTGTCTTCGCCTGCTGCCTCCCCCAAACGTTGCAAACGGGTCGGTAAGACTGTCGCCCCCCCACCACCACACACAGACGTGGTCTGCTCCAGCAGTCGTGGGGCTGGTGTCGCCCCTCCACACTGGTCAGTATTAGCAACGGGCACATTTGCATTTCTTTGCACATTTGTGCTCTTCGCCCCACTTCTCAGACGACGACCACTAGACGCAGTGGGGCTGCTCTTCGGCCCCCCCCACCTCCCCCACACACAGTATAGAGGCGACTTCTCTGTCTATGAAACGAATTTCAACGCAGACAAGAAAAAAAACAAAAATTGCTTACCTCCAATTTGCTTGCTGTGTGCGACGGGGAGAGAGAGAGAGAGAGAGAGAGAGAGAGAGAGAGAGAGAGAGAGAGAGAGTGAGAGAGAATTCTTCCCTTCCATTCTGTCTTGGCCGCCTCCCTCCACACACTCCATTCAAGATAAGGATGAGGAGATGAATGGTCCAAAACCATCGAGTGGGCTCCGGTCCCCCGGTCACGCGCGGACTCTGACGATCCCATCGAACCACGCTCTGATACCAGTGTTAGATATCCGTAACGCCGCTACGGGCGTTACCACAAGAGGGGACGGCCTCTGGCTCACCACCCAGCTATAGAGGAAGAATGAGAATTGCCCCTCATCCCCCAGGCTATATAGTGTGTGGCCTACCGTGCACACTAGCCTGACCACCCATGACTCCGCATGGGCGTCCTCTCCCACTGAACCCCGGACATGGCTATCCGGTCTGCCGTCGGTCTCACAGGCATTACAGCCTACGTGACACCATGTTATCAATTGGTGTTGCTAACACGTGCTTGGAAGGGCATGCTTACTCTCGATATCAATGAGGGATGGCAACAAGGAACGCATCAACGTTGTTAATGTCGTGAAGTGGAAGTCATAGGCGTGGACCAAATGGAGGGTGATATGGCCTCAATGTGCCATGTCATATTGCCGAATATGACATGGCACATTGAGGCCACATCACCCTCCATTTGGTCCACGCCTACGACTTCCACTTCACGACATTGACAACGTTAACGTGCTCCTTGTTGCCCTCCCTCATTGATATCGAGAGTAAGCATGCCCTTCTATGCACGTGTTGGCAACACCAATTGACAGCATGGTATGGAGTCGAGTGACATGGCACATTAAGGCCACATCACTCACCTTAACATGCTATAAGAGGAGGCGCAGTGTTCGTTTTATCTTTTCCATCATCGACGCATAGCTTTCCTCTCATCTTTTCCATCATCAATGCGTAGCATTTGAGTTTGCACCTGTGACTCATCTTGTCGCTTGCCCCAAATATTTCTCATATATAAAATAGATTGATCTAAAATTTATCTTTTAATTTAAATAAAATATCCAATAATTTCAATATGCTAGGAATTTCTCTTTTTCCATCTAAATGATTGAATTCCAAATGGAAGCTAGAGGTTTAATAAAATGGTTTTTATACTTATATGCTTGAAAAATGTGGTAATATTATGGGATAAATCCATAAATTGGATTTAATGCTAAAAGATAGTTATACTATCATAATTATTTTACTACGTCTTATTCTTTTCATAAAAACTAAAAATTACCGATAATAGCAGTGGAGCTATGGAAAATTTTTAAGAAATTGATGCATAATTCATTCTTATGCATAACGTGAAAAGAGGACTTCCTATCATATTCTAGGATCGAATATCCTAGGTTAAAAGAATGGTTTTTGTCACATTCAATAGAAAACTAATTTTTAAGTTTATGTGTAATTAAATAATTAAGAAATGAGAAAATTATGATAATTATATTTAATGATAAAAGAGGAATTCCTATGACAATTGGAATTCAATCATTTAGATGGAAAAAGAGAAATTCCTAGCATATTGGAATTATTAGATATTTTATTTAAATTCCCATGAATCCGATGAACGCACTCTAGTGCTCATCAGATAGCCGACATCGAGCTCTTTGAAATTGGTCTTGAGAGTCTGAGGGCAAAATCCATCATTTTGGCTTTCGACCAGCAGCCTCAAAATTCAACCCAAAAATCAAGGCAAAAAACGACCCTTAAAGCATTAAAAATTGCCCAAAACAACCCGAAAACGATTGTGAACCATATTCGAGCTACTCTTTGAGTGTCTAAATGATGAAATCAAGAAATGGAAAATAGGTTTTGAAACCCCCTCTTCCATCTGGGATGCTACTGGCATGCACTTTTTTTGAAAAAATATCTCTAAGAGGTCATTCACATGCATGTAGCGTTTAAGCTAATCAGGGCAAACGGACACCCGTTTGACCCAACGAAGGGTATGCTAGGCCTCCTAAGGTTGTAATGAACTGGAAAAGAAAAACCTAAAAAAAATTGTGCTTGCTCATTAAGGAGCTATTGACAACATTATATATGGCAATGATAGAGGGATTACGTGGGCTGATATCTTCAAGCCATTGAGGTCCATGCCCCAAATACATCTCCCCATTCCATTTGCCATGCCTACAACAAGCGTGTCATCGGGTTTTACACCCCCTGTCACATTATGACTAATCTAGGAAGGGGGGTTTCCCAAGGACCCTACCCACATTAGCACTCTCACAAACCTCAGTTAGAATTGTCAGAGGACCAAGTGTGCCATTGTACACATTGGGTACTATTGCAAAAGTTAAGAGCCAAAAAGAGGATGAACGCGAATGGGAATATGAAACCGAAATGGGATCTGAAACTAAAACAAGAACTGAAACATCCATCGTTCCTCTGGAAGATTCTATCATGGTATGGTTGGATTTCCCTATGGGGGCAATGATGTTAAGTGCAAATGTGCGTTGATTAGCCCTCGAGCCAGTCATAACATCATGACAATAGACACTTGGGGCGTCATTCAAACAACCTAAAATCATCCTAAAGACAATAGACACTTGGGCGTCATTCAAACAACCTAAAATCATCCCTAAAGACAATGGTAACATTGAAGTTCCAAGTTACTTTAGCTATGCTACTCAAACAATCGGTGGAAATGTGGACTTTAGATTCCATGTTACACCATATTCCCTTGAGTATGATGTCATCCTTGGTGGAACTTGGGTAAGTGACTCGTTGTTGTATGCAATTGATAGATCTATGCAAAGAGTCACCTTGAACACTCATGCAAGCATTGTGCAATTGCTACTACAGGAGAAAGAGACATTGGAGGAGCTGGAACTTCCAACATATCTTACTGAGAATATCCCAATAATTATGGTTGGATTAGAGTTTTTCACTAAACTCACCACAATTTAAACATTACTTGTAAGTTTTTTTTGTGGTTGAGTATGTGTTAGAAGCAGATTTAATCTTGGGGCATAAATGGACTATTGCTGCCCAAGCACCACTGTGCTTTAGCGATAGGGTCATCATGATGGTCAATGACATAAAGTTGACAATACCATACTGTACGGAAGAGGATCTCACCCTAACGGACTTCTATGATGCTGAACGCAAAAAGTTACAAGCCTCTACGGAAGCCTCCCTACACAATGACCTACCATTTGCATCAATGACCGACTCTGATAAAGCATCTACCCCTTCAACTCCATCCTCACCAACAAAGTCAATACCACGACCTCGAAACTAGCAGAATTTTTGAAACCACCTATCTCTAAAAAGGAACTCAAAGAAAAAACCTTGACCTCGATGACTCTTCGTTCACCACCCTCACACCACAAGAGACGGTTGCATGCTCAAAAGCATCATCATCCACAGCCACTCCACAAAGAGAGACAAACCTCATCGACAACAATGCCCATGAGTCTCGAAACCGCAACCTCAACTCCAACCAATGTGAAGAAGGGCCCAAAACCTTCCACTTCATCCACAAACTAAACTCCACCAACGACACACAAAATCAAGGTATCTTAATGGTATCAAAATGTGGGTGGAAAAGCAGCTACTTGTAGCCCAAGGCTACTACGAAGGTACCAATCCAATTTAGGTGCCTCGATCGTCAAAGCCTCTTCCTCAATGTAACACTCAGAGGCCAAGGAAAAATAAAAGTACTCCTCCACAACACCGTCCACAAAAGCCTATGCGAGTTTCCCAAAGAACTCCGACAACTCAACAAGTGTGGGTACCAAAAAGGTTACTGCAAGCACAAGGGTACTACCAAGGAAATACCAAAACTTGGATTCCCAAGCACATCAAAAGGTCCCCTAAGCCTGCACAAAGAAAGAAACCTCAGCACCAAAAGCACCAGTGCCAATTTATAATGTTCATCAAATATGGGTGCATGTGCACGTGCTTCAATAACAAGGATACAATGATGGTAATCCCATCATATGGTTGCCAAGATTGAACAAAGGAAGGAACACTTCACCAACAACTTCACATAAAGTTCGATAAGAATGAAAACCTAAGCAACATCAAGCAAGCCACTCGATAAATACACAAGAGCTTGTGTGTCCATTCAAACCCAATGGCAACCAACCAAAAGCTGTACCTACCACCCCTCGACAACAATTGAACCCCAAATTCAAGAATCAATTCCCACGTCTGACGGAGATTATGAGTGTGTATCAAGGACAAACTAACAATGCTCTTTTCATCCCTCTGGATAAGAAGCATGAGTACAGAAGTTACGCAGCAGACATAAGAACCTATTCTCTCAAAAAGGAGAGTAGACACAAGAACCTGTTGCTCGTAAGAAGGTGGTAGCAAAAAAAAAAAAAAAGAAGAGACACACACAAGGGTCACACATATGGCCTACCTAAAAATGATAGGATATCACAAGCAACTCTCAATGATCTTCAATAGCCATACATTTTTGTTAAGCTTATAGCTTACTATTCTTTTGGCTAAGTTAATGTAGCAGCTACTCCATGAGTACATATCCATACTCATGCACTGGAGGATAATTGCACCAAAGCCTCACCATCGACAACTTTCCAGGTACATCTCTGGATGGGGGGGACCATGGTGGGCGAAAGCCTGGTCAATGGTACAACCCATCGCCTGGAACTTTTCTCCAAACACAAGTCTTCACAACACATTGATCTCTAATCCTTGGTGGTGAAGAAATCTAAATTAGCGCAAGTAGACGTACTTCTTTAATGCCTCGCACCAATCGGTGTGGCTACTTTAATAAGCGGCAGCTCAATCAAAGTCCAGTTGACTCCTTTAATGTACTTCATGTCTATCTACTTCATAGAGCACTTAAATATACATAAAAGCATAAAAAGCACATGGAAAGAAGCATGTAGGAACAGGTCCTACTCAACAACATTTGCCAATGATCCTACCACAAAAAGGGACTTCATCGAAGGTCGATTTATTCAAATGATGAATGCTGCTTCAATGAATCAAATGAGGAACTGAGAATCACAATCTTGTTCTGATGATTTTGTTTACATTCCTCTGGATCCTTCTCTTCTCTTCTCCCCCATCATTAACATCTCTTAGTTTCCCTACTCATACAAACTGCTTATGATTGCTAAAAACAACATGAGCAATAAATTTTGTTTACATTCCTCTGGATCCTTCTCTTCTCTTCTCCCCCATCATTAACATCTCTTAGTTTCCCCACTCATATAAACTGCTTATGATTACTAAAAACAACATGAGTAATAATTTTTTTTAAAAAGAAGCTCGCACAAATAAAAATGCAATCACTCGCAAAAAAACCCACACACCCACTCAATTAGGGAATTCCGCTAGCCTCTAACCTTTTCATTTACTAACTAGCCTTTCTTATTCCTTCCAGACGAACAAAGACCATTGAACGTCACTCAACATCAAAGGCCGTCAACAAAACTTGTCCATTATCCCCACATAAAAGTCTTCAATGCGATCACGAGGACGCGATTGGCATCAAGAAGGGGGGAAAGTTAACCCATTTCTAGGGTTAACAAGAGCTACTACTATTATCTTATATCAAGGAGTCAAGGTAGATATACTAAAAGGTCATACATTCAAGATATGAAGCAATGGTGTCCAAATCTACAACTTGGACGGGTACCCGTTATTGCTCTATGTAATACTTATAGATGAAGTACCAAGTGATGTACTTCATGGATATATTATGAGAGTAGTCATTGTGTAATAGCATTAGGTCTCTTATGAGCCTAAAGTGCCCGGTCGGTCATAGTTTGAGTGTGAACACTTATGGCCATGTATATAAGTGAATATCTCTCATAATACAAAGGACTCTCCCATTGTGCAATAGAGTCTTGCTCTTGCTAATCCTCTTGCTAATCTCTCTCTTTAATGCATGCTAGTGAGTGTGTGTGAGTGAAGTGAAATGAGAGGAGGGACAAGTGCACGTAGTGCAACGCGGCAGTGTGACAATGCTCGCGGGAGACGTGGTGGAATTGCTTCTCAACGAGTTGTAGAGCTTGGAGATCTCAAGGGTTACGAGCTTAGCCATTGGAAAGATCCTCTGTGTTTCAAGGAGGGTTAGGGTGAGCCATAACAATTTTTGCAGCGGGTTATGCTTAGGGAAAGGGCATAGATTATGATGAGCCTTTTGTACCCACGTCTTGTAAGACTATGATTAGGTGTATTATTATTGCATCGGTAGTGCATTATGGTTTGAATGTACATCAGTTGGATATCAAGATTGCCTTCTTAAATGGTGACTTTCATGAGGAGGTTTATGTATCTCTGCCTTGTGGTTTTGTTGGATATCAAGATTGCCTTCTTGAATGGTGACTTTCATGAGGAGGTTTATGTATCTCAGCCTCGTGGTTTTGTTGAGAAGGGACATGAGTATAAAGTATGTAGGTTAAGAAAAGCTTTGTATGGCCTTAAGCATGCTCCCAAAGCATGGTATGAGAAGATAAACACATACTTAGTTGCAAATAGTTTTTGCAATAGTTCATATGAGAGTACCCAAGAGGAGTAAAGATTTTTTTGGTCATCGTTTTATGCATTGCTGACATGCTACTCACATGTCCTAATGAGGAGAAGATTTAAGCCTTCAAGGAATTACATGTGTCATTTAAGATAATATATTTGAACTTATTGCATTATAATTTGGGCATATAGTTCATGCCACATGATGATGGTATTGTGATGCTACAGTTAACGTACATACAAAGGGTGCTTAGAGTTTATGCATCGTGATGATGGTCTTGTGATGTTGTAGTCAAAGCACATGTAGAGGCTGCTTACAATGTTTGGTCTTGAACACTGCAAGCTTTTTGTTACACCAATAGAGACAGGTGCTAGGCTTAGTCTCCAGGATGTTGTAGTCAAAGCACATGTAGAGGCTGCTTACAATGTTTGGTCTTGAACAGTGCAAGCTTTTTGTTACACCAATAGAGACAGGTGCTAGGCTTAGTCTCCAGGATGTAGGTAAATCATTGATACATAACTTTATCAACAGGCTGTTGGATGTCTTATCTATTTATGTAATACGAGGCTAGACATTCAATTTAGGATCACTTGGATGAGCAGGTTGGATGCACAATCCTAGAAGTAAGCATTAGCAAGGCTGCTAAGCAAGTATTCAGATACTTATTACAAGGTACTTAGTCCCATTGGCCCATTCTATGCAAAGGGGGGTGATATTTAATTGCGTGCTTTTAGTGATTCTGATTAGGCTAGATGTTATGACACGCGAGTGTCCACTAGTGGATTTTGCTTTTATCTTTATGATTCATGTATATCATCATGGCTCAGCTCGATGGTCACTTCAAGCTTTTACAATGACAGTGGAGTGTGGAGGGAGTGTCAGTGTGGAGGGAGTGTGTATAGCTCAAATGCCTTTTTGCAGGTCTTGCTATTGAACAACAATCCCCCACCTCTAGCTTCACTAACAGCTAGAGTGTATTAGCTGTTTGCGGAACCCAGTGTTTTATGCTCACACAAAGCACATTGAGGTGCATTATCATTATACTAGGAAAAGGCTCATTTGTGCAGTAGAGATTAGCCCGGCTTATATCTTTACATATGACAATGTTGTAGATATATTCACGAAGACTCTGTTAACAAGAGAAGCCATTTGGAGATTGGTCAGCCACATGATCCATGTACATGTTCACATCATCACTACAGGGGAAATTTGTAGCCATTTATATAGTAGTGATGGGTGGATGTAGGCTAATAATGGGTGGAGGTAGTTTTTCCCTCTTTAAGAGGTTTTCTCCATGAGCATATGTACATACCCTTATGAGTGTGTGTAAGTGGTCTTATCATGTCACTTCACTTATCATGTCACTTATACTTCACTCACTCTCATGAATCTAATTTGAGTGTTGTGCTTTCATCTATCTCTCCTTGCTTGTTGCATCTATGTGTGTGTTGCCACCTTGATCTCCACTCCAACAAAGTGTTACCATATTATAGTAGTGATGTGTGTGAACACACTTAGGACCGCCGGGGCACTTTTTCCCTCACTAGGAGGTTTTTTCCCCCGTGCATTGTATATACGCCCATTATCTTCTAGGGCTTGTTATCTTTCATTTTTGGCACTCATAATACACTACTGTGTTGTGCTTAAGCTTCCTCATCTTCTTGAAGTTGTGTGTGCATTCCTGCAACCCTAATTCCAACAATTGGTATCAGAGCAGGCTTCCTCCTCCCGGGCAGCATCACCGGCACCTGCGCTTCATCTCCTCCGATTGCAACGAGGTTTCACGAGCGTCTGCAGGTTAGTATATGCCGTGGGAAAGCCCGTAGGGCTTGGTCGTTTCAGAATTTTGATCTGAAGTCATTTCGCCCTCCGTTTTTGCATTCCAAGTACTGCGCAGGCAAAATCGTCCTACTGTGCAGATTTTCTGTCAAGATTAAAATCTGCAGGACAGGTGCCCATTCGTCTGTTTTGGGCTGTGCTATATAGCACAGGTCGATTTTATACAGGTTTACCTCTTGCAGACAGCATTTACATCTAGTAGTACAGTCATTGGCCATGGCTGACAACAATGATGTATTCCGCATGTTGGCTGCTGAGGATAAGTTGGATGGCACCAACTATCCATTGTGGGCATATATGATGCGACATGTATTGGTAGCAAAGGGGTTATGGAATATTGTGCAGGGTATTGATGCACGTCCTATTGTGGCTGGGAATGCTGCAAACACATCAGAAACAGGTACTGTTGATGATGGTGCAGGCACAAGTGCTGTAGCAGCTGTTCGAGAACCACCACTTTCAGCAGAGCAGATTCGTTGGGATGGTAGAGATGCGCAGGCTCATGCCTTGATTGCGCTGTCTGTCAAACGTACCATTATCCCACATATTCGCTCCTGCAGGACTTCTAAGGATGCTTGGGATGTACTTGCCACATTGTATCAGGCAAGAAATGAGGCTCGTGTTGCTTATCTCCGAAAACAGTTGGAGAATGAGCATATGAACGAAGGTGATTCTATGGATAGCTTTTTGACAAAGATCAAGGATTTCAAAGAGCAGCTCATTTCTGCAGATGAAATCCTGTCAGACAGTTCACTTGTGCAGACTGTTTTGAATGGTCTACCAGATTCTTATCAGGGTTTTGCTTCCACTCTTCGCTTGATGATGAAAGGCAATCCCAATGCCTTATCATTTGAGGAGTTAGTTTCTGTTTTGCTGCAAGAAGACCAGTCAAGGCAAAACAGGAATATTATGCGTGTCGCAGATCAAGCTTTCGGTGCTAGTCAGAGAAGCGGGAAAGGTAAAGCTGGCTTTTCTTCTAGTAAGCAGAAATCTGCAAATGCTGCGCAACCAAAGAAGGAAGACAAAGATGAGAAGAAGGGTGACAAACAGAAGACATTTTGCAAGTACTGTAAGGGAAATGATCATGTCATCAAAGCGTGTCCTAAGCTGGCTGCGAAAGAGGCTAAGAAGAAAGAGGCTGGTATGGCTGTTGCAGATGCCTCTCCTTCTAACAATGAATCTGCTAATGTTGTGCTAGATACAGAATGGGCATTCAATGCGCAGTGCAGTTATGACCCATCTTTGCATGACACATGTATGTCTGCAGTAGATTCAGATGTATGGTACTTTGACAGTGGTGCCACTAAGCATATCACCTCGCAGCGCAGTTTATTCACTTTCCTTGAGTCTGCTCCCACAGGGAATACTGTCACTTGTGCCAATAACTCCTCTTATCCCGTTAAAGGAGTTGGACAGATTGTGCTGAATGTTGCAAATGGCAACACCTTTACACTTTTTGATGCATTGTATGTGCCAGGGATCAAAAAGAATCTGCTGTCAGTCTCCGCATTTGCCAAAACAGGTTTGGTTGTAAAATTTGTGGATGACAGATGTACTGTTCATGATCTCTCTTGTGGTGACATCATTGTAGCATCTGGTTCACTATGTCGAGGGCTATATAAGCTCAATATGGATGGCAAATGTGTAGAGGATTCAGCATGTGCTATTATGGATACGCAGGCTATTTCAAATGCAAAACTGTGGCATGCACGTTTTGGTCATCTGAATTTTGCAAGTTTGCTGCGCCTGCAGAAATCTGAAATGGTGTCTTCTTTGCCTAAGCTTGAGGCACCTGTCAAGCATGTTTGTGAGGGCTGCATATTGGGTAAAATGCAGCGTGCTTCCTTTCCCAAAGATGGATCAGTGAGAGCTGAACGCAGATTGCAGCTTGTTCACAGTGATGTTTGTGGTCCCATGCAAACTCCATCATTTGGAAACTACCTTTACTTCGTGACTTTCATTGATGATTTTACCAGGCATGCATGGGTATATCCTTTGAAGGCAAAGTCCGAAGTGTTTTTGTGCTTCAAACAGTTTTTGGTTATGGCTGAAAATGTGTCAGAAAGTAAGATGGGCACCCTCCGTTCAGATCGAGGGGGGGAGTATATGTCTTCAGAATTTAATGCATTTCTGGCTGAGCGTGGGATAAAACACCAATGTACAGTGCCGTATACACCACAGCAAAATGGTGTGGCTGAGAGAAAAAACAGGTCTCTCATGGAAATGGCAAGATGTATGGTTAAGAGTCAAAGTCTACCACATGGTTTTTGGCTTGAGGCTGTCATGTGTGCCACTTATGTACTAAACAGGTGTCCCACCAAAGCATTACAGGTTGTCACTCCATATGAGGCTTGGCATGGCCGCAAGCCATCTGTTGGCCATTTACGTGTTTTTGGTTGCCTGGCATATGCATTAGTGCCTGTGCAACATCGCAGAAAATTGGATGACAAAGCTGTCAAATGTATTTTTGTTGGATATAGTGCTGAGAGCAAAGGCTATCGTTTGTATCATCCACAGACAAAGCGCATTTTGGTTAGCCGTGATGTTGTATTTGTGGAAGATGCAGTTCAGCCCTTGGTTTCATGTACTAAGGAGACAGATATCAGCTCACGTGATGTCTATGATACATTGTTGCCTCTTTTCAGTGGTGCACAGTCAAGTGCAATACCTCATGAGGCAGTTTTTCAGCCTATGCAGGTTTTAAATGATGGCACAGATCAGCCTATATCTGATGCAGATGTGCATGATGCACTTGAGGATGAGAGACAAGAGATTGAGGGCTCTAGGAATATGCCTAGATGGCTGGTGCAGACTTTGCGTGACAGCAAGTTGGATGCCCCTTTGTCTAGTCGCACTCGTTCTGGCTCTCATGGTGCCTCTTATGCGTCAGATTGTTATGCATTGGCTGTTTCTAGTATGTGCGATGAAAGTGAGCCTGTTTCATTTGATGAGGCACAAAGTTCAGAAAATTGGATGGCTGCTATGCAAGCAGAATACGATGCTATTATGAAGAATGGTACATGGTCTTTATGTGACTTGCCCCTTGGCAAGAAGGCCATTGGCACTAAGTGGGTATACAAATTGAAGCGTAAGCCTGATGGCACAGTGGATCGCCATAAGGCTAGGCTTGTTGCAAAAGGTTATGCTCAAGAGAAGGGCATTGATTTTGATGAGACTTTTGCTCCCACATGTCGTATGACCACTGTTCGTAGCATCTGTGCATTAGCAGCTCATAATGGTTGGAATGTACATCAGCTGGACATAAAGACTGCGTTCTTAAATGGAGATTTGCATGAGGAGGTGTATGTATCGCAGCCTCGTGGTTTTGTTCAAAGAGGGCAGGAAAACAAAGTGTGCAGGTTAAAAAAGGCTTTATATGGTTTAAAGCAAGCTCCACGAGCTTGGTATGAAAAAATACATGCATATTTGACTGCACATGGGTTTCAGAATAGTCCAACAGAAAGCACTTTGTATGTTAAACGTGTGGATGGTGTACATCTAATCATTGCTCTCTATGTCGATGACATGCTGCTCACAGGACCAAATAAGAGTCATATTGCTGATTTTAAGGCTGATTTGAATGCCTCTTTTGAGATGTCAGATTTGGGGCATTTGCATCATTATTTGGGGATACAATTTAAGCAGTGTGATGGAGGTATTGCTTTGTGTCAGACAAAGTATATTGAAACATTGTTGCGGAGATTTGGCCTTGAAGACTGCAAGCCTATTGCTACTCCAATGGAGACAGGTTTGAAGTTGAGTCTTCATGATGCTGGAGATCACTTTGATGTCACACTCTATCAGACAGCTGTTGGTTGCCTCATTTATGTATGCATTACGAGGCCAGACATTCAGTTTGCAGTCTCACAGGTGAGCAGATTTATGCATAGCCCAGGCATTAAGCATTGGCAGGCAGTGAAGCGTATCTTTCGCTATTTGAGTGGTACTCGGCATCTTGGGTTGTTTTATCCCAAGGGGGGATCATTGCCGCCAGATTTACATGCTTTTTCAGATTCTGACTGGGCTGGTTGTTATGACACACGCGTGTCCACGAGTGGTTTTTGCTTCATGCTTGGAAGCTCATGCATATCATGGTTGAGCAAGAAGCAGCCTACTGTGGCCACTTCTAGTTGTGAAGCTGAGTACAGGGCAGCTTTCACAGCTACGGTTGAGTGTGTGTGGCTCAGACGCCTTATGGCTGATTTGGGTGTTGGGCAGCCATCTGCCACCACCATCTTCACTGACAGTCAGAGCGCATTGGCAGTTGCGCGGAACCCAGTGTTCCATGCTCGTACGAAGCACATTGAGGTGCACTACCATTATGTCAGGGAGAGACTCTCTGCAGGAGAGATCAGTTTGGCTTATGTGCCAACACAGGATAACCTTGCAGACCTTTTCACAAAGGCTCTGCCTCGTGAGAAGTTCGAAGCTTTTCGCAAAGCTTTGGGCTTACTCCCTTTTGTGGATTCGTCCACATAGCTAGACACTTCCCTATACATGAGTGCTAGCTCTTGTTCACCGCATCACTCCAGGGGGGATTTGTTACCATATTATAGTAGTGATGTGTGTGAACACACTTAGGACCGCCGGGGCACTTTTTCCCTCACTAGGAGGTTTTTTCCCCCGTGCATTGTATATACGCCCATTATCTTCTAGGGCTTGTTATCTTTCATTTTTGGCACTCATAATACACTACTGTGTTGTGCTTAAGCTTCCTCATCTTCTTGAAGTTGTGTGTGCATTCCTGCAACCCTAATTCCAACACAAAGATATTGTATAGGGTGCACTTTGGTACCCCCTACATTGGGTTCATGACCTCCTTTCTAGGTGTCTAGCACAATATGCGAAAGTTGCCAGTGAAACCATAGCTTACCTGGCCTTAGTTCTTTGCAACCTGTTACCTAGCCCATATTCACCTTTCATAAATGGCACGGACGGGTCGAGCGAATAGCAACTTTGAAAATTAAAAAGTAAAAATTAAAATTTTAAAAAAATCATTTAAACCACTTGAGGTCGTAAGTGAGTCCTATGGGGTCATGTAACTACGAGAAGTCCAAAGGCCCACTTCTTTGTTGGTGACCCTGTTTTGGGGAAGAGGCTACCCCATCTTAGCACTATTAGTTATCACACGGGATCTTTAAGACCCCCTTTACGTCAGATCAACGATTGGGAAAGAATTGCGTTCAGCTCGCCGTTTTTAAAGCTGCCATATTTAAAATGTAAACTAAGAGCGGCTAAGAAAGTTTTTCGGTATCTCTTTTCTGACGAGTAAACTAGGAAAGTAACTAGGGACCTTAGTTTACTTTTTTCATAGTTTATCTCGAAGTCGAGCAAAGCCTTTAAAAAAATCTAAGTCCCACGTCTCAAAGCCCAAAAGGTTTACTTTTGGTAGGCATTGCTCGGAATAGAGCTCGAGACTTCTAGCTTAAAAAGCTAAGCTCTAACCAATTCACTATTACCACCACGTTGCTAGGATTTGAGCCAAAGACCTCTAAACTAAGAGAGCTAAGCTCTAACCAATTCACTATTACCACCATGTTATCAACCCTCCTAACCCCTAGTTTACTTTCATAGTTTTCTCTACTTTACCCTCTCCCTAGTTCACTTTCACAGTTTTCTTAGTTTACCCTCTGGTTCCTAGATAAGTTCCTAGTTTACTTTTAGATCCGACGGTTTTAAAATGACGATAAGAAGGGAATAAGCACATTCACACGAGGACTATTTATAACAACACTCTAGCATTCTGCAAACCCTAATCTCGTTGAAGAGAGAGAGAGAGAGTGAAGGGGGAGAAAGCGCAGCACCATGGTGGCCCCTCTCGTGAAGCCGAAGATCGTGAAGAAGCGCGTCAAGAAGTTCAAGCGCGCGCAGAGCGACCGCAAGATCTGCGTCAAGGTGAGCAGCACCTACTGGTGCCTGGATATCTATTTTTTAAATTTGCTTCATTGCGTGGGGCGCGCTCATTTGTGTGTGTGAGAGAGAGAGAGAGAGAGAGAGAGAGAGATAGAGAGAGAGAGTTGGTTTCGTCTTTGGCGGAGTTTAATGCATGAATGAGAGCTTCAGAGTGAGTAGCAGGTTAAACGTAACCTAGCGTGTGGGCACAGTAATCCCCATCTAGCACGTAACTCAGTAGACCCCTAATGACCCATCTAGAGGAATCGCCTAGCATGGGACGCATCTAGCATAGGCCCCCTTTGGATGCCCGGAAGATTCAATATGGATGCATTGGAGCTCCTCCGAATTGATGCGTAGGCATTGCTTAGCATGTGGCATATCAGCAAATGACTTTGAAGATTCCATTTGGTGACAGTGCCCCGTCCGGCACACGACCCAGAATACCCTCTAGCACATGCGCCCTCATCTGAGTACTCGACTCTGAAGACCCCCTTTTAGCATATCATCATAGAAGTCCCCTCTTTTTTTTTTTGGGCCCATCTTACTGTTTGTATCTGAGCACATTTATGGGATTTGACTTGTCTTCTTTTTCAGCCTAGCTGGCGTCGGCCCAAGGGTATTGATTCAAGGGTGAGGCGGAAATTCAAAGGATGCATTCTGATGCCTAACATTGGGTATGGGTCTAACAAGAAGACGCGGCACACTCTTCCAAGTGGGTTCAAGAAATTTCTTGTGCACAATCCTGCAGAGCTTGACCTGCTCATGATGCACAACAGGTTAGTTTTTAAGAGTTCCTGGTTGTGTATTTCTAATGTGCATTGTGGATGGTCATGCTAGGGTTTGGCTACTGTGTCATTTCTGCACATTTTGTGGAACAGGAAGTTCTGTGCAGAGATTGCCCACAATGTCTCAACATTAAAGCGAAAGTCTATAGTGGAGCGTGCTGCTCAGCTTAATATTTCTGTTACAAATGGGTCTGCTAGGCTCCGCAGCCAAGAGGATGAGTAGAGTGCCTGCCCTGAATCTATCTGGCAGCCTTGCAAAGCTGTTGTGTTGGAGATGTTTTTGAGAACCTATTTTTCAATTTTAGAATCATCTTACTGTGTTTTGTGTGTACGAGATGCGAGTCTGCTATGTTCTTTATATTTGAAGTTGCCTCGTAAGTCTTATGTCTGTGGTGGTTATCCTCTGTCTATTTCTCATGTTTTATGACTTTCAAGGCAGGTTTCATTTTGCATATCAGGGGTTCTAAGAGTCGCATTAAGCTGTTTTTGCTTCTGTAGTGGGATGCTGGTCTTTGAGGCTCAGTGACTTGTTGTGACAGGTTAAGTGAGGATGCTGGTCTCAGACCTGAAATCAGATGTGAGACTTATTGCAAAAATTTTATGGACTATGATCCTCTTCTTTTGTTGTCTAGAACAGGTAGTTATTATTTTGACAACAAAATCTGAGAAGACCTAAACCAAAGTTTTTAGGTGTATGTTAAGTCTCCTAAGCCTCTTATGTTGTGTGGTGGCCAAGCTTATTTTATTTCGCCCCTAGAAGCTCTTCCCAGGTGGTAGTGCATTTTGTATCTTGGACAGGGTGTCTTTGGGCTTGATGCAGAGTGGGAGATGGTGGTAGGCAGGCAAGAGGGAGATATACAGGTAGGTAAGCAGGAGGGAGAAGTGCACGTAGGAACATTGCTTTGGAATAGATCAACAAATGTCTAAGCGAAAAGAGTCCAAGCTTAAACCTTAGTATATCATCGTGCATATTTTTCTGTGTCATGTAACTGTTCATTCATTAATATGCATTGAGTTGGCATGTGAATATGCATGCTTGGTTATCACTCAAATTTAGGTCACACAATTCTTAGATGAATGCAAGCCCGATGCATGTTCCCTTAGAGATGTAAAAAAATCCACTTGAAAGTTTATATTTTGCCCTACGGTCAACAATCCATGTCTAGATGATGGAGTAAGCAAAGGTATGACGATAGGGTCCCATATAGGTAGATCCAGAAATGTCTGAGACCTCATGGCTAAAATGTATTATAGGGTTATCTTGAAAATTTACAGATGTTTGAGGTAAATCATGGCTATAACAGAATTCTTACAAGTGAAAACTAGAAGTATTGTATCTAGTAGTGTTTTGTCCCTTGGCGAAGAAATTAAATGCATTGGAGGAGTCGGGGTTGGAAAAGGAAGTACATTGTATACTTTCCTTTTACAGTTGCAAGCTTGCAGAGGCTGCTAATTATTCTTTTGCTGCACCTATTTGGAGTAGAGGGCACATCACTGATATGGCTTTCTGCAATTGCAACAAATTCTTAATGTCAAGAAGCAAATCAAAATTTCCCTCCATGAATAAGTACCTTCAATTTTTGATTCATGGTCTTGTACGACAAGCCTTGTGTTTGTACTATCATTTCAAATTTGTCTTCTTGTTGCGCTTTCACTTGTGCAGCTTTGGTAGTCCCAGGACCTGCATCCATCTATTTGGGATGACATGATAATGTGGTGACACATCAGTTTTATTGCCAGCTAGCACTAAGGCCGTCTGGTACTTGGCATGAGCATATCCCACAAGCTATATGATGTTTCTAAACTCAAACCTATCCCTTTTCCATTTAATTGTAGGCTATCATCAAGGTAGATTGCCTTGGGGATTAGCAATAGGTTGAAAACAGGCGTAGCATCATTTCCCATTTCAGTTTTGGGATGCCTCAACGGTAAAGCTTTTGAAGGTGACTGCACAGGTTTAATATGCGCCCCACCCTGCCCCCGCCCCCCCCCCCCCCCCCCCCCCCCCCCGCGGTGTGGGCTCCCTTTTCCAACACATACACATGCTCGTGCACTAAAACAAAAGAAACAAAACTGGGGAGTAGCCCAACAATAAATCCTTGGCTTTGGAAGCCGGGCAGTGCGTATTGAAACCTCCTCCCCCCCCCCCAGGTTGGTCAACTAGTAGTGGAAAGGGAAGAGATGCTTGAGAAGGAAGAAAAGGATTCCTTGCAAGAAGTCAATTATGGTGAGGATGAGCCAGATGGCTTTTCCTTATAACCTGCTCAAGCAAAACATCTTAAAATCTCACATTTTAGAAAAACAATGGAATTACACGAAGCTATAAGTAGATGAAGAAAGCCTTTGTAAAATGGCTTTTATCATCCATAAGTGACAAAGGTTTCCTAAAATAAATCAACCAACGATTAGAGGATTGTAACGAAGCTAATCAGAAGAATCAAAGAGTTGTCATACAAAATAAAGACAGCACCAACGGTAGGGTCCGAAAGATCGTGATACATAAATCAAACTAGGAAATCCTAGAGTAAAGAAATGTGAATAGTCACTAACCAAAACCTCTAGAATAGTAGAGACAAGATTGTAGGAGAGAAACAGAGGATTAAAGAAATAATTACTTAATAGAAAGCAACAAATGGGAGCCCGACAGAAGAAAAATGACACAAGAAGTCAAAAAATGTAAGTATTGGGTTTAGAAAAGAAAATGGAATATTTAACTTACCCCCAAAAAAAAAATCAAGAGCAAATTAGAAGAAATACCAAATTTCACACAAAGCGACAGTGTCCACGCACCAAATATTTATAAATTAACGTAACAATCTTTATAAATACCACTTACTCGAATCAAATACATTTATTTTAGTTTATAAATGCGCAATGGAAATGGGGTTTTTTTGAGGCCAAAGAAAATGCGCCGTGGCTAATCATAGCAATAGGGCTCTACGATGAGTGAAAAATGCAAATTTAATTTATTATTTGCTAAAGTTGAAAACCTTTGCTTTTTTATCGTCATCAATTTATGTCGTAATATTTAGAAATCGGCTGCCTATACCAAACTTCGGCTCTCTCAAAGAACCCTGCAATTTAAAAAAAGCAAAAAAAAAAACAACAATGTTTTAACAGAACAAAAAGTAGATGGCCCAAAAAATAATTCCTATATTTGTTTTTGATTTGCACTTATGGCTCCAGCGTGTTAAACATGGCTTAGGAAATTTAAAAAACCAGCTTGAAAATTTTTAAAAAAATTATAGTAAACTAATCGGAGGCTTTGATTGAGTACAAAATTTGGAACTCATTTTCGTTATTGTTATTTTTGAACTAGTAAGGCTCCATGCAGCCAGTGGCCATCGTAGGGGAGAGTGGCCATCCTAGGGGAGAGCATAGATTGTATGAAGACCTCTTTTTTTCTTAATAAGGTTAATTTTTTAACTCAGCCCAAGCCAAGATCTAGCCTAATATGATGTTATTATTATTTTTAAAGATGCTTTGTGTTATCCTGAGACATGTACAAGGTAGGTACACAGTCACCCACATCAAACCATACCAGATTGTAATTTTTTTTTGGTGTGGTTTGTTTGACATGGGTGACTCTACAGATGTTTCTCTGCAATTATTTTATCAAGAAAATTAATAGAAAATAATAAATTACTCCCTACCCCACCGGCACAACTTAATCTACCACGTCTCCAACCTACGACAAAGGGTACCGATAGGCTAGGGACATGGTAGATTAAGTTGTTAGTCCCCCTTAAAGGGTGTGACCTTAAATAATACTTCATGTCAGATCAAATGTATACAAATATAGGTTTTTGAAGAGACCAAATCGATTGCAATACTTCCATTAAAATCAAAGGACTACAAAGTCAATCAATGATGAAGTGATAAAAAAAACTTCTCTATTTGACCTCTATCCTAAGCTACAATCACCATAAATTCTCTTGGCCAAACTGCATGTCTTTGTCTTTTATTGTTACCCCATGGACATGGATGGCACATAGAGGTTGGTGTCTTCAAAAAGCCCTTAAAAAGGGCTAGTAAGCGCACTACTTTGCAGCTTCTTCTGTGGCCTCTAGTGCACCTAAGGTGAACCTTATCCCAAGGCTATAGTCTTGAGCTATTTCACGTTGAAAAGGTGTTCTCTGATATACCTAATGTGGTAAGTTTTCCACATTGTTCTTATTTCCCTAAGTGCTTTGACACCAAACTTGGTCCTTTGCTTCTTCTTAAATGGTGGGGGTGCTAGTGCCTTCACTTTAAGTGTAATCTTTGGCTTCTTATTGAAGCTCTCCTTTCCCCAAGACCTAGATGGCCCAGCTTCTTCTTCTTATGCTCTCTATTGTGGAGGTTTTGCACGCTTCTTCCTTGGTTTACTAGCTGATTTTGTTTCTTCTGCAGTGTAGACTTTCTTTGATGCTTGAAAGGGACTTCTTTCTCTCTTTGTGGAGGTGGTTCTTCCCATTGTGCTCCACTTGCTAGTTGTTCCTTTCTTAAGGACCTCCTTATAGTCTCACCACAATAATAAAGCATCTTTTTGTACTTTTTTGTAGAAGAGTGAGTATGTATTGTTTTTTTTTTGTACATGCAATTTCAGATAAGGGTTCGTGTGCTTTGTGGCCCACCTTGCCTCTCTCTTCTCTCTCTAACTCTTTGTTCCCCTCTCATTTTCCTAAGATTTATAACCATTTAATGCTCGTAACGAGAACACCATTCCTGCAATACCATGCCTACTTGAAAATGCACAATCCATAGCAAGAGGGGGGAGAGGGAGGGAGGGGGCAAGAGAGATATTGCACAATCGAACACTCTTTAATGAGGTTGCTTCCACTCGCATTATAAAGTCCCAAAATACTTCACACATGTGAAATTCCATGCATTCAATGGTCTAAATTACAGTAGGTTTTCCTACAAGACAAGGCATTGTAGAGCTCCAAATCCGATAGGATAGGTTGGTGGATGGACATATACTCGTTCCTGGCTCAAGCCAAGAACACGCAAATAAATGAAGTACAAGTGCTTGCATGCAAGATACAACTTCTTCTTGGATTCTTTGTCTACAAAACCTGCACACGTATAACACGACTCATCTTTTACATGCACATCATATTTCCAACATGTGCATCATCCCCGTGCGATTTGATCTTGACAACTTCATGCTTGTGCTCCATCCTCTGCACTTCTTCTACCACCGTAGCTTTCATTTTCAAAGCGGCCTTTTTTTCACTTTCTCTGATATCGACGTGCAGTACTTGACTCTTATGCCATTTTGCATGCCCGAGCCACATGCCTCTGTGTTAGTATTGGGCTCATATAGTGGTTTTTTAGAACATAAAGGACCTTGTAGCCCCATCGTTACTAGGTGGGATCGACATAACACCTTCTGTATTCTTGCTCTCCACCTTCCCATAATGAATATACCTCCTCGTATGTGAGGTTAGTTCCCATAGCAATTGGCCATATCTTGGGTGGTGGATTGGGCTTTGGGTCTATATTGGTGTCCACAACATAGCAATGAAGCAAGTGATCAGGGAAAAACCACATCCATTGTCTAATGAGACTATTAGGATGCTTGTGATAGCCTTCAAATGATGATGCAGGCACACCCTTTGCAAATCGTCCACACCTCTTACCCCCAGGAGGCATTCCGCTGCATGTGACCTTGCTGCCAATGCATGTCCTTCGGATTTCCCACATTGCCAGGAGGCGTTCCGCTGCATGTGACCTTGCTGCCAATGCATGTCCTTCGGATTTCCCACATTGCTTTACTCACCTTGCATTGGTGTTCTTTGATGAGTACTGGTTGTATCATGCTCCTTAAAAATGATCTTCTATGGCCTCTCTACATACTTTCGGTCTCGTACATGCACGTTATACTTCGAGCGATATGTGGCCTCATCATCAATATCAATGACCACAACGGCTGGTCTCTTTTGCGATGTACACTTTCTTTTATATCGGCAGTGAGGGGGATAGACACCTTATACATGGGTGTTTCTTCAGCTCCCTGATTAACTATTCAGACCAGTTGGTGGGCTGGGATTGTAGTTTAGACAGCTTCCTTTTAGTTTCTCCAAGCTTGGTCCTCCTCTCCCTATGTGCTTACCTTGAGAGTAAGAGACTACCTTAGTGCTTTGTAAAATTGCATTTGCCATATCGGTAGTACATGCATCATAAAGAGAAATATTGCATCTATATCCTTCCCCTGCAAGCCAACTCCCATGCTTGCTTTCTGCTAGGTTTGTTCTTGGGGTATTTGGACCATCATTACTTCTCTCTAATGTAGTCATGACTAAACCCCAATGTGCTATGAGCACCTCCCACAGCTCAACCAAGAGTCCATTTTGAAATATTCCTATCCATCACGTAACTATTGCGCCACCATTGACATATCAATTGAGTCTTTACTAATGCAGCTTCACTGGTAGGAGCCTTGTGCCACTTCTCACACATTACTTTGTGCTCACCTTGAGATGTGGTGCACACATACTTTGTTGTTTGGGCAACCATGCTTTTCTCCCAATGAAATAGACAGAACCTCTCCTTATATTTCAAGACATTATTTTTCCCACCATTGAACACATGTCGAACTGCATTCTAGTTAGCATGAGCCTCGTCTACCATACAACCAAAGAAATCTGCCCTTTCACAACCATGGTTTGCCATCACCTCATTAATGCACTCCCAAAATAGACATTGGGCTTCCATATGCTCCTCTTTTATTTCACATGTTGCAATTGTTAGAAGATCCTACATGCTGCATGAAAACTCAAGTCATTTATGATGTAACACACTTAACCACCTCTCACTATATTTATATTGACATTTGATATATGCTACCTTGGATTATACACTTGACAAGCCATGGTGACCCAATCTGATGTTTGTTGGGTGTGGTCGAACTGTATCCATGCATGTCGTAGGTCCCCAGAGCCAGTCTGTCGCATTTGATTCACTAAATCCAACCCATAAGCACCTCCAATGGTGGAAATCTTGAAAACAAAGCACTTCTCACCTATGAACCCTTGTCTCAGGAACCTAGTTCCATAGAAAAAGTTGTAAGTGCACTCTCGTCTCTTCTTCACAAGTGCATCCAAAGCCAAATCTCTTCTTAGAAGGCCCATGTCGTCAGACTACAGTTACTGACCTCCGAAACCTAATAATCTCTTCTTAGAAGGCCCATGTCGTCAGACTACAGTTACTGACCTCCGTAACCTAATAATCAATTGTTGAGGTTTCACACTTCACTTATCTAGATTTTTATAACTCATTCACAAAAATATAATT